>NC_134574.1:153786050-154086050 GCF_050947875.1 Dermacentor variabilis
AACAATGAACGCCAGTTGGAATTAGCCCCCTGTTTGTCTAACATGTTTCTTCCGTTTAAGTACTGTAAGTAACGCGCTTTCGCAAGTTGGAACAGCAAAATATTGTGACTATAACAGAGATGAAGAACCAAGGTACACACGCAAAACTTTAGTCAACGAGAGCAGTCACACTCAAAATCACTCGTAACCGACAAAGCCGTTGCGTAAGATTTCACTTCAGGCTCCAGTACCCGTGACGTTACCAGAGTGTTTTCTAACAGCGTGGCAGGGAGGAGGAGCAGGCATCGTCCGCCGTAAAAAAACGACAGGTCTGACTGACCGGTAAAGTTGTTCGCATAGACTATAGGGTGCCCTTAAGTCCTATTTCCGGCCAGGTGATGGCGACAGCGCCAACGATTCTGCTCCTTTGTATACACCAATATACCGTTAACGAAGAAAGAAAAAGAAACGAGGAAAAAAAGAAACATAACCCCCGTTGTCTACATTTATGACTTTTTCCGGTGTCGCACAAGCACCGCCCGAACGGACGTCGAACGATTGTCGACGTTCTGTATAATATGCTTGCACGAGGGCTGTGAGAAAGTCACTCGCTTATGACCCGCCGCGGTTGCTCAGTGGCTATGGTGTTGGGCTGCTGAGCACGAGGTCGCGGGATCGAATCCCGGTCACGGCGGCCGCATTTCGATGGGGGCGAAATGCGAAAACACCCGTGTGCTTAGATTTAGGTGCACGTTAAAGAACCCCAGGTGGTCAAAATTTCCGGAGTCCTCCACTACGGCGTGCCTCATAATCAGAAAGTGGTTTTGGCACGTAAAACCCCAAATATTATTATTATTATCACTCGCTTACTGAGGCAAGCGGCTCGCAGGACAGTAAATAAAAATGTTATGTAACGGCGACGATTTCCCACCGGCACTTGTGTAAGCGAACTTCGCAATGCCGACATTGTTCAACGGCCACAAAAGAAACTGTTGTCCCTACACATACGCGCCATTACAGGGCATCCGCGCTGCGGCACCTGACCGCGAACGAACGGCGAGGAAATGGTGGCGGCGAGCCTCTCTCACCGATGTTGTCGTCGATGTCGAACTGGACAGCGATGGTCCAACCGGCATGACGCCTGCCCGAGGCCAAGCGTGGGACCAGAGATGGTGCGCCTGCTGCTCCTATACACGCAGTGGTGGTGGAGACCAGCACGGTCGCAGGGTGGCCACAACAATAACAACACCGTCACCTCCGCTCTACCGCGCCCTCGCCGCGTATCGCCGAGAGGAAGCGCTATAGAAAAGCACCACAACACGCGCGCAAGACTCTTGCGCCACCAAAACAAGTCCCGACAGGTACACCGACGAGAGAGACTGGAGGGAGGAAGGAGTTGCCAGCTTTCACGAAGCCACCACCGCCGCCACGACGTCCTGGAGGACCGCGCCGTGGACGACGTCGTCCGACGAAGGGGACATGGCAGTGTGAGCAGAGTTACGGGAGGAGAGTACACACACGACCGGCGGCTCTCTCGCGGCCCACCAACAAGCGCTCCCCGAATCGACGACGACGAGGCCCCGAGGCGACCAAGGGTGCGCGCGCGCAGTCGCGGGGGAAGAGTGGGAGGGGGGGGGGAGAGGACAAGCCAGCCCACGCGCAGTGAGCAGCGCCGCTGCGCGCTAGGGCGCCGAAACTGTGCCACGGGGACCCCGGGCCGGCCGGATCAATGCCGGCCCTAGCTGCTGCTGCTGCTTTGCGCCACTGCTGCAGTGCCCGAGGAAGGGAGGGTCCTTCCCCCTGCTGCGCGTCGCCCCTCCCTCCCTCCCCTTCATCCTCCTCCTATTCCACACACACGCACGCGGTGGGCGCGCCAGTACAGAGCCAATTTACGCTCAAAGTGGAAGGCGACGACGCCAAAACAAGGAGGCTTGGTGCAAGGTGGCCCAGCGCCACAGGCCTGACCAAGTGCAACGTTTCCTGGCGCGGTCTCCTTGACGCTTCGACGGACGAGTTCACGCGGGCGAATTTCGATATCGGCTGAAAAGTCACACCGAGCATTTACGGCGCGGCCGAAGCACGAAACGCGTGAGTTTACGACAACAAGATCAAAGTCGAGCGTGCTCGAAAGTGACGCGTATACTGGCAACCGCTCAATGCGCGTTGACATCGACACGTAGACCGACTCAAGCCGGGTATAGCGAGCGCGTCGGGTGTTCGTGTGACGGGGGTCATCAAACATTCGGACTACGGTATGTACGCGGAGTTGCTTCGCTCCGCGTGCCAACAATGATGGGCAGTGACGACGCTCAGCTTGCCCCGAAAAGTGCCAAAACGCTCCGCGGGTTCCGCTGCCGCTTTCCTGCGATGTCATGCGCCCCCACGCATTGCTCCTGCGTCGGGGGTCGGTCTATATAAGCACGAGGACGACAGACGTGGTAGTCCGTGACGCTGGTTTCCCGGGCAAATAAAGATGTCTGATGGTATACGCAGTGAGCAGACGACATATATATATATATAGGGAATCCTTCATGCATGTACAAGCGCGCTCAAGCCCTGTTCTTAGGGTGGTGATATCTCCGAAATGTTCGCCGTTATTTGCCACCAGATTTAGCAGACCGCCATTTTGATTCTCAATTCAGCGAGAAGGCGCTTCATGTTTTGTTACGTGTTACACGCTGTTATAATGTGCCAGTGATGGCGTGCGATTAATCATTTCGGTTAGGGCTTAGACCTGCGTATACCGTAGGCTATAATGTAAGAGAACACACAGACAACTGCAATGCACAGCGCATGCGATCCAGCAGAACTTTAACGGCGCAGGAAAAAAAAAGGAGCTGGATGAGGGCGTGAAATAGGTGACGCAGTTGCAGCCTTTCGGGCCAAAAGGATTTCCACTGTCGGTAGGGGGTTCTCCTCGCTCTATCGCGTCGAGTGCATGGCTCAACTGGCGGCGATTCTCGGCTTTGGCCCCTAGAAAAAAAAAAAAAAGCTATCGCGCGCCGAATCAGGAAGAAAACGGGCTCGCTTTCCTCTTTCCAACGCTGCAAGCAAACCGAAGAGATTAGCGTAAGAGACGATAAGGCAGAAAAAGAAAGAAATGAAGAGAAGAAAGCCCGCAAAGCTAGACGGGGGAGAGACGGTCAAATGTCGATCTGAATCGATCGACAACAGGCAGGCAGGCAAGATCCGATGGCGCGTGTCTTCCGGTCTTCCGACGGGGCGACGGCTTCGACAGACAATACGCCATCTCTGGCATGGAAACACCCGAAGCCGCGCTACAAGAAGAACGCCTTCTTTCCCTGCAGTGAATACCGCATGCAGACAAACGAGCGGCTTCAGTTGCCATTTTGCTCGACAAACTCCGGAATTGCTACGTCACGGTGACGGCAACCGTAAAGCGGTATATACAGCTGGCAGACAGTATGGTATATACCGTGTGCGAACAATCGAGGAGCGTATTGTTTGTACCTAATCAGCAATCAGAAACCAGCACGCCTGGCGTACTTGCTTTGTATACGAGCGACAAGAACTGCTCGAGCGACTATTCGTAACGAGGGAAAACGCGGGGGAGACGGAAACTCAAGACGATGAGCAGCAAAACGAGAACGAGGTAAAAGCGGGAGCCAACGTTTCGACAAGTGGACCTGTCTTTTTCAAGGCTTCGCAAAAGACAAATCCACTTATCGAAGCGTTGGCTCCCGCTTTCACCTTGTTCTCGTTTCGCTCATCGTCTATTCAAAACGAGGAGAGATCGTGCCCACGTGATCGTCGACCAAGACTGGCAGGAAGTTGCACGGGTTTTGGCGATGCCGTTTATACTAGACGCAACGGCCCATCTATAGTCGCATACAGAAACCACAGCGGGTGGACTGAGAGCGACTACATACTCAGAAGGGTGGGATAAATATTTCAGCTCCAAGAGACAGCCAGCCTCGCGTATTGATTGACAACAGCCGGCCTTTCACCTCGTGCATTAATTGATGAAGCGTGCCGCGATTGCCGATAGATAACATGCTGCCGGCAACGTTGTTGCGATCGCCGGAAAAAGAATGCCGTGGGTTCATCTTGGTCGCAGTATGTCTGGCAAGAATTAAGGCACAAAAGCGCGTTCACGTGTCGTATGCGCAACTAAGCTCGCATAATTCCATTTTTGTGCAGCCTCCAGTCGTTTCGATCAACTTGCCTGCCGTATACATGCTTGCACTCGCCCACACCTCGCGTCCATATACGGTTACATGTCATACAGCCTATGACGTGTGTGTGTGTGCGTGTGTGACATGCGACATTCCTGAGGTACAACTTACGTAACGTATATCTCGATGCTATATTCGACGTTTACAAAACCGCGCTGTAAGAGCGATATTTAACTCGAGATGTATGCCGAAAAAAAAAAGGAAAAAAGAAATTCAATTCAATCCCACCCGACTATGTTACACGTGTTCACGGTGATGGACATTTTGCCAATTCACTTATATCTATTACAGATTCGTGAACGCAAGCTCAGTTTTGACAGACCACTGCGCATGCGCATACCTCACGGAACTCCTCGTATAGTGAAACTGACCCGCGCTCGAGGCCCGATTTCAATATACAGTGCACGACTTCGGGCTCCGTCGCCTACACAAGGAGACGGCGTATATGCTACACGATGGCGCGAGAGAGAGAGCCGGAAATCGACTACGCAGGTTTCCCGAGTCAATAATTAGCGCCCCACGCCGCGGATCCCGCCGCGTTTCCGCATTGAGCACGCACACATGCGCTCCCGCGTCGCAGGTGCCACGAATTCGGGAGCCCGCGCAACCTCGCAGGCTCGAACGAAAGCGCACGACACCACAGGAGCCGGCGTTTCACAAACCGCAGTTCCAGCGCTCCCGCGATAGCTCCCGCGACTTCTCGCAGCAGCAGTGCCGACTGAGCCAAAGGCCAGCCGGTCAAGAAGAATAAAGAGAGACGAACCGCAGGCGGGATCTTGAGTTGGAGAGGAGGGAGGGGGGAAGGGGCGAACACAAAAACGCTCCGGGGCATTCTCTCTTCTTTGTGCGGAAGGCCAAAATTAAACCGGCGCAGACGCGCGCGCGTGCGTGGGACTGTGCCAGAGTTCCCCACCCCATCGCAGCCGGGCCCCCCCGCCCCGACTTCTGGGCCCCGAGAAGTGTGGAATGGGTGGGTGGGTGCGCGGAGGGGGGGCCATTAATACCCGCGGGACCAGAGAGAACGGCCTGTCTCGCGCTCCAACGCGCCGCCCCGTGTGCACAAGCGAGGACAGCCTTCGACTCGCGAGGCCAGCCTACCGAATGCTCGAGCCGGCTAGCGTGGTGTGCGCGCGCACGTTATGCCTGTAACCCTAATTAATTAAATTATGGGGCATTACGTGCCAAAACCACTTTCTGATTGTGAGGCACGCCGTAGTGGCGGACTCCGCAAATTTCGACCACCTGGGGTTCTTTTAACGCGAACCTAAATCTAAGTACCACGGGTGTTCTCGCATTTCGCCCCCATGGCCCGGATTCGATCCCGCGACCTCGTGCTCAGCAGCCCACCACCACAGCCACGTACTGAGCAACCACGGCGGGTGCCCATAACCTTCGAGCATACATAGTAATGAAGAAGCGGTAAGCCACCCTAGAAGCGGGACCGATGGGCTTTTCGAGTTTGACCACGTCCTCCACATACGGAAGAAATTAAAGTTTCCCGGCAGCTGTACAGTTATTTGAAGAAAGCAAAGTATTTTTCGACGTCTCGGCGTGCGTGCGTGCGTGCGTGTTTGTGTGTGTGTGTGTTTGTGTGTTTGTGTGTGTGTGTGTGTGTGTGTGTGTGTGTGTGTGTGTGTGTGTGTGTGTGTGTGTGTGTGTGTGTGTGTGTGTGTGTGTGTGTGTGTGTGTGTGTGTGTGTGTGTGTGTGTGTGTGTGTGTGCAGAGAGAGAAAGAGAGAGCAGAGAGCTTCTTCGAACTCGCCGATCGGTTTGGCTTTGGTTTTTATTAATTTATCTATCTACAACGGAATTTCTATACTCGGTCAGCCAAAAATCGGCGTCGCTGTCATCCCCGGAGAAATTAAACACCGGCGCTAGGCGGCCCACCGGGCGTAAGACACTTAGGTGCGCGCTTAGGAGAGACACTCCGAGGTGTATTTTAAGGCGACCGATTCCGGTATACCAGCAGGGTTGGTGAGTTTTTTTTTTTTTTTTTGAAGGGGGCTTCCTCTTCCGACAACGCTTCTTTCTCAATTCTTTTTTTTTTAATTTTTGTTGACCTTCGTTTGAAGTGCCAAACGACACATAGTAGACTTACCCAGGAACACTTTCCGGTCTTTCAGCACGCTGTCCTAAGATGTAGAGCAAGGTAGGAAAAGACGATACAATTAAAAGGACATTATGAAACGTTCGAAAGTGAAATCGCGGTAATGACGCAAGAGGCAGTAGTGTCGTGCAAGCATTTCGCTAGGAAAGAAAAATCAGCTGGAAAACGCAAGG
Organism: Dermacentor variabilis; assembly: GCF_050947875.1. NCBI lineage: Eukaryota > Metazoa > Arthropoda > Arachnida > Ixodida > Ixodidae > Dermacentor > Dermacentor variabilis. Next base: position 153,792,505 of record NC_134574.1, read on the forward strand.
CTACGACTAATAAACATTATCAACGTCATATATATATACATATATATATATATGACACCGGCGCGTGGATCGGCGCCGAAAGTGAGGAGCAACGCTTTCCAGAAACAAGCGCGAACTATCGACGGCGAGGAAAACGGCCGAAATCAGAACTCGCACGCCACGTCCGGTATAACTGGTGAAGCGCTCTCGCCCTCTGCACCGCGAATGGACATGGACGCTCCAAAGATCGAAACATGGGACAGCGGACGAGTCTGAATCGAGGCTGCAGCCGAACGGAAAACGCCATCCGCGAAAGCAATGCCTGCATACTCGCGGGAGCAAATGTGGCTACCCATTTTACGCTCTACTTTCTTTAATTTCATCTAAGCACGTTTGTGTGTTTGCGGTATGTGTGTGCATGTCCGTGGGGTAACGTCTAGTTCCAATGTCTCGACTGTGTCTTGGGGTAGCCGGTTCTGATGTAGCATACCTTCCCGTTTGTCTGCACTCGTTAAACAAATGACAAGAAAAATAAAAACAGAATCGTCGAAAAGGGGGGGGGGGGGATGGAAGAGGCAGAAGGCGCACCTGACGCGCAGCTCCCGCCAAGCTCTCTTCACCGCACATACCGCTAGCGCGTAGGAGAAGCCCAACGTGAAGGCGGAAGGAACGCGAAGCTCAAGATCGGCGCGTAATCACCGGAACAGGTCGGCCGTCCCTCATCAGGATGCATGAACCGAAATTCGCGGCTTCGAGTGACTGGTCACGCCTCCAGTTCACGCCACGTGAATGAATTGTGCCAGAAGTTGGGCGTTCATGCTCCGAAAGCGTTCGTTGCTTGGGCACGCACAACCCTTTGTTCCAAAAGGTTCGAAGCATAAACTGGGAACTTTGCTGCTTAGTTGTCCAAGACAGACTTTTGCGCGTCATCACCGTCGTGTGCGCACTGCGAAGAGCTAGCGGTGACATCGACCTGTATTTGTTAGAGCGTCTTAAATTCGGCGCAAGGTGATGGCCCATACACTAAGAGCAGGTGGAATATTCTGTTCCCGCGAGAGCACTGGATAATATTTAGGAGAGAGGCCACTTCGGCTCCTCCTAAAATTATCTCCGTGATACGGAGCTATTATATACAGTGTGCGAATGGTCAGCCATGCGGGTCGACGTGAAATGGATTTTCGCGTCGACGGTTGCGGCCCCGGTTCAAATCCTTACTCGGAGCCACTGTTAATTATTACTTTTTTTTTTTACGAGATGCCGTTGTGTATGCCCCATGTAATGCGACTGGCTTCACGCCCCAATCCACTTGACAAGTGACGTTTGGGCGGATCAGTCCCCGGCAACTTATGCCAGGCCAGGTCCCGACTGCAGCTGGAAACACTTTTTTTCCTCATTCTCAGCTTCGAATTTATCGGCAGCATATCAGATATCGACACAAAACAGCTCGCCGAGAGGGCACCCATATACGCGTTTGAAACAGGACACGCCGGTGGAAACGAAAGGCTTTATTTTTGTCTTGTTTACTTTTGTTTTTCACCGGCCACACGCGTTTAGGGCCGACAGGCACATTTTTCAACCCTTTCGGAACAGCACCAAAATAAACGGGCGCACTTACAGGCCGCCACCCCCCCCCCCCCCCCCCCCTCATCGACCCCTCGTTGTTGACGCGGGGAAAAAGAGCCGTTACCGAGAGAAGGCGTTAGCATTTACTCCTCCCCGGCAAGTCATATGCTTGCTTTTTTAGTTTCTCGTATTCCGAGTCGCCAACACAAGTGCGAGTTCGAAAAGCGGGCGTCGTTGTCCGAGACAAGACAGTGTCTGACGGAGGACACAGGTTTACGAGGTCACACTGGACCGTTTCTGTACGAATTACGGCCTTTCTTTTCCCTTCTTTCTTTCGCGCGCGCGCTCATCAGGCAGTTACCACGCCTATTACCGAGCCGTAGACCATTAGCTCGGCGTCACGTGACGTTTACGGCTCGCTGTTGTAAAACAGTTAAATGCCGGAAAAATAAAAAGAAAGAGAGAAAAGAAATTCGAGACGAACGACCCGTACCAGGGAAGACACAGCCCGAACTGTAATCGTTCAGGCACTGCACGACAACATGACGAACAGAAGTGGAAGGCAGATCCTTTTCTACTCTTCTTTTAACTTCAAACTCATTTCGAGCAGACTAAGTTCATGTTGTATTTCCGGAGTCCTCCACTACGGCGTGCCTCATAATCAGAAAGTGGTTTTGGCACGTAAAACCCCATAATTTAAGTTCATGTTGTAATTTTAGAGAGCTCGCGAGAAGAAAGCCTACAGCTGGCGCTCGCGCGGAGAAAGGCCAGAAAGACCAGAGTTCGTCTTTAAATCACGGCCGGAACTATATGGGTTTTTGGTACGCGCGGTTTCGACGTGCCATGCCTTTCGCAGCAGGTCGCTTCGCTGCTGCGAAGCGACAAACAATAAAGAAATCGAATCATATAAGCAAATTCGGCAGCATGGGACATTCCCCCATAGCGGGTTTGTGTCATTAATTGAGGCTTCATCAACATCGTCATCATCATCAGGGGGCCATATATCTCTGCGGCTGGTTGCAGTGGAATATCAATCGTACCTTTATGCGAAATCAATCGACGAAACACGATGACGGCCCATTGATTGGTGTCGCTGCAGTCATACTTGCATACAACGTACTTCCGACATGATCGCCCCCCCCCCCCCAAGAGGCTTTTGAATTTCATTGATCTTTCACGCGGTGATGCGATATGGCCTCTAATTTTCTTGAAGGCTTTTTTTTTGCGAGCAAATCTTGGTACTACGCCCTTTTGTTTTTCTTTGTATCTTGAGTATAGCACGAGTTTCTCGATTACTGCTGTAATTGTACGTAATTAGTGTTCGCATAACGCTTACCGAATTTAGTAGCACTTGGTTAGCATTTCTCGTTACACTTCGTGAATCTTGACTCGTGCGCCGCGTAACCGCCGTTGCTACAGTTGCCGCATCCGGTTCGTTCAGCACCCAGTCAGGAGGCCACCCATAACCACTTCCTTTTGTCCTGCCTCACGGGTGACAAATATGTATTGCCTAATAAACAAAACGAAAAAAAAAAGAAATTACAAAACTTACTTAAATCTTTAAAGAAACCTTCTCAAATTGCGCCGTTCGCTCGTCTGCTATAGAATACATTGGCCGCAGAAAGGCGACACCAACGGGGCGGTGGCGACTACCATAACGGGCATCGCGTGCAAGGTGACCCCCTCCCTCCCTCTTCCTCCTCCGTCAGCTCCGCATCTTCTCGTCGCAGGTGTGCGGGGGGCAGGGGGATGGGGGGAGGGACCCCGTCCCTCGCAGCACACTCCTCGGCGCTGGGAGAACAATCGGACCCTGGCGCGCGCTCTCTCTCTCAAGACACTACCGACGCGCCTCGTTGTATAATACCGCCGGGCCAGCGTAAACAATAACGCGGGGAAGTCGGGAAGAAGGCGGCACTTGTCTATCTATATCCGCAGCAAAGACACGCACCGCACACACACACACATAAAAAAATCGCGCGCGTCACCGCGGGGGGGGGGGGGGGGGGGGTTGCGTCACAGCCAGGGAGAGCGACGCGGCGGACAAAAGCCAAGCTTCACCGTCGCCGCCGAGGCAGGCAGGTGCCCCGCATCGACCAGCCGTCACGAAGATGCGCCAGCTGTCCCCCCCCCCTCACCCCCGACTGCATGCCCCGGGCGCAGCAGGGCCTCGAGCTTCCCCGCCTCGATCGCGGCATCGGCGAGCGTAGGGGTGCGCGCTCGGCAGGCGGGGAGTCAGTCGCTCAACGATGATCGGCGGCGGCGTCCGTCTCCTCCCCCTCTATCTTTCCCCCTCCCTCGAGCGAGCAGAAGGCGTAAAGTTTAAGGGTTTAGACGGGCGCACTACGGGGGGAGGGGGGGGCAAAAACTGGGACACGATGTCATCTCTATAACGGCGGTTTGGAAGGGGGAGGGGGAGGGGGGGGGAGGTCGGAAAATTACGTGACGCGCTCCGGTGACCCTCTCTGCGGACGGCCAGAGAGATCGAGAGAAGAGCGATTTTCCTGATGACCACCAAATACCGCGAGGGCTACAAGCACTGCGAGGGTTACAAACACTTCGCCGAAGTGACTGCACATGCAAGCGAACTAGGGTTTTTTTTTTTTTTCGTGCTTAGGTAGTCCCATCATCTATTTTATCCAACTGCACAATATGTAAATAGTATTTGCTTTGCTCTACCCTCTCTATCCCCCTCCCCTCACCCGTAACCCCACTTCTATCGCGGACCGCCGCTCAGGTGTTCGCAGACAGTGACAGTACGGTCAGCAGTTATTAGGGCGAAAGCATTATGTGCCCCATTACGCGAAAATCCGGCGTTGTCGTCGGTGGCGTGACCGAGAGACGGTGCCAAAAAATATGGCCGTCGGAGCGGAGAATAAGAAGACACGTCAAAAAATTGCTCTCATTGACGTCAAATTTGTCAGGCAGGGTCTCTGTAAACAAAGTAAATGAATGCCTTCGAAAAGGAAATTAGGTAAATTTCGGTCTGGGTGGGAATCGAGCCCGGGACTTCGGGAAGCGATACGAGCCCGCTTACCCGACGCCGCGGGGGATCCACGGTTACGGTTGGAATAAAGTCGCGCCTAGTGCTTGCGTCATTACACACGTCACGTCACTTCCTCCGTCACTGCCTCCCACGTGTCACATACTCCCGATTTCATCGGTGCTGCGTTTACTGGGATGCACTCTCGACGCCAAAGCATGAGTGTATAAAACGAGGTGTGCCTATATAGTGTGTGCGTCATTGCACACATCACGTCACTGCCTCCCGCGTGTCACTTCCACTTCGGATTTCATTGGTGCTGTGTCTACTGCGATCCATTCCGAAGCGTCTATATAACCTCAGCGGCAGCTGTGAAACGTGGTATCCCACGGACGGACGCCTTAGAGGACGAACCAAGGGAACACAAAAAGAAGCCAACATAGTCACGACAGACCTACCATTATGGGCACAAAATAAGATTAATTGTTCCGCAGCAAACTGGTCTGAATGTTTCCAGCCTGTGGCCAACGTATACGCAAACACACACAAACTGATTCAGCAGAAAGAACTTTAATCCATGTCGAAAACATTTCACCTAAGCGATTATAATGCATGCTTTCGCATTCCCACACGTAAGCAGTCTCAAGTGCATCTGCTGAATTTTTTTTCCTTACTTCCCTTCCTTCAGTTCGAGGTCAAACAAAAATTTACTACACAAGGGATAACGTTTTAGCCGGATTGGTTTCGCTCTGCCCATGCAAGCTGCGGTCTTCACGCACGAAAAAAACGCTGAGGTTCAACCACGATAAAAACGGCCGCTCACTCCCCGCAGTGGTTGCCCAAGCTTTACGAAACACCCGCGACTGGCGTTTGCGACCCATCTCGTTAGGTATGGAACGCGCACGGGGTAATTTATAGCTGATGCTATCGCCGATTAGATTAGAAGGCGCACACTACACTCCCCCCCCCCCCTTCCTCCGCCCCGATTCACACCACACCGTGGACGCGTGAGCGCGACAGGATTATCGACGCGCGACATTGCACGGGGTGGCGCACATGCATATCACAACTACGACAGCAAATATGATACGGCGGTCGCGCGCTCTCCCCAGTAGCGCCACTGCTATCACCGCGTCCGTGATAAGAGAGGCGGTGTTTTTCCCGCGCACACTCGAGGAGACGGTGGACGAGAGCCGCTGCTCGGAACGAGAACCTCCGCTTAATCGGGCCTCAGAGCGCGAGCCGCGGGCACGCGCACGCGCACCGTTATACCGGAAGCGCCGAGTTTGGGTGAGGGGTGCTCGAAGGCGCCGACGGTGACCAGCCGGTCACCGTCGGCATCAAATTCCGCCAGATTGTTAGATCCCGTCATGGCGGTGTTTTTAGTCAGTCAGAAAGTACAGGTGCAAAGGTAGGAAAAAGAAAGAGGAAGTCGACGGAGATCTATGCGAGGATGACAAGCAGGAAATCGGGAGAGAAAATTCATATGATAGCACAGAAGGCAGTATAGTGGCCTCGCTCGCTATTATAAAGGTCCGGGGCTGCAGCTGCCTGAGGACACAAACATGCAGAAGCAAATATTAGCAACCGTGGTGAAGGCATGTGCCTTTCTGTTGTCCTTGTTCAGCTTGCGCTACAACAAAATAAGAGGTCCGCAGATATATTGTTTGTGTTTTTTTTTGGGGGGGGGGGATGCTGGACTCTCACGCGTCCCCTGAAGTTTTCCCCGCATGGCTCACGCGTCTCCTGTAATCCGGCTTCTCCCCGTAGCTAAGCGGCGGTGGCGGTCGGTGTGGTTGAAGCACATTACGCTGCACGAGTGTTGCGCTGCTAACGGCGCCTAACGGCGGGGTCAGGCGGGCGCAACAGGGAGTCGTGACTCTTCCTCTTGAGCTCGGAATCGGAAAGCGGCGCGGACGTTCCGCACGTGCGCCGATCCGTGCTTCTGCGAGACCCGTCTCGCGAGGCCTAGGAGCAGGACACCGGATTGGACGAACCCGATCGTTCGAACGCGCCACCGTTCGCGTGACCGTACACGCGAACCACCAGGCGCTGGCGACGAGCACGGGGCGAACATATTCGCTCGGTATCCAGTCGCAGTGAGTCCGCCTTCCTATAGATTTGTCGCGCACCCGTCTGCATGTTCTGTGGATAGCAATTCGGCTAGCAGGCATTAGTGTATGAAAGGTGCAATGAATGCCGTTGTGATTGTTTGCACTACCGTGCCGTCGTTCCTTTGTCCCAAGAGTACGGGAGAGACCCCACAATATATATATATATATATATATATATATATATATATATATATATATATATATATATATATATATATATATATATATATATATATATATATATATATATGAGAAAAGAAAACACAGGGAACAGATGGAATCGGAGTCGTTACATGTACACAGGTGACTAAGATACCAAGATATGGGTTTTAATGAAAGAGAAGTTCAAAGACAGGCAAAGTGATAGACAGCAATAGGTGATGTATAAAACACGGCGGCCGTGACGTGCTTCCGGCTCCAGCCATCGCTTCCGGCTCGTGCAGCCAGCAAAAGCGTATAGCCCGCGAGATCGGCTCCAGCTACTTGGAGGGAGCCCGTCGCTGGGGCGTAGATGCGGACACCCCCTACATAACTTGATTACCTCAAGCAGGCCACCAAATCAAAAGCAGATTACCAAATCGGGGCTCGTAGCGCAGCCCCGCGGGCCAATCAGGCCTGACAACGTGAAGAATTCGACAACGTACGGTAGAGTTTGACGACGTCCGGAATACCACCCCGCGGTACGCGAATTTCCCAAAGGCCCGTAACACCGTGATTTCGCTGCGTACACACGGAACGGCGGAAGCAACTCGGCCGCCTATATGAACAGAGTCAGTCAAGCGTAGACGCCACACGACGCGCATCGCTGCTGTACGTGCAGGGTGTCCTTGGCTAACGTTAGCCAAGCTGTTCAACGAAAACAGAAATATCATGGTGCAAGCCTACGGTGTTTGGTCGCCAGTAATCTGACGGCCAAACACCGTAAGTCTTAAAGATCGTATCGTCCAACGCGCTTTCCTAATCTCTTTATTATTATTATTTTTTTCATTGGACAGCTCGGTTAACGTTAGCTGGGACGTGTTAGCACGGCAGATGGCTCGCACCACCGACGTCATCCCAACTGCCACGTTGGACAGACCAGCGCGGTGAGAAGCCGCGTGTCACCGCGACGTCACGTGCAAGGTAGAGCGTCGAAAAAACACCGAACGGTCTCAGCTGATCAGCGCGCGGGGGCCGACATGTAACGAGCGGCCGCGGTTCATTCACGCCCGCGGCTTCACAACGCCAACCGCGCGCATCAACTCGCAACACGTGCTCGCCCGTCGCACGCAGCTGCGCGCAGGAGCAGCAAGCACGCTGTGCGTGGGCTCGAACAAGCGGGTCTCGCTTGGGTTGGCGCACGCGCACAGTCGACGCCGGCGTGGCGGCATGCACGCGATCACGTGGCGCACGCGCGGTTGCGCGCATGCGTGACGCGATGACATAAAAGAAAACCTATTCGCGCGTCTCGCGCCGTCGCACCTGCACACGGCACAGACACCGCGGGCGGACAAACAGGACAGTCTGTATAGCTATGTATACTGTCGTGTATACGTGCATGGGGAAACAAAAAACAAATGATGGGGTTTTACGTACCAAAACCAGTTTCTGATTATGAAGCGACGTCGTAGTGGCGGGGTCTCCGGAAATTTCGACCAGCTGGGGTTCTTTAACGCGCACGTAAATCTAAGTACGCGAGTGGTTTTTTTGCATTTGGTCCACATCGAAATGCGGCCGCCGTGGCCGGGATTCGATCGCGCGACCTCGTGCTTCGCAGCCCAGCACCGTAGCCACTAAGCAACCACGGCGGGTGTGCAGGAGCAAGCGTATACTTCATGCTTCGATATATTGTATATATATATATATATATATATATATATATATATATATATATATATATATATATATATATATATATATTCACGGAGTAACCTGGATGCAGCTCGTGAGAAACCGCGCGAAGCACCCAAAGTGCTCTGCCCCCGAGTAGGCAGCCGATGCTCGCCATGTTTAAGTGTTTGGTGCGCAATAAAAAAAATAAGGAAACGTTCAGTGGCGAGAACTGCACGTATACGACCCGTTGTTCCACCTTCACGGCCCTGTTGTCGCGCGCTATACCGAAATACCGGCGGCTACATGAGACAACGACCGCCGATCTCTCACAGCGTCGTGGCAGTTGACGACGCTGCTGCGCCTCGAATATAAGGGTTCTTCCCCGCGAGCCCCATCCGTCACCTGCCTGGCGCGCAACGCAAGGCCGTCGCTCGATGCTGCGCGGAAACCCATGGTCGTGATGCTGCTGCCAGGCAAGCGCTCGCGTCTTTCCGTCGGGAAAGATCGGGGGGCCCGCGGGGGGGGGGGAGGGGAGGTTGAAGTGCGGAGGCGACCTGCCAACCGAGTACAGCGTCCTGTCCCCAGCCTTAGCGGGATCGGCGCTCACGAGAGTATAGGGAGAATTCGCCGAGCGAAGCACACGTCGGGATGCCGCTTGCGTGCCCCTGGGCAGGCAGCCCCCTCCCCCGTACCAAAAATGAGAACTGCGCTCCGCGATTAATCCGCGGACGACAAACGCCCGCCGTTTTTAGAACCTCGGGGCACCCACCCGCGGTCGCTTGCTGCAGCCCAAGTTCGTGTACGAGAGAGAGAGAGAGAGAGAGAGAGAGAGAGAGAGAGAGAGAGAGAGAGAGAGAGAGAGGCAACTTTATTTGCCACTGCAGGGTCGGAAGTTAGGGCAGGTAGGCCTACAGTGTGGCTCCCAGGTGGGGGCGACGTCTTGGGCACACGAGACGAGTGCCAGATGGGTTTTCTTGTCTGCTCTTGTCAGCAGCGGGTTCCAACCCTCCTCGGAGGGAGCTGGCAGTGAGGCTGCCTATCCCGAGTTCGTGTATACGGATGGCAACGTTCGTTATACTCGGCCAATCAACAGAGAGATTTAGATTCGGGGACGCAAGCGGCTTGGGTACGCAACTAGGGGCGATGGTACTGCGCATGCGCTGACTCAGACGTAGGAGTCTGCGCATGCGTAGTACCGTCGGCCTTACTTCTTGCGTACCCGAGCTGCTTGCGTACCCTAATCTAAAACTCGCCAACCTACACCGCATGTTTCTGCGGTCAAGGTGTTCCACAGAGGTCTCTCTCGATCAGCCCAACGACTTGTCTAATCTCGAAGTACAGTCGAAGTTAACGCATACACTTGTCGAACAGAAAGAACTCCCTGTGTTTTGCGATTCTTAAACTACTTTTTTTAAATTCTTATACCAGCTATTTATCATATTACGCCAATACCGATACCTACGTGCCAGCCTTCTCGCGCGGTTAATCGCATTCTCTCGAGACTCGCGTAGTACGAGCGCGTGTGTCACGCGCGACATCGTTCGACAGCTTTGCAATACACGTGGCAGGAAAACACGCGGCGCTGGTGGATTTCGACGACGCGCGCTTTCTCAGCCGACGTTCACAAACACACAAAAAAGAGGCCAACCCTATATATATATATATATATATATATATATATATATATATATATATGTGTGTGTGTGTGTGTGTGTGTGTGTGTGTGTGTGTGTGTGTGTGTGTGTGTGTGTGTGTGTGTGTGTGTGTGTGACGCTGCAGTCGATAGCCGCATTGTAAGTATACACACGTATAACGTTGTGTCGGATTTCGGTCCCCCCGCGGGGGCTAAGCATAACGCGTTGTCAGCCAATTCGGTCCGGCGCGTAAAAAAAAAAAGAAAAAGATCGATCGACGCCCCACGTGGACGCGGGTCGTTGGAGAGAGAGGCAGACGGCGCCGACACCGCTGGAATTCCAATGCATCGCGCCGCTGCATCTACAGACAGGACTTGAAAAGAGCATATAGAGACTAAATTTATTTATTTATTTATTTATTCAAAAAACCTCACAGGCTCCAGCAGGAGTATTGTGTGAGGGAGGGGGGTTATACAATATAATGTTCAGAAGTGCAAGCATTACAAGGAATGGAAAGAGAACAAGTATATGAGACGTATATTAAGGTACATAAAGATTCTTTAGCGTATTCGCGCAGAATTATACAACGCGCCGTTATCCTTTTAAATGACTTTGCGCTGTTGCTTCCGGTTATGACGTGCATCGTAGTGCACTTACCACCGGCTATGGTGTAGCTACGCGATACCTCGACAGAGCAGCAGCATTAAAGGGCAGCGCGATCGAAGAAGAAGAAGAAGTCGCCAGTGGGAGCGGAAGCTTCTCGGCTCCCTCGATTTATGAGTGTTTCCGCAGTTTTTGTGCGTCCTACACCCGAAAGCGGCATATCATCTGAAAGATCAAGTCATCGCGAACCCAGGGATACCAACTTTTTGGGTGAGCGTGAACTTTGCGAGTTTTTACGGCACGAAAATCACACGAGTCCCGTGTGAGCGAGGCCAGGCCTAACGACAGTTAGGCCTGGCGCATCCTTCGTTGGACTCGGGGTTTGAACGAAATACCACCGAGATGGAGATAGACGAGGCAAGAACTGGGGAGACCCCGGATAACGGACCCAACGACGCAAAACGCGTTTCCGTGGGAGAAGACGCTGAAGGCGTTGCGGACGGTTGGATCGAAGTTACACACAGAAGAAGGCACCGCACGAACGCTACCCAGATGGCGGGAAAGGACGACACCCGCTCGCGAAGCCCGATGCCCCGAGGCGGCCGAAACTTAGTGAACAAAGTTCTACGAGCAAGTAGGATGCCCAGACTACCCAGGGATGATATCAAGATAATTGTTCGACCGAAAGACGGGCTGAATATAAGGAACACGTGCGGAACGAGTCTCGACGAGGCGATACGCAAAGAAGCGGTAGTGGGCGACGACGAGATGATCACGATCTGTCCCAATGCCATGCAAAACATCCTGGTGATAAGCACACCGGACGAGACAACTGCGACGAAAATCGCTAAGATCAAGTTTTTGACGATTAACGGGAAGAGGCACGAGACCAACGCGTACGTTTCGGCGCCCGAGCGAATGGCAAAAGGGATTATCCGCAACATTCCCCTGAAGTATACGCAAGACCAGCTCATGCATGCTCTGGTGAACTCGAGAAACCCCTCTTTAACATACGCCAAGCGGCTTGGCAGTACGACCACCGTGATATTGCTGTATGAGGGAAACAAAGTCCCCACATGGGCTTACTTCAATAGCATCATGATAAGAGTATCATTGTATCGGAAACAGATTGACTTTTGCAAAGAGTGCGGCAGGCTCGGCCACCGACCCGACGTATGCCCTAGACCGGAGATCAAACTATGCCCGGCCTGCGGGTCGAAGAACCCGAGCATCGAACACGAGTGCACGCCCAAGTGCCGGATCTGCGGCGAGGCGCACCCAACGGCCGACCGAATGTGCAAGGCCAAATATAAGTTGCCACACATTGTGAAGGAGAGAAGGTGGCGGGCGAGAAGCAGAGAAGAAAAGGAACACACATTGGAAGAAGGAAAGACCCCTCAGCGGACCCTATCACCATCGGGGTACAGTATGGCGCAGGGAAAAGGCCAAAGTCGCTCGAGATCCGGATCCCTCTCGCCGATAAGAAGACGTAGCCGAAGTCGTAACAGACCTAAGAACAGAAGTCGAAGCCGGAGTCGGAGTGGAAGCCGCAACCGAAACCGAAACCGCCCCATGCCAGACGGCGTGCGGGCCACACATGGCGAGATACAGACAGGGCCGCGCAAGGTCACCTGGTCCGACATAGTCGCGGAAAGAAATGGATCCTCTGTAGAGAGCACCCCACTTTCTGGCAGCACGAGGGAAGCCCCCGACTCCCTCCTGGCGGCGAGGATGGAGAAAATGGAGCGAGAGAATAAGGAACTTCGAGAAGAGCTGGGCAGGGCCAGAAAGCAGAACGAACAATCAGCGAGGAAAATCGACGAGCTACAACAGACGCTCAACGAAATCTTGAAGGGCATGAGAGAATCCCCTCATGAGAGGATCTCCTCCTTCACCTCCCGCGAGGCCGCCGAGCGAGGCGATGCGACCGCGACAGGAGGCGAAGTAGGCCAGATGGACATGTGTTGCGTCGACGAAGAAGCGCCGGCAGCGGCGGGCTCCAAGCGCAAGGGCACAAGCGATACGCCACCTACGGAAGACACTTTGGACCACGCACAAGCACTGAAGAGACCCAGGTCAGGAGCCAGAAAGATAGACGCGATCGAAGAGATGGTGAACAAACTGACGGACAAGACGGAGCGAATGTTTGACATACTCCTGACAAGGCTGAACGAATCCGACGCGGGACGGAACGCGCAGTACGCAGCGGTTAACACCCAACTCGTGGCCATGAATAAGCGAATCGAAGATCTGGAACACGGGACGATGCAGCTGAGGCAACAGCAACATCACCATCACCTGCCTGGAAGGGCCGGGGTACCATCGTCAAAAGCGGTAAACGCACCGACCATCCTCGCCTGCGAGAACAACGCCAACGCCACCCGCACCGGGGCAGGAGGGACGCACGGACAGTTGTGTCCCCCCAACACCTCTGCATAACCATCATGGCTGTGTCCCGCAAGTCCGACAATAGCCGCATAGTCTGGCAGTGGAATTGCAGGGGCTTCAAAAACAAGAAAGCAACGACGGTGCAATACATGAAAACGCTTGCCAATAACAAACTTCCTGTCGTGATTGCCTTGCAAGAACCTTTCGATCGGGCCCAGCTCCCGGGTTATGTGACGTGCGGTCCCCCCTACGAATCCATGGGGAGGGACGTCAGGGTGTGCACCCTGGTTAAGCGCGGGACGGCCTTCATCGAACACGAACTCGTGCTCCACGAGGAGTCGGGCATAGACCATGTACTGATCGAAGTCGTGCCGAGTATTGGAAGCAGGAAAACCGGCCTTTTCGTGCTCAACGTATATAGCTCCCCCTCGCAAAGATACCGCACTCACACTTTCGACGCCCTCTTTCGCGAAGCGATGGCCAAGGCCGCCTCTAGTCCCTTGCTGATATGCGGAGACTTCAATGCGCCGCACACGCAATGGGGATACGGAGCCGACTCGCCGAAAGGGAAGAGGCTAGCCGGACTGATGGACGAGCTCGGCCTGACAGTACTCAATGAACCTGCTTCGCACACCAGGATCGGACAGGGAGTGTGCCGCGACACGTCCCCCGACCTCTCCGTCTGGTCAGGCGCGGGCGTGGTCACTTGGTCGAACTCCTTCGAGGACCTGGGGAGTGACCACAGGATCCTGTGCGTGACCGTGGGAGAGGATGAAAGCGAAGAGGGCGTCTGCCGAAAGGCGAGAATCGTAGATTGGGACAGATTTCGGAAACATAGAGAGCAAGACAAGAAGGAGGGCCCGATCGAAGACATCAGCGAATGGTGCCGAGTACTACTCGCAGACGTAGAGAAAGCAACCGATGAGGTCGAATGGACGGACTGGCGACAAGAACCACCCAAAGAAGAGGCAGACAGGTCCCGCGGAGCCGTGGGCGACGACGCTCCCCAACCGTCCAGAGTGGACAGCCGGCTGGCACATCTTGTTGCGGCCAAGAAATCCATGCAACGGAGAGCGAGTAGGCAAAAACTCAACAGGAAAATACGCAAGAAGATCGCCGAAATCAACCGGGAGATTGAGATGCATTGCGCCCGCCTGTGCGAGCAAGAATGGCAGGAGCTGTGCGACACGATGAACGGGAACATGAGCGCTGGACGCACCTGGAAGATTCTCAGGCACCTGCTCGACCCGGGAAGCACCAGAACGGCGACCCGTACAGAGATGGCCAAGCTGCGACACAAGTACAAGGACGACCCAGAGGCCTTCGCGGAAGAGATCGTGCAGACGCACCTCGCACGCCCGGAAGGGCAGAGTCACCCAGAGTACTGCGGGGCTCCCAACGAGGAGCTGGACGCGGACTTTTCCGTGCAGGAAATTAGAACGGTCCTCCAGCTACTGAAGACCAACTCGGCGCCCGGTCCTGACAGGATCACCAACAAAATCTTGAGGAACCTGAACGACGACGCCATCGAGAAGCTCTGCGAGTACATCAACACGTGCTGGAAGGAGGGCCAAATTCCGCAAGAGTGGAAGACCGCAGACGTTATACTGATACCAAAGGCGGGCAAACCGCTGGAGGTCCGAAACATGAGGCCGATCTCCCTCACGTCCTGCGTCGGGAAAGTGATGGAGCATGCCTGCCTTAACAGGGTGACGACGCTGCTCGAGAAGCAGGACGCCTTCGGCACCCACATCATCGGTTTCCGGAAGGGACTTTCAACGCAGGACGCCATGCTGCAGATCAAGGAACAGGTCGTGAACGCTCCGAGCACACACGTGCGCGCCCTCCTCGGGCTAGACCTCAAGAGCGCCTTCGACACTGTGAAGCACATGGCCATACTGGACAAGATCAGCCGACTTGATCTCGGGGCGAGGTTCCACCGATATGTCAGCAGCTTCCTGAATGGGCGCGAGGCGACAGTCAAGATCGACGGGGCCCCACCACGAACGGTCCGCATGGGTGGTGCGGGAACGCCGCAGGGCTCCGTACTTTCCCCCATGCTTTTCAACCTCGTCATGATCGGCCTGCCGGAGCGTCTTGACGCGATAGAGGGCATCAATCATACGATATACGCAGATGACGTGACGGTGTGGACCACGGAGAACACGAGCGTCGGAGAAATGGAAGACCGACTGCAGCGGGCTGTACGGGAGGTGGAGCGGCACCTCGAAGACACGGGACTCGTCTGCTCACCCGACAAGTCGGAGATCCTGCTCCACAGGCCGCGCAAGAAAGGGCCCCTTCCGCAGGCCGTGCTGGACGCTCGTCGTTTGGGCGTCCGCGTCACGACGAGAGAGGGGACCCGAATACCGACGGTGTCCAAGTTGCGAGTGCTCGGCCTGTGGCTGGAAGAGACCGGTGCCAACCGCGAGCTGGTTGCCCGACTGCAGAAGAAAGTGGCCGCCGCCACACACCTCGTGCGGCGGGTCGCGAACAAGAGGAAGGGAATGAAGGAACACAACGTAGCGAGGCTGATACAGGCATACGCGCTGAGCCACATAGCGTACGTCGCCGCATACGCCGACTGGAACAGGAGCGAAACCGACAAGCTGAACGTGGCGATCCGCAGGGCGTTCAAGACCGCCCTGGGAGTACCCCAGTACACGCCAACCCACAGGCTCCTCGAGTTGGGCGTACACAACACGCTCGAGGAGATTGCCGAGGCGCAGAGAATCGCGCAGCTGGAGAGGCTGTCGAGCACCGTAACGGGAAGACGAATACTAGACTTGCTCGGGATTCGATATCACGAGGCGCGTGGACTGAAAGAATCACTGCTACCGGAAGTTAGGGACGCCATACAGACGGAAAACATGCCGAAGAATATGCACCCGCTGCATGACGTGCAAAGACGTATACGCAGGGCGGTAGCAATTCTCGAGAAGCATGGAAGACAAGAAGGCGTTCTCTTCGTCGATGCAGCCAGGTACCCGCGGCCAGTCGGTGACTCTGATGGCGACGAGGAACGTCGACCACCACCGCCGCAACAAGGGAATGTGCGAGACGAACCGCAGTTACCAGCACCACCACCACTACTGCTACTACGACAAAAACGGCAGCAGCAACAACGGCAACATCGACACGGCCGGCCGACGGCGGCGGCGCCCGCCTTCTCCATGGCAGTCGTAGATACAAAGGGAACGATCCGAGTCACGGCATCAGCGAGGCTGCCGTCGGCCGAAGCAGCGGAAGAGATGGCCATAGCCCTCGCGGTACTCCACGGAGGTGCGGAGGATAACCTGATCATCAGCGACTCCAAATCAGCGATTCGGAATTACACCAAAGGTTGGGTGTCCGCGGATGTGGCACGCATGCTCAACGCCCGGGCCGGGGACTTCGGATCCCGCACGATTACAAACAAGTCCCTCAAGTGGTTCCCCGCGCACGTCGGGGAGCTTGGCGGTACCAACAACAGCCACGACAATAATGACACCAACAATGCTAACGGCCGAACACGCAACGACACTCCACCCAACCACAACGAGCGAGCCCACCTCGTCGCGAGGCAGCTTACCCGCCGCGACGCGGTCACCCAGAGGGCAGCCGCTGCCGTTGTTGTGCGGGACCCCAGCGGAGGAGTGACGGCGACGGCGGCTGCCACCCCGTCTGGCGCGGCCGCTATTGTTACCAATACAACACAAATCGCGGCGGACGGAGCTGGGATCACGAGGACGCCGACTGCGCTGTCAAGGAGTTTCCGGCAACGTACCGGGAGGTGCTTGGCCACTACAGGAAAGAACGTAGAAAATATCCACAACCCCACGGGCGCCTAGACAGGTCCCAGGCGGTCGACCTGAGACGGTTGCAGACGGGCACTTTCACCAACCCCTACCACCTGCACCGCCTGTGGCCCGCGCTGCACCCGTCGCCCGACTGCCCGTGGTGCGAGCACGAACGGGCCGATATGGCCCATGTGCTTTGGGAATGCCGACGCCACGTGGACCAAGGACAAAGAGGAAGGGGGAATACAACAGCAGAACCCTCTGAAGCGGGGCGCCTCGCTGAGAGATGGCAAGCCGCCCTCCTCAGCGAGGCATCCGAAGACCAGGAGTGGGCCGTCCAGCGGGCCAGGGCCGTTGCCGAGGATCTCGAAAGATTTTCCTCGGGCGATGGAACTCTGGCAGCCTAGCCCCGGCCACCAACATCAACAACCGTTGGACAAATAAAGTTTATTCCTATCCTATCCTAAAGGGCAGCGCTGCTAGGGAAGTAGATGAACATAACACATTAAAGTAAGACGAAGAAGAAAACAATCTGGGGTCCCATGTGCCGAAACCACGATATGATTTATGAGCCACGCTGCATAATGGCGCACTCTCGATAAATTTTTTGACCACGTGGAGTTGCTCAACGTGCACCTAAACCTACAAGTACACGAGCGCTCTTTTTTGTTTATTTCTTTTTAAATATCGACATGCGGCGGCAGTCGCGCGGCCGGGAGTCGAACCGTAGACCTCGTGCTCGGCCTCCATTGATGAGACGATTTCTGTTGGCCTCTCCTTCGAAAACTGGCCGGCCGTACAAATAGAGCCTGTACGAGCCGATCGAGTATATGATCAGCAAAACGCCGCGCGTATACAGTCGTGGACCTTGACGGGTGTACATATTTGTCGCAGACACGTGGCATTCTCATTAGGCACATTCCCAACGCAAAAAAAAAAAAAAACAACGGTGGAAAGTCACTTGCAACTGCAACACGCGCACGCACGCACGCACGCACGCACGCACGCACACACACACACACACACACACACACACACACACACACACACACACACACACACACACACACACACACACACACACACACACACACACACACACACACACAAACGCGCGCGCGGGGCAAGGCGGCTGTTTGAAGAACGCGCTTCCGCAGCAGCTGCGAAAGTTGACAGGCCCTTCCTCGCACGGCATTATGCAGATGCTGGGCCCTCGTCGCCAACGCCAAGCCGGCATCGCCAGCGAGCGCCGCACGGGGCATCTTACTTCTGGGTCACTGCTTCGGAGCCGCTCACGCGTTATATAGAGCCTCCCCCCATCCCCCGATTCCCGCTCTTCTGTTTTATTCCCTCCTTCGCCGTCGATATAGAAGCGGCGTTTCACGGCCCGTCCCCTTCCTGACCGACAGCCGGCCACTCGCAGCCGCCGTTGCCATGGGGACCACGAATCGTCGCGCCATTTTCGCCACCCGTGCGACGACGGCCTCTCGGCGCATTACACCGTGCGGGCAAGCAGCAGGCAGCCACACTGTTTCGTTCCACGGCGAGCGAACGAACCGGATGAATGAATTTACGGCATTCGACGGTGCACGCGGTTTTTTTGCAGGAGCGAGGACACGCCCACACCCATAAGAAAATTTATTTATTTACTTATTGATTGATTGATTGATTGATTGGGCTGAACGTCACAAAGCAACACTGGTGCTATACGAGAGACGCCGTAATAGAGTTATACGGATTAACCGTGGTTACCTCTGGCTCTTTGAAGTGCGCGTAAGACTAATTAGTGCGCGAACACGTTTTCTTTCCTTTCTTTTTTTTTTGGCATCTCACAACCATCGAAGTACACGGCCGCCGCGACAGGGAATCGGACCTCCGACCTCGTGTTCGGCAGCAGACCGCCATGTGCGCCACAGCGACGGGTTATACAAGACGATGATTGAAGAGCACCCAGGAATATATGCGTGGGGAAAAAAGAATAGTCGGATTACAGAGCGCTCACTTAAAACTGTATATACAAACATTAAAATATATGGTCCGCAAGTACAGGGTTCGCAATGATGCGCGAGCCAGCCGTCGAACTCGTATTGTTTTTTTTTTTTTTCAGCATCATCGAAATCACCTTTATAAATCACCTAAATGGTCCACTACATGGCAGTCCCACAAATGTCAAGGCCCACATATATATATTGGCACTGTCAGCGCGCAATTGCCCCCAAAGCAAGGAATCAAAACAAATCCAAACAAATGCGCCAATTGGTTCGTTTTAATTTATTGGCACCGGGTGCAAAAAATAAAAACGTTCACATTCAATAAAACCGGTTGTCGACCGGCCAGTTGACAGCGCCCTTGTGCCAAAACCGGAAAGTTTTCTTTTTTTGGTGTTGCTGGGCGACGAGATGAAGGAGAAGCTTACTCAACCATGTCAGATATGCCTACAACTAAACAAATTACAAATGGAGCCTAAATATATACAACCGAACTGGAAAATTAGGTAGCTTTTCCACCTTGCTACCGAGGTAAGGAACAGCAGTTTCCTGCAACGTGACACATGTCTTCACTGCCCAGCCTCAATGCTTTCGGGAAAAGCTTGCAGCACTTTAGGTCTGTGTCAGAAAGAGGGGCGAAATCCCACAGAAGACAGCTTTTACCACAAACTAGGCAAGAAAAAGAATAATTATAAAAAAACGCAATAATAAGGTCAGCTTCTGCCTTGACACGAGCCCTTGCGACGGAGCGTGCAATGCGCGCGTCGGTGTTTCAAGGAGAAAACAGACGCGACTACGGGGAATAACCCGCCCCCTGTATAATGCCTATACCACTACTATATTCACGCAGGTGAGTTTGCGCAGCGCGTTGCGACAGACTTAGGCGCGCCCGCCTCGTACGCGCCAGACACGAGCGTGGACCAGAGTGCTGCGTGGCAATTCGGGTTAAGAGGATGCAGGCGCGCAACACTCCTCCCGACTCGTCGTTACACGGACCAGCAGCAGCTCGGCCATCATCATCATCATCATTAGGCGTGAAGAAATTCAGCCGCGTTGGCTGAGTCGGCAGAACGAGTATAACGAAGCACACGTATACATACTGCCTGGCCGGGCGAGAGAGAGAGAGAGAGAGAGACAGAGAGAGAGAGAGAGACGTCCGGCGCAGCGGTGCGGTTTCAAAATGGTTAGGCTCGCCTCCTCTTCCCGGACAGTTTTGAGAGGCAGACGACAGACCAAGCCCGCTTTGCGTAACTTAAACAAGGAGTAGACCACCGCCTGATGGACCGGACCGTGGTTTACGTGGACCCGCGGGAATTTCGGAGAAGGCAGCGTCTGCAGTTGCAGCCAGCGGTAACATGTCCGCCCAAAATCAGCAGTTTTTTTTTTTTTTTTACTGAAAAATTCCAATTTATCAATGCAGATCTAATAATCTTTCTATTCATTGTCTCTTTATAGAGACAACAAACAAGCATTCTTCTTAATCTGCATTAGTGAATTACCTCA
This sequence comes from Dermacentor variabilis, assembly GCF_050947875.1. NCBI lineage: Eukaryota > Metazoa > Arthropoda > Arachnida > Ixodida > Ixodidae > Dermacentor > Dermacentor variabilis. The sequence goes on from NC_134574.1 coordinate 153,812,848, forward strand.
CTACGATACTAAAAACAAGAGCCACTATCACCGTTTAGAAGGTGGTTTGTTAAAGTCAGAAAAGGCGCGAGAACTACAGGCAGGTGGTGACGCCGTATAGTTTCCGCACTATAAGTTCGCCGTGACGTAACGGATTGTTGACGGCGCCTGCCGAGTTAATTTCTTATCAGTAAAGATAGACTACGTTACGTGTATTGCCAAACGTGCGAAAGACTGAGCTTAGCCAGTTTTGAGAACTTTCGCACGAGCGCCAAGAGCCCTAAAAAAATTCGACAGAAATGTATACACATCGAAAATCCGCGCCGTCAAAACGACGCACGCCGGCGCTAAGGTTCCAAATCTAAAGAAGGAAAAAAAAAAAGAAAAGAAATTGGACCTTGACTTTCTCTTCTGATAATCGACCTCTTACCGCAAAGTTAACGAAAGCACTAGTTTTGGAAGGGTATACGCTTTATTAGTATGCGTAGGCTGACTTACCGCTTCTCCTCGAGTTTTGTCATTTTAATAACTTCGGAGTGTGGCCCAAACTTTCTCCAGTCCTGCGAGACTCCATGTGCAGCCTCGGTTGTGCGTTAACCGGTGCAAAGGCGACCTTTTCTTGCCACGGTGACATATACATTTGCTTATTTTTTTTTTATGTCGCAGAGGACAAGCAGCCGGGGCGACGCCCATTTGGATACACTATAGCATATACCTGTCGTTTTCTTTTTATTGTTATTATTGTTTTTTTTACAACGGCACGTAGACCGCATAAAACGCCGGGAGGGACGGCACAGCAGGGGAGAACGTACAGCCAGGTGGCGAGGGGAAAATTGGGGGAGGAGGGTAAGGGGCTGCCAGTCAGCGCCCGATATCGAGAAAACGGCGCAGCGCGGTGGCTGGCTTCGCACAACCAAGGTCAAGAAAGCTGTTTCTTTTGTAATTGAAATAATCTCATTGATTGAATGATTGATTGATGAATAATCTAATCGATCGATTGATTGAAATAACGGCTCGTGCCGAACGGAGCGCGGGCGAGCTGGTCAGTCACCAAAAGCATATCCTAGCATTCGAAGATATGTCGCGGACGCGACACCTAATTGGCTTGGAAAGTGGAAAGGAGGCGGGGATACAGGAGGCGCCCCTTTTTTGTGAGATACATGCGCACATTTAATACGCGACGATTTGCCTGCAGGCGCATCGCACAAGCGGCGGTAAACTTGGGTGAGGCATGCGGAGATTGACAAGAAACGCGTCATTCTTTAGATGTCGATGACACTTCTTTGGGGGGGGGGGGGGCAACTTCACTGTCGCCTGCTACACGAACTGTATATAACTGTTTGCCTGCTACACGAACTGTATATATAACTGTATACAGGTCTGTATATATATCTCGCTCGAAGCGAGTACCACTCTGCCACCCCTTTCATATCAGAAGACTTCCCAGACCGACGAAAGACTTCTTTTTCTTTCTTTTCTTTTTTTGGTTCCTACTAATATATATATTTTTTTTTCACGGGCGAAAATTTCCGTAAGGCCAAACGCAATACTCGCAATCGCATAAGGAGCCTAAACGTAAAAACTTTACGGAAATCAGGGAAAGTTCACACGTGCGATTTAAAACTCAAACCGAGAACGACTTTTGCGAGAACGCTTTTTTGCCGATCAGCGGTCGCCTGCTCCTTCGGGGTTTCCACTACAGTGCACGCATTTAGCGGCGCGCGCGCAGTGCTCCGGGGAGCACACCGCACTGGCGAGAGGCCCGGTCACGGCGTCAGGGCGTGGCGTGGCCCGCAGCTTGTAGGACAGGTAGAATGGGAGAGCGGCCACGTGGCTTTGCAAGAGCGAAAAATAATTTCGTCTGCCTGTGTTCCTGCCCCCCCCCCCTTGCCCTTCCCCCCGCTCTCTCTCCCCTCATACGAAGCACTGCGCGAGCGAAGAGACAGCCGCAATGCGGACCACAGCCGTCGCCACACCCGTACCTGTGCACTGCACGCAAATGCGGCACCTATGCTGTCTTTTGCTGCCGGCTTCTGCTACTGACTTCTGCTACTGACTTCTGCTACTGACTTCTGCTACTGACTTCTGCTACTGACTTCTGCTACTGACTTCTGCTACTGACTTCTGCTACTGACTTCTGCTACTGACTTCTGCTACTGACTTCTGCTACTGACTTCTGCTGCTGACTTCTGCTGCTGACTTCTGCTGTCGATTTTTTGCCGAGTATACCTCGCACACGACGCGTATTACGAAATCGGACTTATACGCATGGCCATCTGTACTACAACTGTACACACGTACCGTCGGTCTCACCGGCTCTGCGTTGTACGGAAAATTACGCAACCAAACAGCAAACGCCACCCAAATGTCGTGCACTGTAAGAGGCGTCTTTCAAGCGTATATTACCTCTACTAAAAGCGAAGCTTTCTATGCCTCCTCTGCCCGGGGTTCGGCACGTGTCCTCGCTCGATTTCTCGACGAGAAAAAAAAAAAAATATGGGCCGACACTGGAAGACAGTGCATGCTGGGCCGATTTCATTACACCGGAGACGGTGGAATTAAAAGCGGACTTACGTTCAGTCCGCACGGTCTTCCGCGCGCCTTCGTGCGGAAAAGCACACAGGTCCACACATTTTGGTTTGCACTGCTATTGCCGACATAGTGCAATACCGATATCTGTGTACGACATGTGCAGATTTTTTTTTTTTTTTGCGCGTCCGCACGCGCGCGAAAGGTGCAAAAAAAAAAAAAAAAAGTGCACATGTCGCACACAGATATCGGTATTACACTATGTCGGCAATTGTAGCGCAAACCCATATATGAGTGGACCTGTGTGATACGTTCCCTTTTCAGCACGAAGGCGCGTGGAAGGCCGTGCGCGGGTTATGGCACCATATCCATGCGTCCACAGGGCAGCGCCAAAGTGACCGGGGTAAAGTCACACCATTCTCTCTGCATGGCCTCCGAAATCGGGTGGCGCTCGCGACACCGCAGGCCATGCTTTCTTGTCGCTGAACCCCTCACCTGGATGCGGACATGCAAAGCGCGACGACATGCACAGACGCGCTCTGTTTCCTGGAATACATTTGTTTGGACGAGAGGCTCGTTACTTGTGATTCACTTCGCCGCCTGCTCCAGCTCGTCGCCGGCATTTCGAGAAGGAGCGGGGGGGGGGGGGGGGGGCAGAGGGCCAATTTTAGTCCAAGCACGCGCGGTGAGATTCGGCAGGGCCTCTCGTGCGACGCCGCCGCCTATTTGGTCTCGGGAACTCGACTCGCGTGGCTTACCTGGCGGCTTCTGACGTGCCGTTGAACGGATACTGACAAAAGGGCACGCGCGCATACACACGCAAGCCATGTTTTTTTCTTTGCTCCGTGCATGTAATAGAAATGCCGTAGATAAGTACGGTACAAAACGGCGTACATTACAAGCTTTCAAGGCTGAACGGATTATGTATCATTTTCCGAAGACGGGACCGTGACGAATCGGCGGTGAGAATCGGAGGTTATTTGCGGGTTGGCTTTTCGACCGTTATTCGGACGGAGAGCGAAGTGCGCAACTTGTTGCGCACCGAGATTCCGCGTCAGCCATATCGGAGAACCCGCACGTCTAAATAGTGGCACGCGGAGACACACCCCCCCTACACCACCAGCCGCGGTATAGCTCAAGTGGGTAATACGACGTCGCGCTGCCGAGCTCGAGGGTGCGATCCCGGCCGCGGCGGGCGCCTCTCGACGGCTTCAAAGGCGCTACGCGTCAGATGTGCCATCTTTAAAAGATGCAGATCACCACCCGTCATGGGCCGCGCCCAACCGTTCCTCCGGTTCTATTAATGCCCCACGCGGGTACACGCTCGGCAGCGCGCCGCATTAATAATGACTCGACTGTATATCGATTGCGGGCGACGTACACACACACGCGCGCGCGCGCTGTGGCGGGAGCCGCGCGAATTCATGCCGGACCGGCACAACACGCGACGTGACGCGGCCACTTTCGCGTGACGTCGGCGGGGACCTGTTGACGTGCGACGAGGGAGAGACGCACGCGAAGGCCACCCCACCGGCCGCAGGGCGTGCAATCGGGGGCCCGCGATTCCAGGAAAGACGGACGTCGACAAGCGCCCCTTGCGACACCGCGGAGGGACGGACGGACCTCTTTCCTTCCCGGCCGAGAGTGATGCGTAACAACGCGCCGCCGGCGTGACGGTGGTGGACACGGACGCTGCGAGAAACCGCGGAAGAAGAGCACGCGCTCCTGCGGCTAGCTCGCGTGCGGCCTTGAAGCCGCAGCAACCAGCGTGTATATACGCCGTACGTCCCTTGCATGGCGGCTCTCGCTCTCTCTCAACCCCCGCCCCCTCCGACAGCCGTGCGCCTTCCAAGCTAGAAGACGAGAGCGGTGGACGCGGCCAACGCGAGGTCCGCCTTGCCAGGACCCATGCGCTTCCAGCCACGCTGTTTGCGACAACTCCCCATGGCTTAGTTTCCGCCCTTCACGCCCTTATTTCGCGGTGGCCGCATTTCGATAGGGGCGAAATTTAAAAAGAAAAAAGTGGGGGGGGGGGGGGGCGTCATCGGATGCACGCTACAGAACTCCAGGTGGTCAAAATTAGCCCCAAGTTCCCTCCCCACTACGGCGTGCTTCATAATCATAACGTGGGTTTGGCACGTAATACACCAGAATTTAATTTTATTGACACCCTTCTTCTGTTTCTTGCTGAATTCGTTCACATCAAGCAAGTTGATTGACGAAGTTAACGCCTCAAAGGAATACGAAGAATATGAGAAATTGCAGCTTATCACTCGTAAAAAAAAAAGAAGAAAACAAGTTTACAAGTTTCGGGGCGTATCTTGTCCCCAAATGATTATCATCACCTGTCTTACTTGCGTTTCCATTCTTGAAAGCTCTGCCACTCGCTATTTTCCCGTCAAAAATTTTCTATGTCACGCTGATAACGTACTACATGACGTGAGATGCGTGTACGATATGCATTTCTCCGAGAAGTTCGGGAATTAATATCTCGAAACTGGCGTCATCCTGAGAATTCGTTCCAAGTGGGAGATCCGCCTTGCGAACTTCACGGCTGGAATTTGTAAATTGCAATATGGGTCATAGGGGTAATTAGCTAAAATTTTAATCTGCGATTTTTGTGTTAATTAGTCGATTATGCATGCGAAATTTTTGCGCAACTAATGTCCGCCTCTTCGAGTAGAGCAGCTCACGGACTGGAATTGCGCTATCTGCCACAGACAACCTTTAAAAAATTTTCGAAAGTCTTCGCTGAAACACCCTTGTATATACGCGCGAGCCGCAAGGTGGACGGGTTAGCGATGTGCCCTCCGCTCCGATCGTATACAGGGCAGGCCGGAGCGCTGACACCAGCGGCGCAACGCCAAATGTGTCGGCAAACGGCTTTTTAAATGGAGTTCAACAGCCGACGGGAGCTGGCAAAGAAAAAAAAAACAAAACAAAAACGGTCGTTTAGTGATCGAGCGCAAGGCACCTACTGCGCAGCACAATGTCAGCTCCGGTCGCCGATCGAGGGACAAGCGTAGCCGACGAAGAAGGATGGAAAGGGAGGGAGCGCCGTTGGGGGGGGGGGGGAGGGGCGAGGAGTCGCACGAGTGACGTAAGCAGGGCGTCAGCGCTTGCTCCGCCGCGCTGCTCGCGTTTTCTTCGCGGCCGAGCTTCGAAAGAAAGAAAGAAAGAAAGAAAGAAAGAAAGAAAGAAAGAAAGAAAGCGACTGAAGACTTCGGAGGTCGTGCGGCGCGACCTGCCCCGTCCCTCCACGAACTTGCGACAGCCCAATTGAGGACGTCATCATGAGTGCGAGCATCCCACTGCGATTATACATCTAGAGGGTGTGCCAATATTCGAATCTTCCGAATAACGAATTCGATTCGTTAGAACTTCCCCACAGCGACTGAGGAGATTCAAGAGCGCGTTCCACAGCGATTATTTCGATAGGGTGAGCGAATATTCGAAACTTTCGAATAGCGAATTCGATTTCGGTCTTCGAATTGAACTGAACTGTCTATAGCCGTAATTACGAATACTTCTCGAACAGCATTCAAATATTTCCGGAACGCCAGCTGCGCGTAATCAAACAAATGCAAGGAGAGAAAGCACAAGAAATTTCGCTTCCCTGGGGTATAACGAACAAGAACTGGAGTATAGTGGAGCAGGCTACATCGCTCGGGGAGCACGACTTTGTCGGCTGTAAAGCTTAACGATGTGTAATGCTAGGATGAGAACACTGTTTTGTTTTAAAATTGCGAGAGCGGATGTTCATTATTAGATTAAAGCTATTCCAAAAGTATTCGATATTTTGATTCGATTCGCTTCTGGCACGACTCGAGTCTTAATTAGATTCGCTCTCATTAATTACTATTCGCACGTCCCAAATTATTTTCCCTCTACTAATCCACAGACTAATAACTACTGCAGTCTAGGTGTAGATATTTGCGTACTCGACCCGTTTTTACCGGTTCTGGCCCCTGGTGGTAGGGAAATAAGCCACGGACACTGCGGACGTTGAGATGGGTAAAACTCTCTGTATACTCAACGCGGCTCTGTTCTCTCCTCAGTGTGCTAGGCATTGCTACAGACGATCAGTTTGGCGAAGACGCAACCTTGTTTGACGGGGTGTTCTCATTTGTCGTTACTCTCGCGGTCAATAATTAGAGAGTTTTAGAAAAAAAAAAGACCCGCACCCATGCGTGCTAATGTTGCACATTACTTCGTCGTCATCAGCCTACTTCTATGTCCACTGCAGGGCGAACGCCTCTCCCAGCGATCTCCAATTACCCCCGCCTCAAGCTATAGCCGATTGCGATTTGCGCCTGCAAATTCCTTATTTCATCATCCCGCCAAGTTTCCTGCCGTCCTCGACTGCGCTTCCCTTCACTTGGCGCCCATTGTGCAACTCTAATGGTCCTACGGCTATCTGGCCTACGCATTACATGACATGCTCAGCTAACCCCCCCCCCCCCCCCCCCGCTTTTTTTTCCTCTTAATGTCCACAAGAACATATCTCGCCGTTTGCTCTCTGATCCACACCGCTCTCTCTTCCGGTCCCTTAACGTTACGCCTAACATTTTTCGTTGCATCCCTCCTTGCGCGATCCTTAACTCGTACTCGAGAGCTTCCTCGTTAACCTCCAAGTTTACGCCCCATATTTTAACACCGGTAGAATGCAATGATCGTACACTTTTTCTTTGCGACGAGAGCGGTAAGCTTCCGGTCAGTATTTGCTAATGCCTGCCGTAAGTATTACTTGCTGCGACACGAACAAACAGCGCAGCGATGACGGAGGAAGCATAAAAGACGATGCGCTGAAGTTGTATTACGAACAGTAACTTTTCTAATCCAACGAGCGCGACCTAGGAAACGACGCCCACGTCTTACCGTCACCGTCGCGGCGGTTAAATTATCGCAGCCGCGACAATGCGCCATATAGAAACACTCTTTGTATAAAACTATGCCAAACGCCGATTGCGCAGGCAGAGCGCACCGCGCCTGTTGACTACAGAAAGGAGTGCAGAGAGTGAGTGAGTGAGAGAGAGAGAGAGAGAGAGAGAGAGAGAGAGAGAGAGAGAGAGAGAGAGAGAGAGAGAGAGCACCCAGCATTCAACCGACGAGATCCGCGCTGGAGCTGTGCGCGGGCACAAAGCCAGCAAGAAAAGCAGGTAGACCTGCCCGACCGGTACGACACGGGTCTGTTTGGCTCAGTGCGGAGTACAACGTATTCCAGTTCCCTAGACACCGCGCAAGTTCGGAGTGCTATACTCGTTATAAAAGGAACACCATTTAGAGAAACACTAAATCAGTTGAAAACGACGAAGTACACTGTTTCAAAAGCCTACTCCCGTTGATTCCGCAGTAACAGGCTCATTATTAGAAGGGAAAACAAAAATTAAAGTTCGTTTTTTTTTTCAGTTTGGTGCCGACACCCCTGCGCCGGTACGTCAACGTGACGTCACGGTGTTGAAAGAAGCTTTTCGAATTCGCAGTGGCTCAGTCGAAATTCTTTTAAAAACTTGGTCAAGTTCAGTCTTTGGCTCCCCGAGAGTGCAATGTAGTCCATCTTAACCGACAAGTTAACGAGACCCCGAACACAGACTTTCCTACAATAATTACTAGAAGGAACTCTGGCTCTGCAATCGTTCAGCAACCATGGGAATGGTGGTTGCAGTAGATGGGATTTGTCTTATCTTCGTGCTTGTGGGTACGTGCGTTCTTGCGGCTTCGTTTACTACGTTTTATCTGGGCCTAAATTGGCCTAAATTTCAAAGTATTTGAATTTTTCTTAATACAGAAGGTAATGAGACTCTACAAGCACGCATAACCGCTGCTAATTAGCCACGCTCGAACACATGCTCTGGTCTTGCGAAAGAATTGAAAACTCGGCGATCAAGGATGCGTCCAGGTGGGAGGCTGCACTTCGCAGCCCGGACCTGGATGAACAATTCTGGGCTGTCCAGCAGGCTCACGACGTGGCCGTGAGGCTTGGCCTTCCGGTCCCGACGTGGGAGCGGCCCGCTTAGTGATTAATTATCACTACTTGCAGGACCAAATAAAGTTTTCCTTCCTTCCTTCCTTCCTTCCGTGGTTCCACGCGTGTCCACGCATCCGTGGCGTATAATGGTTTCGATATCGGGCTTCTGCGCTAGATAGTCCCGTGTTCGAACCCTGCCGTAGGACAATTTTAATAATGGTTATGTACTTATTTATTATAACGCAGTGCTTCTCTCTTAACAAAACGTCATTTTGTGCATTAAAGCGCAAAAATAACTCGAACGCCAATGCATTTCTCCGCAAAGTTCGGGAACTAACATCTCGAAAACTGTGTCATCCTGAGAATGCGTTTCAAGTGGATCCGCCTTGCGATCTCCTCGGCTAGAATTTGCAAATCGCAATATGGGCCCATAATGTAATTAGTTAAAAAGTTAAGTAGCGAATTTTCGTCGATTAGTGGACACCATGCATTTCAATTTTTTTTTGCACAAGTCATGTCCGCTTACTCGAGTCGACCAGCTCGTGAACTAGAATGGTGCTATCCGCCACAAGCAAACTTTTTTTTTTTTTTTAGTGTTCGCCGAAACACCCGGTATGTGGTCACGTGTGCACGGGTGCGCGCGGTTACTGATCTTCACGGTGTCTTGCCTTCGAGAAAACAGCGGGTATTCTTCGAACTCTAGCCATCCCGGTTAAACACCGATTGGTTCATTGTACGCGAAACACATGCCTGTAATGATATATTAGGCCATTTGTAAACGGTACGTTGCCATCACGCCGCGGGTACAGTCACCTCGTCAAGCTACTGAATGAAGTTTTATTTATTTATCTTTTTTGGGGGGAGGCGGCTGCTCCTCTTTTTTAGGGTAAAAGAAAATGAATATGGATTCAGTCAAGCGTCCTTATTCGATCCTATTCGCTCGTCCTGCTTGCAACTTAAGTGGGACAGGTGAGAAATATTCTCGCTCGAATTTCGAGACTGTATACAGGCGAAGCGGTAAAAACAAAACCACAGAAAGGCAAGACAGTAAAACCGCGGTGTAAAAAAAAAAAAAGAAGAAAACTGGGAGTTACCGAACGGAAGCTTCCGTCAGCTGCACAATCGCTATACGAATCGCCTCCCTTTATCCCACTGCAAACAAAAGTGAAGGCTGTTCGGCAGTCAGCAGGCTTTGGCGACAGATTCAGGATTTACCGTATGCAGTGGCTGCAGTGAAGCGGAAGCGTGTATAAAAGCTCGAACTCGTGGATGCCACTGATGAGGAGGGCAACGACCGCATGTGGCGTGTCAACGATCTCAATCCCGCGATGGAAAGGAAGAGGTGCTGCCTTAATCACGAATCGCTGCTGCCACGCGGCGTTGTATACGCGACAGAAGCATCGCTCGCTCTGGACGTCGACGCTTGACGTCGCGCGTACGGAACGCGGAAATCCGCGAAATCTGTGGCATTCGAACCCTTGCCTTTGGGAGGTCTGTGTACGCACTCGACGTGGCGATACCACACGGCGCATTTGTTTAAGGGCGAGTACATCAAGCATGCACGGCAACCTCGAGGTCAATTGCTTGCGCCGCGCTAACTAACGTCTTGGCCCACTGGCAACCAGAAGCGCGTCGAAACCGAAACTAGTATAAGATATCATAGTAAATTAACTATGGATCCATTACGCTTGCCAGTATACTATTCTACGGCATCGAAGTCCGGTACGTTCATATATAACGCAAAAAAAAAAAAAAATCGTAAATGTAAAGCCACTGTATAGGCGAAGATGTGAGGTTTTGTTTGCAGGCTCGACCGACCAGCGCATGCGCATACGTTACGTACGTTACGTTTTGTGTCTTCTTTCTTTCTTCGCCTCAGTGCTCCCTTCAGGTGATAGTCGGCGTTCGTGTTGTCCCCTTCTCTACTCTTGTGTCCCGTCTGCACGCCTCACCTCTCTTTTTTGCATAATGAATCCTTACCAACTCACTCACAACCAGCTCAGCTTTCTGTCGTTCTAACCCGTTACAGTTGCATTGCATCACGGCGGTCACGCGAAGTAAGCCGGGAAATGCGCTGCGAAAACAGAATGGGCGAAACTTCGGCGACGCATTTCGAACACACGAACCAGTTTGAACTGGCTGCTGATGCGTACAGTCGTCATCAAAATTGAAAGAAAACCTCGATGTTTGCGTGCGTGCGTGTGTGTGGCATTTTAAGAAGAATTCGTAACGCGTGGGCTCAATTCTGGGAACTTGATACACAACAATAAGTTTTCCTGTTGAACTTTTAGTATCAAACAATTTTTACTGGGAACTTGATACATAACAATGAGTTTTCCTGTTGAACTTTTAGTATCAAACAATTTTTACGGAGCGCATGCGTGTTTAGCGCCTAGGGGCATCTGAAAAAAAAATAAAGAAAGCCAGGTGTTCCCTTTTATACTGATGACTCTGTACGGTGCGAAAAAAAAATGGCACTTCCACACAGAGAGAGAGAAAGAGAGAGAGAGGGTGGGAGAGGGAGGGAGGGAAGGAGGGTGAGAGAGAAAACGCGTTCCGCACCTACAGCGTTGCCATCGGGGCCGTATGCACGGGTCAAAGAAATGCAGACAGTCACGAGACCGCGACGTTGGGATTCGCAGAGAACGTCGGCCTTAATTCGGCCACCTGTACGTACACACGTACGTGTACGCGGGGAAACGACCGCGCATGCGTAGTACACGCCCCGTCTCGCGTCAACGAACGGCGAGCCGCACTGGACGCATCGGTACACAACGGCGGCTTATTCCTTCGCATGAAAGACGAATACAGCCACGAAGACAACTCGGGCCACGCCCATCTCTTCGACGCACGCAGGGATCAACAAATGCCGCCGTGCTCGATAATAAAGCGAAAATAAAGGGAAACGCTTATGCAGATGAGACTGATTAAGCATTCTTTGAAGAAAAGAAAACCTGTCTTCGTTAATTTCGGTATGATAAGTTGTTACGAGAGAAAATTTGGCCGTAATACAATGTGTACTGTCCGTCTCTTCCTACAACAAATTAATTTGGTCCGAAAAGATCGACGACGCCAAAAATCTGCGACGTCACAGCGACTTCCCAGGTGTGCCCGCCAACAGTCCTTTTTCGCGTTAGTAATACCGGTGAAAAAAAAAAAAGAAAATTGGCTCGTAAACCATGCGCAAACGCATTCGCACCCCCCCCCCTCTTTTTTTTTTCCTTCTTTCTTTCTTAGCGGCTGGTTGAGAATAAAGTGAAGTGTTTTACGTCGGCTCAAGCGAAAGCACTTTCTCCCCACTCGCTGATAGCAACCGCTGCTGGGACGTTGGGGAGAGGAGGGGGGGGGGGGTGCGACGCATCACAATGGACAGAGATCTTTCGCACCCCTTTTCGCACAACCCTCTTTCGTGCACGGAGGCGGCAGAGCTTGCGGTGATAAGGGTCATATATACGCGCGCTGCGAGACACCGGCACAGCGAGCAGCATATCCGGTGAATTTTGGCCCCCGCCCAACGCACGCGGGTGGCAGTTGACGGGCGTCGTCGTATCAGTGCGACGTGAATTCGAAATGACGGCCGACCCGCGATATCGTCCGACCGACGCGGCCATTATTCCATTTCCCTCCCGCTACCCGCCGCTAAGCTAACGGCCAGAGGTCGGAGTTCACGCACTGAAAAAAAAAAACAAAAAAACAAAAAGGAACACCGAAGAGCCCGCACAATCGTGCGCGTCGCGATGTACTGCATGAAAAAGCATGCAAGTGCACTCATCGACATATTGATATTTAAAGATGCCTCGCAAACGTCTCGAAACAGACTTGTTCGCATTAGACCTGTGCGGTGGGTTTCAATAATGTGTGTAAGGTGTGTTAAGCAAAAAGACGAGTTCGCAACTGGACATGTGCGGTAAGTTTGGATATGTGTGAGGTGTCTTAAGTAACAAAAAAAAAATTGAGTTGCAAGACTGGGTGTTTGCTCTGGGTTGTCGGCATATGTCATTAGGCAGCGCATTGGCTTTATTTTTATTTTTTTCACACGGCTTTCCAAGCATGCTACACAAATGAAACAGCCGACGTCTATCATATCTGACCTTCCCCCAGAGAGTTCTCGCATGGGGGTATATACACATTCTGTAATGCCTGCAAAACTTCCCGAATTAAGCATTTGAATATTCTTAATCCGTTATGCGCAGCTGTATAACATTTTTTTTTTTTCGTGATTACGAAGGCGCAGTAAATACGGTCAGACTATAAACTTTCGATGGAGAGAATTAAGTGGCACCTGAAGTGGGTGGATATATATGTATATGAGGCGCTAGACATGCATTGCTATGATATAATACACGCATGCAGCGTGTATTCTATGGCATTTCCGACGTTCCCGGATCTGTTGATGCGTGCAACGCTTCTGACATGGTACCGGAACCTGTGCACACGGCCGATTCTTCGGGCGATAAGCGTGCAAATGTCGTCGCAAAACAACGAATGCGCTGCGCTGCAAATACAGCTGTCCCGCCAGCGAAGGTCTCCATTCAGCTGCCGCTGACTGAGTCATCCGACGTTAGCGAAGTAAACGCCGAGGACTGCAGCTGAATGCAGCACGTCGACATGTAGGGAAAAACTACCGAAATTACCAATAGTCACCGCTGAAATAACTTCGCTCAACCGTAACATTTCGCGCACAAATTCGTCGTTCACTCCCCCACCCAGCAGCAGGAGCAGTCAAATTAGGTACTACATTTACATGACTGTGAGCGCGGGGTTCGGTAAATCCTCCCGAAGTATCCTTACGACGGAACCCTATTATACAGGTACCGCGCACGGTAACGCTGCCAGAATGGGATGGGTAGAAGTACTCGGCTCGCAAGACAATTTCGCCTCCTCCCTCTTCACGCTTGAAGGGAGCAGCTCAATAGCCTAGTGACGACGGGAGGGAGGCCGTTTACGCAACGATCCTCCTCCTCCTCTCTCTCTCCAAACTCAATGCCGCCCAGCTACACAACCCGCGCAACCGAAGCCCAAGAAAAACAAAACGTGCACGCGAACCGAACGAAGGAACCCCTTTAATGAGAAAGCGAGCGTCACCGCTCTCCCGAAGAGCGAAGTTCGGTTCCAAAACAACGCGAAGAAAACGGAGCTCTACAATTCGATTAGCTAAAAAACACACATCGCGCGTTGGAGCACGCACGACCGGGCAGCAATCGCGAGACAAGCGCGTAAATTGTGCACGCTGCGAGTAATTAAGGAGAAAGCAGGCGCGAGTTGGGAAAAGCTCGACCGAGCCACCGCACCCACAGCTCGCGCCGCTGGCCTTCAGTTATAGCGGGACGGACACACACCGCATGCCTGTCATATCTCGGTCAATTTGGACGCGAGACGAGCGGCAGACGAAAGGATGTGGCGCGAGGTTATCTCCTCGGGAACTCACCAGTCTGTGCGTAGTCCGGAGAAAGAACCGCCGGTTATCTGGTCGCCAGCCGCCTGGTGATCACCCCCTTCCCGTCTCTTTATCGAGGCCCCCGTTCGTTGTGCAGAAGTCGCCGATTAGAGAGAAGCCGGCGGGCAGCCGTCGTTCGTCGCCGAGTCGACGTCGGAAACAGTTTTATAAGCGTTATCCAATCGGGTCCAACCGCCGGCGCCTTCTCGAAGAAGCAGCAGCAGCAGCAGAACAAGCAAGCGGTGCGGCAGCACTACTTTGGTCACCGCCGACCACCGCTGGGGACGCTATTTCCAGCGCGGGGACCGAAATAACCGCCGCCGGCAGCAGCAGGGGCACATCGTCGCCGCCGCACCACCATGGCACACATACAACAAACGGCGGCACAGTTGTCGTCGGCACTTCTGCGCTCACGCGTCCAAATGTCGACTCCGCCGCCAGATACCGCCAGGTCAAACTATAAATCAAGCCACGCCGGGCTGCACTGCACAGTGTCGCAGGTCTCAGAGGGGGGGTGCACGCGATGCGGTGCGGTGTCTCTCGGACGGCACCGGCTCGCAAAGCCGGCGAAAAAACAACGCGACGACGACTCGCGCAAGGTGGGGGGCTTTCCTACGTGGCACCACGCGACCGGTAATCGAGGCTAGCAGAGCGGGAAAGCCAAAGGGAACAAAATAAAGAAAAGGAGAGGGGAGAGGTACAGTTTTCCGGGTGCCGGCCCGCTGGCGACGACGACACCAACCACTGCCTCCGGGAACAGCAGACGACGGCGGCAAGCGTTGATACGGCCGCGAGCAGACGATCGGGCGCTAGAGCAAGTCAACAAAAAAAACCAAAGCGTAGCAGAAGCAGGGAGAAAGTGGCCGGCACACTCCACGCCTACCCGAGGCGGAGATAACTGGTCGACGCGTCTCTCTCGCGAGTCGTCTGCGCGCGCGCGCGCGCCGAACGAAGAAAGCAAGCGTGTGACGAGCACGTGGTCGGCGCCCCTGTACCACCACCGTTGAACGCCTGCCGTCTTTCTACCGGCTGCGCGCTCCTCGGCCCTGATCGTCGCCGCTGACGTCGGAGAGCGCGTCGTAGACGGCGTTTGCTACCGCCGCGCCCGAGGTAAAGCTGGAACCGCATGGCGCGTTTTTCGCGAGCGAAAAACGCGACGGGCGGCAAACGCCCGCGTTGCCGCCGACGCGCGAGCACCCGTACTAAAAAAAGGAGCGGCGCGAAAGCGCCGCGTTTTCCGGGTTGCCAGATAACATAACTCTCAACGACATGTATTGTCTCTGTTAGCGCATATATAATATGCCCTTAAACTTACAGAACACTGCAATAAAAATAATCTGAGTGTAATTAGACAGCGACATTTCTTTCCGAAGTGTATTTATCAAGCTTAATTTCACGCAGCAATATTGTGTGCGAAACTGCGACTATGTACCGTCCGCATGCTGAGAAGCCACTGCTTGTTTACAACTTCACATATAAAAAGGAGGGCCGGCCGCTTACTACCGAGCAGAAGAGGCGATTGCTACTATTAAGGGGGATGCTGATACTGAAGCAAGAAAAAAGGCGGGTCAGGAGGTACATGTGCGTGCGGCCTGCCTGGTTGAGAAGAGAGCGAGCACCACACACTGGTAATATTATTAGCAAATTGTCTTGCCAGTATTAGCGATGAGACGCGACGCTTCTCCACTTTAGTTATTAGGGCCTCGTTGAAGGTTGCTTTGTTCATTTTAGGTGAACACAATGCGCGAACGAAATCACGGTAGCACACGTTTTCCTTGACGCGCGCGCCAGTTCTGCCGAGAGAAAAAAAATTCCGCCAAGGAGTTTCCGTCGAGATGCGCAGAGAGCAGGGCCATCTGGTGGCAAAAAAAGAACCAAAATGCCACGTGACCAAACGCCACGTGACTTACCTGAACTCTGATTGGTGGACGCGCCGCGCGACGCGTTTTTTTCTACTCCGAGCAGCTGCACGCGACGGCGCGATTTCGTGACGGAACATGCTGGGCACGCGTCAAAATGACGCGCGCGTTCCACCATCCGCGCGTCAATCGCGCCTGAAATCGCGCCATGCGGTTCCGCCTTAACACGCATGAAAGAAAAAAAAGCGACAGGCCGAAGGGGCCGCTCGGCAGAAAGGCGCGGAGCGAGCGGAACTGCCCGCCAGCGACGCAGCCGCGATTTGCTGTCGCTGAGCTACACCCTACCGCGCCCCGCTGCTGCTGCATCCTCCATCGTCGGCACAGGCTTGTCACCACCGCCCTTGCACTCTCGCCTCTCTCCCCCCTTCCCCCACTGTATGAAATTACGCCTTGCCCAGGGCCTCCGAGACCGGCACCAGTAGCAGACGACAATGCGCCGAGCCCAGCGCGCAGTAGCAGACGACGCGCGTTCGTAAAGTAGACCGCTTCAAACCGCCTTGCCACACAAACCAAGCCTGTGGCATGTGTGCACGCACAGCAAGCACGTGCACGGCTGTCGCATGGCCGTAGCGGTGGCCACTGCGGCAACGCATTAAGTGCACCGTTTTAAGCCCTACGCTGCTCTTCGTATCTAGTACTTCCAGTGAGCGAGTGTGCAACTCAAGCTTCGACTTTCCTAATAACCTTTCCATTGAAACGAACACAAAATTGGGAATCCTAAAACTTAACGCCTGCAGGAAGCGCTGGTTTGGTTTAGGGTATCACCACAACCTGTTACGAAATGACGTCGAAACGTACGAACACGCACAAGTGCAATTTCGCTCAAGGCGCGAAGCAGTCACGTAAACAGGGTGTCCCGCGTAACTTTCCGAACGCACGCTTGAGAGCAGCACGATACTACTGCGCAAGGCTCCGTCACGTGGCTTTCTTTTTTTTTTCGTATTTCGCGGGCTTTCTTTGCAACACGGAAAAAAGCACTACGTGAGACGTGTCGCAAAGAACTCGATCGGTGGTTTCTGAAGGTGCTCTACAAATCTGCGTATCATACTTCGGGTCCTCAGCAAATAATTTAAATAGTTGGGTAATTAAACTTAATTAATTAGTGAGTTATGGGGAAAACAAACAAAAATGAGTTACCATAGGTTATTGCGAATAGTATATGCGTTCGGTTCAATTCGCTTCCGGCGCGCCTTCTATTTTTAAATTCTTGGCTCAAGTTATGTGGGACACCCTGTATACCACTATATACGCAGCAGCACTCATGCATGTATCCAGTTGCGGAAAACAATAGCGGCGGCGCGCGAGCAGCTTACGTTGGAGAACAACAGCCTGAACACGAGGTCGCGGGTTCGAACCCAGCCGAAGCGGCGGAATGTAGAAAAGCGCTCCGGGGCCCCGCAATTTCGCGCCCCTCATATCAAAGTCTGCCGCTTCAGAACGTTAAACGTCGCAATCCAATTTTCAACAAAAGGTGCCCCGTGTCAGGTTAATTCCTTACACCCACAAATTTTCCCCACAATGTTAAAAAGGGCCGCATCGAAGCACGAAACTGTCTTTCCAGCACCGTGGATGCAGACATTCAAAAATATGTGCCACGGCAAAGGAATACGGAAAGGGTTCTTCCCAATGTAGTATACAAAGAAGCATAAAACAAAATTCACCGAGTGCAAGTCAACACGGTTTTCCCTGACCTGTCGCCAGTATTTCGCAAGAATCGGAAGGTGCTTCAATGGAAGAACACAACCCGTATAACATGAGCAAGAATACAGGCGGCTTCTTTGGCAGAACAAAAGAAATTGCAAGCGGTGCAGATTGTGCAAACCGATTTTTCTGCAGAACAAGGTTCTTTAACAAAGCACAAAGACAAGAAAGGAGCGTGAAAAAGTTGACGCGTTTGTTTTTTTATCGATAAAGGCGTGAATAGATGCGTCAGCAGAGATTTCCATTTTACTTACTGAAGCCGAAATTGAGTTTTAACGCTCATGGTTGGGCCTCCTTTAGACCCATTTTCTTTTGACTTCAATTCTCTCTCGCGTTCACGCTGGTCTTTCGTGCACCAGAGCGTAGTCGTTATATTTGCTGGCACGCGCCAGTTATCGTTTCATTCGCGGTATCGCGGGGTCTTATAAGTAGTACTTTTCTCAGTGTGTGTTCATTCATTTAATTATTATATTAGCTTTCCACCCCCCACCCCTCGGATCAATCTGCGGCAACTTTGCTAAAGAGGTAACATTTAAACAGATTCGCAAACCTTCATGACCATCGCCTATCTAACGTTTTAAAATAAATCGAACTATACGGAACCGACAAATTAGCAGTTGTTAAATTTGCACCAAAAGTAAATCCACTAATAATGCCACAAGGCGTTGAGAACAGTGGAATACGTCACTACGTGGAATAAGATATGCTGATCAAATGTTGCGCAGCGTTAGCTTTCGAATCCTCAATATAATTAAAATTCTACGATCGCGACTTACATTTACGTCACACCTCTAAGAAAAAAAAATTACAATTATTTCTATAACATTGTTGTAATGTAAGCGAGCGAAATTTGGGGTGATTTGTGAGGTAGCGGCGATCCCAAATCGGTGGGCTCAGAACAACAGCCTAACTCGCTCAAGACACGGATTGTTACCGAACGAGTGGTAACACATGCACTACGTACATCCGGGAGTAGAAAAATGGCATGCGCGAGAAGAGGCACCTGTATATACCGCAGAATTTTGCAACCACACTTTATCACCAGTCTGGACAACATTTTTTAGCGACAGCGGACGAGGACAGAAGGGATACTTTGACAACACAGTGGGCTAACTTCAACAACTTATCCCCCCTCCCACCCCCCCCCCAAAAAAAAAAAACCTTTATACACCACGCACAGTAAAGCGCCATAGCTGATCAATACGTCAAACAGAGCTTTACAAAAAAAGGCCCTTTCTTTATCTAGCAAGTCGATAGATAAAGTGCTTGCACAGCTTTGAACGCTTCGATTGATACAGGATGTCGCTGAATAAGTTCGCGCATATCTCCTTACCTGGCCGGAACCACACAATCACCAAACAAAAAGGAGGGCAGCCGCATTCATGACAGTGAACCGACGGATGACCGTCACGGCAATTCTTCCCATTTAAACGATATGCTCTCTTGAGCGGTCACTGACACTCACTGTCCTAGTGTCCTCGTCCACTGACACCAAAAGTGTTTTCCAGTGTTAGAGTACCATTATGCTCAACGTAGAGCAGCGCTATATACAGTTCATCACCTGTGTTACGTGTCGGGTATCCATATATGTCCCCTACTGAAGGCCCCTCATCTTTAGCTTGTTGCAGCAGCGATCGGCACTCGTGCTTTATTTTTATACAAGAAACACGAAGGGTTATTTCAATTCACATTTGAAGAGCCAGAAGGTGCATAGGGCTCAGCAATTGAAACGCGATAACGGGACCGCGTGGCAGCCCTGAAATTTATTTGCGCCCATCGCAGGGTGCTGGTTTCTCGCTGGGCGACTAATATGCCATCCTATACATATGTAATGCTTCACAAAAAGCTCTCAACCTTCACTGTATGCCAAAAATGGCTCGGGGTCCCCAGTGGCCCACAGGTGGCACACGAAAGTGCCGTTTCATTCGCTGAGCACTCCACAGGTTACGTTTTTTTTGGACCTCCACGCAGTTACGCAAGCACAAATAACTGTTGACCACACAATGTCCGACGTGAAAAAGGGGGCATGCTTCCACACAAATCTGCACGCACCAAACTGACCAAAAGCGACATGGCGTTCTCTGCTTTTAAGTCGAACGGTCGATAAGTCGTGTTTCCGCAGAATAATAAAGATTTGTAGACCACTTTCAGAAACCACCGATCGAGTTGTTTCCTTTACGATACTTCTCACGCAGTCCTTATTGTTCTAGGTTGCGAAAAAATGCCCGCGAAATATGAAAAAAAAAAAAGCCACGTGCACAAGTGCTCCGGTTAAAGGTAACGGGTACATATACCCGGCACAACAGATGGTCTCGGTTGCAGGGAAGGCTTTTGAGAACCGCAGTCAAATGCCAAAGCCGCAGACGTAATACCAGAAAAAAAAAAAAAAAAGTAAATGGAGACCGGCTCCTTCACATATATACACACGCGGTATATATCACCGCAGCCTAAAGAAAATGGCCGATAGTAAGCATGGCGTCCCCATGTTGTTTTCTCGGCTCCAAACAGACTAAGAAGTCTGAACTACCTGAACAGAAAAGTGAGAAAATAAATGCGAAACACATGGAAGCGAGCCGCACCGGCGTGACGTACACGTTCGGCATGCTTCAATGTTCACGGACTGCAATTAAAAAGAATGTTGCATAAAGATACCGCTATCATGCAAAAGATGCTACGTCGCACAGATAGGACGCTGCAGGTGCTGTGAACCACGGGCAAAGCGAACACAGGCACACATGCGGCCTCAGCACGCTGCGTCAGGTGCAAACGTAAGCCTCCACCTTCGCTGACACCTCAATTCTGCGAAGATAGGGGATAAAAAAGTAGATAAGTATTAGGCGGGTGTGCTATCTATATAGAAGCGAAGGTGAGCACGTCAGCGCGCCTCCTGTCAGCGTGAAAAGGAACGAAGAGGAATTCCTGAGCGGCAATTGAAGACAACGGCCCGTGGTAGTATCACGTTTGCGACACATACTGTGTGACGACTCCTCACAACTGCTAGCTTTTTTCCTGCCTTGGCTTTCCAATAAACGCCAGTTGCTGGTTTGCGCTTCCCTCGTGAATAGTCTTGTTGCTTCGTGCTGGTTTCCCGTTTCTTGTGCCCTTACGGTATAGCGTAAGAATCATGGCACTTCACCAACTAACCCGCTTTTCAAGGGTTCAGGTGTCGGTCAGTAACTTGAAGACACGATGTTCAATATCCGCAGGTCCCACCAAAAATGTGACCATCGACGCTTCCGTGCATGGTCACTTCAGCTGCGTTCTGCGGCGTCTTTCTCTGCGACCAAACTTTACGCTTCTTCTTCCCGTTTTGGGAGCAGCACATCCCGTGACGCGTCATCCACGTGGTATCACAGAGGGGGCCGATCCCGAAAGGAACGCGCCATGCTACATGCTATGTACTATGACGACAACCGACTTTCCTGCTCACAAGTGAAGTCGCTATCGCCGCTACAGCTCTCCACAGGTAGTATTGGTTGTTGATTTGAACAGTTAGACAAATAAAGGAAAAGGAAGGGAAGTTGCTATGCCGACCGCAGGAACTGTCTAGCGCAGACAACTTGAACCACAGTCAGCAGCGGATAAGGGAGGGGGGGCGGGGGGAAAGGACAGGCATATATGATGAGGGTAAAGGAGAATTATTTACATATGGACAATATATGACATGCATTGACGCCATTTCAGCTGCCATGCTGGTGCAGCGGTACGGGGATAAGCTTGGTCCGAGACGTCACGTGAACGCTTTTGATAAGATGGATTGCACTTGTACGTCACCGTAGACGTCATACTGATGCACCGACGCGATAGTAAGCTGGGTCCGTGATGTCACGTGAGAGCTATCAAATAGCGACTAGGTAAAAAAAAAATATATATTCATAGTTGGCTCGTGAGTAAACCTCCCTGTCTTAAATGAAATACCGGCGTGAAAATTTTACACGTTCTCTCTCTTTCTTTATCCTTTCTTTTTCTTTTTTTTTCCAGATGAACGGCCTGGCATCCGCTCCGGCCCGCTCGGCCTTCTGATATATATGCTGCCACTCGTCGCGGGCGGCCCGATGCGGCAGCATAACAAACGGCCGAGCGAGCTCGAGCGAGTGCCAGAATGTCGCGATCTTGCTCTCCCACGTGACCCCCTTCTCTACGTCACGACACGCGGGCCTCCAGGGAAAGGAAACCGAAACTGGCTCGTAGTAAAGCTATTTTATATACGAAGTATTTAAGACGCTCTATAGCGCTGCCTACTGCCCTGCCTAGAATTTCTAACGTACGCACACGCGCACGCACATACAAAGGACCACAAAACTTGGACGGAACACCTAATTAGCACTGCGAGGGAATTTACATTCACTTTTAAGTGCCAGTGTTACGCGTCGTGTATCCAGGTGTCGAAGAAAGTCACCGCCTGAAGGCTCTCATATCTTGCCGCAGATTTATAGATAGCTTTATATTAGGGTACCTATGCGTTGTGCGATGCAAACCATGGGGCGTACGAAAAAAAGAAAAGAAAGAAAAAAGCGCCACGGTACTGCAAAGGCGTTCGGGCCCTTGCGCTATACGACAAGTGTCTCGAGTACGCTATTTCTAGAACTCCACCTATTTATTATACGTGTTCACCGTAAGTTTCAACGGTATTTAAGTAAGTTCGGCACGCACATACTTACACACGAGGGTAATAGGAACCGGCTTGAAAATCGGTTGCCTCAGAGCTGTCTTGAGGCGCCTCAAAAGGAACGGAGGTTAATGAGCCCTGCCAACGCCATTTAGCGCATTGACGGCGACCGGGATTACACCGGCGACGAGTCGACGTACGCAGACACCTTTGACAACGCGGTGGACGGAAGCCGGCGGCGTGCTCACTAGCGCATGCAACGATCCCGCGGCTCCGTTTGTCCCGGAGTGCGAAAAAATAAAAAGAAAAGAAAATATGAAAAAGAAAACGAGAGAGAGAGAGAGCGTGAGAGAGAGAGCACCGTGCTGCGTACGCGCTGCCTCGAGGCAGGGTATCAGCCGCGACACCGTTTCGAAAATCGGTAGGCACGTTGCCGCTGCACTGCCGTTGCCCCTAGGGTTGCGCAGCTTTCCCCCAGTTGGAGCGCTTCCAGCGTCACAGGCGGGTTCGCTTTACCTAAGTGCAACCATGCACTGCTGGAACGGCCATCCCATGTCAGAAGAACGCGGTATGCAGGTTACGTCACCACATGCTCCAACCTAACCCCCTCCCCCACCCCTTTATTTTTCAATGTCTGCCCATTCCCCCCTTGTAATGAACGGGAGCCAGTGCCCCACAGGGGCGGCACCACATACGCAGTTCCACATCCCCGTCGCTGCTAGAGCATGGACAACTTTCGCCAGGCGCTCCTCCCGGAGCTCCATGCTCGCTACTTGGTTTCCGCAAGAGGCGCGATAAATGTTGACGCGGCCCTGACAATGCCTTGGCATTGTTTCGATGGAATTTCGTGGGATGGTGACATTTTGAGAAAATACAGGAGGCCACGGTTCCCAAATCCGGCCACCTACGCCGGATTCGGTTGGCAGACCTCTATTCGAGCTGACCTTAACCGAGAGTGCTATTTCTGGGCGCCGTCGAATTCCTCCGTACCGTCGAATCCACCGTCTTGTCGGCCTTTATTGGCTAACAGGGTTGCTACGACATATCTCCGATTGGCTCAGAACTCAAACATGGCGGAATTTGAGAGTGCCCAGAACATAGAGGAGGCCGTGGTCCAGAATAGCACTCCGAGCGTGTCATTCCGGACATCGTCGAAATTTCGCCGTCTTGTGAACTCTGATTGGCCGCAAGGTGGCCTCTCAGGAGGCCTCTCCTTGGTTGGCTAAAAAGCACCAAGGTGATGGCATTCGACAACATGGCGGAATTTCACGGTTTCCTGAATACCAGCCCTAGTTCCGTGCACATATCAGCAGAGAGCAGTCACTGAGGTATACCGCAACCATTCTAAAACTGTGCGAATGAATGGTGGGCAGCGCGGTAAGCAAATCGCGAAGGTTTTTTTTTTTTTAAGACGAAGTCTATCTTGGCGAATTACACCCGCTTTTCAGTATCGGCTATGTTTCTATGGCCTCTTTCGCAGGGCAGATCCCGGAATGAGCTAGTGCAGTCTAAAGATTATAGTAAGTGGTTGGCCCGTCTCACTAGGGCGCACAGTAACAACGTAACAACGTAACAACGCACCGTTATTCATTAGTCTGCGGCTGTTAGAGCGGCATCTACCTAATGCCCTCCCCAGCCCTCCTCCGCCTCCCCTTGGACTACGCAACAAGTTGTTTCACTTCCCTTCGCAGGAACCCACCGCGCCAGGCGTGGAGGTGAAGCATAGGACAAAGAAACAAGCACTGCAGACGTCAAACGAAGAAAATAATTACGCAGCAACGTTCAAAAAGGAAAGAAAAGGACGTGATTCGATCCCAGGACCCGACAACCACGAGCCTAACGCTATTACGCAGCGCCACGAAACCAGACGGAAAGGTGCATAATTACACAGGTTCTGTGTCAGCTGCTGTTACTCCGTCACTATAGCGTTATGGCTGTAGTGAAGGGCCCACTCGTTACAGACAGTTCCGTATAATTTTCCGGCGGTCGGGTTTCGCGAGAGGATAATCTCGCACAGAAGCCCGATACGCATGTAACAATTACGCCGCGGTCAAGGATAATTAAAAAGAAAAGAGAATTCTACGCGTTGACCAATTTGCGAGGACCAGAAGTCGCGGCGAGCTGTGCTCACGAGTGACCGCACTCGGCCGTTCTATCCGGAGCGTTCTCCAGGGGTGGCACTGCGAGCGCAGACGCCATAGTCAAAAGGTGATCAACGTCCATCCGCTGTTATATCGAAGCGAAGCCAAGCGGAAACCATTTTGGGCGCCGCACAGACTCGGGGCCTGTGACGCAAGTTGGCGTTTCACGCTTGCCAAATGGACAAGAAGGACGACGGCGATGCGTTGCTCTCCTCCGAGCGGCGGGCGAGGAGGACATCGAGCACCGCAATGTCGCTCGCTACGCCTTGCAATGTTGCTCGCTTGTCCTGAACTACGGTACACTTGTAAAGCGGCGCGACTATCGCCTCCAAACATATTCTGAACACTGCTGCTTAGAAAATGGGGTTCGCGCCGCAGTGAGAAATAAATACTCTGACAACCCTCGTACATAACATTGCAGAGTATACCTTCAATATCCTTCTCAAAATTTTCTATAGGGGAGTAATTACGTAACATATTCACCCGCGGATACGATGTCAAATGCATGTGCAACTGTACGGAAACGGTTTACTCGTATTCTTTCTGGCAGACTTAAAGCAGATTAACACTAATTTGATCATAGGCGACAAAAAAAAAAGCAACCATAAAGTGGGTTTCCCTGTGCGGTGAAATTACACGAAAATCCGTGACGCAAGGTCAACATGGCAAACCACAACACAGATCTTCACCTTTGTGTTTATGCAATAAAACGCCGTTTTTACTATATTAAACAGATTTCTGGCATCTAACAGGGAAATTTAAGCTGAGCTTTCTTTCCCCACGTTCTTACATATCAATCAGCAGTTATAGGAAGCGTCTTGAGAAAGAGAGATAGAGAGAAAACAAGAAGAGGAAAGGGATGTTAACCGGACGAGCGTCCGGTTTGCTACCCTACACTGGGAGTAAGGGTAAGGGGTAAATTGAGAGAGAGAGAGAGAGAGAGAGAGAGAGAGAGAGAGAGCACTTAGGTGCGCGTGGGAGGACGCACAGGGATACAGTGATCGAAGCGACATTTTACTTTTCGGAGCAGATTTCGGAGCAGAAAAATAATGCTAGTTTGGAGCGCCTATTGGTGTTTTCGGAGCAGATGGCAAAATATGCCACAAGACTCCTGGAGTTATAAGCATCACCGAAGCGTCACACAAATATTAATATTTCATTATTATGAAGCATATTGCACATACAATAATCAACGAAAAGTGAAAGAAACAAACCGTTTAGAACATGGATGTTCATCCAATGCGTAGTAAATGTGGCTATATATTTAAACTACCAGTACTTGTGGCAGAAACGACAGCAAACCAATAACGCAGAGCACCCACATTATAAACGTAACCACAATCACATGTAACCGTTGCCAAAGCAGCAGTTGATAATCGGTATGGGATCGAAGAAGTTTCAGTCCCGTTCATCAAGATTGTGTACACGCCAAGTTCAAAAGTACGGCTACATGAGCTATATATTTAAAATGCCAGTTATATTGTGTCAGAAATTATATCAAAGTGGATAATGCAGAGCATCACAAGCTGAGCATCACGCCGTTTCGGAGAAGATTCGAAGCACTAACAACAACAACAAAAAAAAAAAAAATAGAGGAAGACAGTTTGGAGCAGCGTGTAGCAGCATTACTCTTTTGAAGCAGTTCGGGGCAATTGGAGGAGCACTTCCGTCACTGACGCTACAAGGGCTGGGAGTGGCGTTCATGAACGTTTACTCCTATCGTATGGAAATGGCCGAGAGCCCGATGTGCGACTCCAGCAGGTGCGCGAGGAAGCCATCGAGCATCTATCGTGCATCTGTGCTCTGTACGACGCACAGTGTCTCTTCTCTCCGGAAAACTTTAAGCCGGCTGGACCTTTATTTGCGGTCAATATGATATGCAGTAAACACCAACTAGGCGCCCAAACTGAAGTTATTCCGGACTCAAAAAACCGACACGAAAAGCGATTATGCCTCCGAGCAGTCTTCAGGTCTCGAGGGGCCTACATACGCCTTCGCGTCTAAAGCACCATTCCACTTCACGACGAGCAGGACCTCAGCAAAGGAGTCGTCTGGACGAAACTGCGCTCATCAGTATCGTTCGTCTGGAAGCATCGTTCGTCTGGAATGACTGCGAGATGCGGCGGCGCATTTCGCCGAGCCTACCGTGGAGTATTTGAGAACAACAGTCTCTCGGCCGAGCAGCTCGCCCTGACCGAATGGACTAGTCACGAGATGCGCTCAAAAACATCTGGAAATGCCACGGAGGAAAAAAAAAAAAAAACTGACCGCTTACCTGGCTATCAAGTGACTAGGGCCCATTCCCCGCCCACCCCTTTCCACACGGGAAATGTATCCCCCCCTTCTCTTTGCCGCTGACGTGACGAGAAAATTGCGCATTCTCCGTAACTGCGCATACAGCCTGCATGCCTACAGGGATCAGCGAGGCTGAAGGACTCCCGCCCAGCAAATGCCGCCTCGGGCAGATTTCTGATGAGAATACAACTCCGCATTCCATTACTTGCCCGATCCCCCTATTATTACTCGCAGGTCGGTTGTTTGATCCCACGCGATATGGCGCAACGCAGTACTACTACAGGGGATAGACCGTGAGGGCTTCGCGACGAAGAAATTTCTCATAAACATTTTCCCCGTCGCACTCTATGCCGAAAGGAAGAAAAAAAGCCCGAAATGAGAAGTGCTTCGTGGCAGCGAGAAATAACGCGAAATCCAAGACCAACAACTATGCGAGATAATCCTGTCGCAATACAGAAAATTCTTTTTACACGCACTTCGGCTGTCGACGATTTGTACGGGCTCTGACGTCAAATAAGAGCATTTTCGGCTTTTCATTTACGCATGATGCAGCCAGAGCGATTCATTTCGTGACGAAAAGGGGCTCTTCCTGGCAATGTACTATAGATAATTTATTATTATTATTATTATTATTATTATTATTATTATTATTATTATTATTATTATTATTATTATTAGCTTTTTGCATTAACTTAAATGTTATGATGCGCGCTATTGCGTTGTGCGAATAGTGCTTTTGCGCGCTTAAAATATGTTTTGCTGTTGATGCAACTGTAGTTGCCCCTTTACCCAGTGCCTTCCTAGAGGCCTGTAAGGTATTCATAAATAAAACAAAACAGAACAAGAATATTAGCATTGAAAGTCAATAATTTCATCTTGAAAGCGTGCAAAATGAAAGAATAAAATTTGAGCAGTATGGCTAGAAAATGCTCAAAATAGGAGTACAGATACACGAGCCAGGTGCACCAGCGAGGGGAAAGACGGCGCATACCCAGTGGTGAGAGCGACACTAGATAAAAACCGGCCCGACAAAAAAAAAAAAAAAAAAAAAAAAAGTGGAGTGGCGCCGCTTATCAACGCGCCACGCGGCGCCACGTTTCTGCGGCACATAGAAAAAAAAAAAGAAGAAGAAAGAATACAAAGGAGTCGCGCCTCGACTACCTTGGCTCGAGTGACTCAAGCTCCTTGATGCCAGTGACAGAAATGTGGCGCCACCTCTCGGCCAAAGCGACAGCTACAACCACGCACCAAGCGCCATCTAGCGACACCACTCGAAAGTGACCGTTTACAAGCAGCGACGCAGCACGGCAGACACGGCGGCCATCTTTGCCAGACGGTGCGCGTTTGCGACATGCTTGCGGCAACGAGTGGCCGTGAAGTGTCCGTCGCCTCTGCACAGGAATGCGAAGGTGCGAACGCTAGTAAACGCGGTTCACGGTAAACTCAGCACGCGCTCCTCGAGAACTGCAGCACAACTTGAGCGCGAAAAACAATCAAGAAGCGCAAGACAGGCGACATCAAAGCATGGACGGTCCGGCGACAGGTATGTCGTGCGCACCTCGCGAAGCAGACGACACGAGTCGCGCTGGCGACGTCGGGAAGCTGCGCGTACTCGAGCTGTACAGCGGCATCGGGGGAATGCACTTCGCCTGCCGACCGGAGAGGACTTCGGTCGTCGCCGCTGTCGACGTGAACACCACGGCGAACTCTGTGTACGCGTTCAACTTCCCTGAAACGCGACTACTTCAACGCAATGTGCAGTCGCTAAGCGCCCGTGAGATCGACTCTCTTCAGCCCGACCTGGTGACTATGAGCCCGCCGTGCCAACCGTTCACGCGGCAGGGCTTGCAGCGTGACTCCCAGGACCCGCGATCGTCGTCGCTATTCTCTTTTCTCACTGTCCTATCGACGCTGAAGCACAAGCCAAAGTACATACTGCTGGAAAATGTTAAAGGTTTCGAGACGTCTGCAACCCATTCTACGCTCACTCAGGTAAACGTAGGGCATGTGTGTGCGGTGCTTGAATGGAGGGTGCACCCGGAGGCAAAAGAGTGAACTATGTCGCGCTGTTTGTCGCGCTATGACTGGCTGTTTTAGCGGTAGCTTCACGGCAGTATTCGCTATTCTTCACGGCTATTCTTATATAAAAATGCGTACGCGTATAACGTGCACTGTGAAACACCACAAGCAAGGAACGTCAAGATCGGTTCACATTTATCGAGTGTGCTAACGTATGAAAGCCCTTTCTGACGAGACTTTTCATGGTGCTTAAAATTATGTACCTTGCTGTTTTGGTTTGCTAACAAAAGATGATGCAAGAAAGTTAATATCTGTGGCTTGTACAAAGGGGTTGTGAGGGTGTTTGATGCTGACAAGTGCTAAACCAAATGCTTAAACAACATGGTGCCGGGCTATCTTGGTTATTGTCACACCGCACAGAAGGTGCCAGACAACAACCGAGCACTCTGTTATTGTCTGTCTTCATGGTGGCTCGTCCGCAATCAACACACTCATTTTTATATACAACTGCAGGTTCTCCAAGGTAGTGGATACCACATCCATCGTTACTTGCTGTCACCCACTCAATTTGGTGTCCCCAACTCTCGGATGCGCTTCTACTGCCTCGCCAAACTGCGTCCAGCCCAGTTCAGGGACTGTTGTCAAGAAGACAACGGTGTCTGCTCTGGTGCCTGTCAGGAGAAACCGCCCCCTGGGTCGCAAGAAACTGGACCGCCACAGAGCCTGTCAAGCTTCCTCAGCCTCAGTGATGAACGGGATTTGAGGAATGAAGCAAGCTACCTTCTGCCTGATAAAATTCTCTCCAGGTTCTCTCTCCTTCTTGACATTGTCGAGCCCGCATCGGCCAACACGTGCTGCTTCACCAAGGGCTATGGTCACTATGTCGAGGGCACAGGCTCTGTTCTACTCCAGGTATTGAGCTTGCCGTGTTGCCTTTTTTCTTTTTTTGACTCATAGTGATGCAAGTTGACCTGATATCGCACAGCTGCATGTGCGATGTGTGTGCCTCATTACACTCAACCTTGCTAACATTTTGCTGCTGTGAAAACTGTCTTTCCTTTAGGTTGGCAAT
The DNA here is from genome assembly GCF_050947875.1 of Dermacentor variabilis. Taxonomy (NCBI): domain Eukaryota; kingdom Metazoa; phylum Arthropoda; class Arachnida; order Ixodida; family Ixodidae; genus Dermacentor; species Dermacentor variabilis. Next base: position 153,842,517 of record NC_134574.1, read on the forward strand.
GAACTGCACTGGTGTAAAAAGCTTGGCAAGCGTGTTGTTGCTGGCACACAGGAGTGCACTGGAGGATGCATAAATAACTCTACTGAGCATACATCAAACATCATAGCTATGCCCTAAGCATAGTGTGTGTGTGTGTGTGCGTGTGTGTGTGTGTGTACGAGGGCAAATCAGATTAGAACGTCGTTGCCCCTACTTTTTATTAGCCAAAATAAGGTACACACAGGTAATTACAAATATATGTACTATTCTAAGTACCTTACACTATTTTTTACACATAGTCCACACACTGGTTCAGACATTTGTGTCAACGCAGCACTAAATTTGAGATGCCCCTATTGTCAGTCAGCGACGCACAGAGCCTCCCCGAACGCTCACTGTCACGCAAGTCTCCACAATCTTTTACAAACTCGCAACACCACCACCGCACACTGCTCAAAGTGAGGCGCCTTTCCCTATATGTGGGCTGCATTTCCCTGTGGATTTCGATGGGCGTTCATCCCTTGCTCCATAGAAAACAAATCACGCTTTGTTGCTTGTACGCCGTGGACGTGTGAAGTAGTACAACCACCATCTTCAACAACTGACAGCAGCACTGTGCCGTGGAGCTACCGACAGATAAGGCCGGGCCAGTCCAAGAAAGGTTTACTGCTGGGAATGGATACGTTGACTTCGCATTTACAGCCGTAATTTGGCTAATAAAAAAATAGGGGCAAAGACTTTCTGATTCGCTCTCGTATATTCATTTTCATTCTAGTCAGAGAGTTTCATTTTAATCTGTTCCCAGATTGTAATAGATGTTTGTTCAGTGACAGAAAGGAATAAATGGATTAATATAAGCCCATATGATATGGTATGCCACTTTGTTTCGGCAAGAAAGGTAGAGAAATTTGTGACCAGAGAATACAGTAGTGTCAGTTATTGAGTAACGACATTTTCTCGCATGATACTGACTTGTCGTTCTTTTGTGCCATTCAATGAAGCTCAAAATTATGCTAACTATACTGGCATGCATCATAATTCCTTAAATAACTTGATGTAATAATTGTTATAGTTGCAGTTCTGGTACCCTGGAGGGGCATGCGTCACAGAAATTCCAGAACCAAGTGGGGGGTGGGGATCTACACATGCTCCCGCAACTTGTGTTGCAGAAAGGGTAGTGGCCCATCCCTGCTAGCTGACTCCCTGTTATAATAGAAAACTAAGCCTGGATTTCACAATAACACAACAATATACATAAAGGCAACTGATCTCCGGTGCCTCCCTTCCCTCTTAAAATGCACTTTTCTGATGCGTCATGACGCCATGATTAAATACGTCGCTCTCTGTTCCTATGATCACTGCTGCTGCCACATGTTGGTGTGACTAGAAGGAACATGAGCAGCACTCTTATTAATCTCTTTTATGAGCAAAGTCATCGTACCTAGCTTTATGGCTACACGACGTCAGCAAATTTTGCTCTGTGTCATGACTTTATGATAACGTCAATGGTGCCCAGGTGGCATTTCGAGACCAATTTTAATCACATTGAAATACCTTTTAAGAGTTTCTGAACCTTCATACTTGCTAAACAAAATTTTTTTACGCGCGAGAGGGTGTGATCGGGTTTCTGCAACGTCTAAAATAAGTGTCGGCACTCCTCTAATTTGTGACTTGGGTGTTGCAATCTGCAGGCACCCATGGATGACATGCATGAAGTCTACCGCAAGGTGCCCCATAAAGAGGCAGTGCCAGAAGACGTCCTGGAAATGCTGCAGAACCTCCGGCTGCGTTACTTCACGCCCCAGGAAGTTGCCCGGCTCATGTGCTTTCCAGAGTGCTTTGCCTTTCCCCCGGACTTGAAGCCAAGGCACCGATACCAGTTGCTGGGAAACAGCGTCAATGTTCGTGTCGTGCGTGCACTTCTGGACTATTTGTTGGATGATGTACCAGAATCTTAGCGCGATTCGCCAAACGCTGTGAGAACGCTGTACATAAATGAGTACCTTCGCAACATTTTTGTTTCTCGTATTTTCTCCCTCTCGGGGACCTTGTTTTCTCCATCCTGCAGCAAATACCTAATTAGATAATTTATTCTGTCCATCTATAGTTTCGGTTCCCTACGAGGGCTGTATGCACCGCAATGACAAGGATGCCTTGGGATCATGGTAATCATGCGGCATTGCATGACATCAATTTTCAAGAAACGTGTCACTATCCACATCAGAAGAATGATGTTGGCTTTCGACACGGGAATTCGTGGAAGATGGTAACATTAGGTTGCACTTTCATGACCTGTCAGAGCATGCAAGTGTCTGACGTAGTGGGTTGGTGCAGTCTTTAAGTCAGTTGCCTGCCATGTCATTAAAATTAAATTATGACGTGCTCTAACCCACGTGTGCTACTGATACTTGGTTGAAGGTGTCACGCCTTTACACAGAAACTGAATAACAAAGACATCTGAAGTTTAAGACACACCACTGTAGCTGACAAGAATGGAATGCTGCACAAGCTGGTATTTCATGCTGAAGAAAAACGGTGTAAAGCACAAAGAAAAAGAGCCGACAAAACAGATGCTAACTAACAGCCGAAAATTTTGATGAAAGTAAACATTTAAATATAAAGACAAGCGCATGTGACAGACAACACAATAAAACTCACCTAAAAATATGTGCAATGAACATGGAGAGCCACGACACACAGGTAACCTGAATCATGCATGAAACGGCTCTGCAATCTCGTATAATATATTTGTCTCTCTATGTCGACAGCATTTTGGTGACTAAAAAACAGAGGAGAGAGAACGTAAACTTTATTTTCAAATCAATAAGCTTTGAGTCCGGCGTCTTTTTAGTGGGTCTGGGCACCCGCCGCAGATGCGGTTCCGAGACCTTCTCTCGAAGCGGCTTCCTCGGCTCGCTGGATGGCCCAGAGTTGCTGTCAGGTTCGAGCTGAGCAGAGCGGTCTGCCAGCGTGAGCAGAGGCTGGCGGTGGAAGAGACTGAGGGGTCGGCATTGCCCGACTTGTTTGTTAAGTCCCGACACTCCCATAACATGTGATTTAGTGTGGCAACCTCGCCACAGTGGAGTACATCTGCTTTTTATGTAGTGGAGAGAGAAGCTAATTCAAAGAAACTTGGTGGTCCCTTAGGTAGTTTATTCAAACGCTGGCTGCAAAGTGGAACTCTGACGCTACTTGCCAAGTGAAAATCCTGCATTTTTCTTTCTTCATAGCAAGCAGAAAAAAAGAAGAAGAAGAAAGCACATCAACAAGACTTGCATGTTGTTTGGTGGGGAAGTGAGCTTGCATATGGCAAAAAATGAGAAACAAAGTGGGATTGTTTCTGGACACAATGATCAGTGCGTCGGAGAGACAATTGAGGTAGTCAAGATTGCTCGTGCAGGAGAGCGATGTGTAAGCATGCCATCACTTACAATGACCAAGAAAGAGCTAAGGTATTTAGATGCTTGGTGATTAGGACGATGGTGACAGCACTTCGAGCTATCCATGCCGATCGTTAATCTTTTTTTTTTTTTCTTTTTTCCTTTTCCTGCTGGCACTTCGTATCTGTACACATGCCTAGCATCGTCAGTAGAATAAACAGCTGGAAGTCAGCGCTCTTTTCATTCTGTCTCTATCGTCGCCTCTTCCTTATTTTTTCCGCGCTGTTACATAAGTTGGTATATTCACTCCTACATAAAATAAGCGCCGAGTGCAGATATTTTGGGTCTTTAGAAAACATTGTAGGCATGATGCGGAAATGAAAAAGGCGTCCTGTAAGATACACACCCGAGGTGGCTATTTAAAGCAGGACGTAGCTCTGGGCAGCAGATATAAGCCTGTGAGTCACATATGTGATACTGCAGGTCGCTCAGCATAGACAAATCCGAGGGTGCTTGCAAGGAAAGGACCATGCGTTTAGCACCTTTCTGCACCTTCTCTAACCCAGTGCGCTTTCTTGGCTTAGAGGTACTATGGGGCAGAACATCATATTGAATGCTTGTTTGTGTATTTATTGACCATGTGATTATATTTTGTAACAACACATTTAATTTCCCAGTATTTTCTTATTAATAGCAAACTTGCAAAAGCATGTTAAGAAAGCGACATAGGCAAGGAAACCGGTGCAATAAATACGGCTGTGTACCTGTTTCTTTGACTATGCATTGTTCGTAACACGCTTTTGCAAGTTCACTATGAATTAACCAACTCGCCCATGTTCACACTTTTTTATTAGGTGCCACAACAAGTGTCCGATCCAGGTGATAACTGCAAGGCAGCGATGCTCAAACCAGTTAACGAGGCAAACTTGTGTTACAACGGCTTGAAAAATGTCGCTCTTCTCCCAGGTTGGCAATTTTGTGCGCTCTACATCGGAAACAAATGCACGGCTGCTGTCGCTATTTTTGGTGCGGAGGTTTATTGCACATTGCGGCAAGCTTGTTATGGCAACTAAATGACGCAGATAAGCCAGTACTGGATAAATGCAAGACACATGACACGACGACTTGGATTCACAGCTGGGCACTGTTGTGTTTCCCTGGGGAAAGAAATTCGCTTGCGCACGGAAGAAGTAATCTCAAACCACAGTAGCATGGTAAACATCTCCACCCTCGTTGAAGTGCATCTCCTTTGTAGACACCATCACCACAGCAATAATTTTCTTTCGTGCGCAGGAACAGAAAATTGCAGCCATGTACATCTGCCGTCCTCTGTGCACAGGTGAAACAGCCGCGCTCCTTCACCTGTTTACGATTCTGAAATGCATCGCTAGGTGGCTTGATGCCACCCCTACAGACGGCACACATCGCCTATAGGGTCTGTAATTCGTCTCCTACCTGCAAATTATTTTTTTACCCAGAAATATTGATTAGGTAAATTGTATCGCTGTGGCAAGCAGGTGCGTTGTTTTGAAACCATTTCCCTGCAGAGACGATGTAGGCTACACAATACACAGCTGCCCTCGAGCACAAGCCAGTTCCTTGCCAATAGATGGTCATGGTTGGTCCATACTTTTTGTCAACTTAAGTGTGTCTCTGCAAAAGTTGTCACAAAAACTTGACCTATGAATGCTAGTACATAAAAAAACATGCATTGACTCACATGTTTTGAAGTCCTGTTGCAGGTGCAGAACATCCCTTGGGTCGAAGTAGGAGTAGACGGACTTCCCAAGCAGTTCTTCAGATGTATAGCCCAGGAATGTCTCCGTTCTGCATGAACAAACATTTCAAAAGCACCTCTTGCTATGTGTTCCACTGCCTGCTAGGCAGACATTTTTAAAGGTCGTGTTCAGTCACAAAACAGGCACTCGCACAAACAAAACCTGTCTAAATACACTGTATCAGATTTCCTGAAACTCTCGCATAAAAGCTGCGCACTGTTTCATAGGCAGCCACTGACCTCCTGTGGCATTCATAGCAACTGGCATAACGCCAACTGTAGGTATTATCAAGTGCTCACCTTACACCTATGCGCCAATGCTTATTACAATGCTTCACACATTGCACGACTTGGTAGTGCAGAAAACTTAAGAAAACAAACTTGCTACAATGCAATTCAAACATACAGTGTTATAAACACATTCTGATGTTCAGACATGCAACTTGGGTATGTAGAATGGCTACTCTAAGGCCACAACAAATAAACTGCTAAGTACTTCCTTCTCTTTGATTGTATGCAATATGTCTACGCTCAGCATGATGTCGTCTTGCCACAGCTGAACTCGTAACATAAAGCGGGCAGAAAAGAAAGCACAAGGGAAGTGTGAGTGTGGCACAACAGCCTCCGACAAAAGAAATGAGGGCCAATCGAAAATTCACTTAAGTTTGGCGGTTTAACGTGCCAAACCACAATCTGATTGTGAAGCATGCCCTAGTGGGGGACTACAGAAAAATTCTGACCACCTGAGGTTCTTTAAAACAAATTAGAGCGCAAAAAGCACAACCGCATACACGTGTATGTGGGTGTGTTATTGCACTCAGTTTTGTTTTACCAGAATGAGCTACCAGTAACCCAACAGCAAGTTCTTCTAAAATGGAGTTTTTTAATGTGCATTCAACGCACGGTACACAGTTGTCCTTGCATTTCATCCCCATCAGAATGCGGCACCGGAAGCAAACGTGCGACATTGTGCTCAGCGTCACAATGCCATAGCAACTGAGCTACCATGGCAGACGCGAGTTAATTCACTTATTCCCAAATCTCCGCCTACACACAATATATATCCTATGCTCACAAGATATGCGAAACAATTTTCATTGACTTCAAAGTGCTGCCGCCTTCAATGCACTGGGATGGGTGAACCTGCCCTCACCAGCTGTGCCACAGCACTGAAAGACATGTTACTGGTGCTTTGCGGAAATAAAGTTTTACCTTGTCCGTGTACGCTTTAACTTTTACGGAGCACCCGGTTACCGAAGACGTGGACGACAGCAGCAACACTGGAAGCGGCACCTTGGGACATTTTGTCTAACCACAACACGTTAGACACGTTCTTGTGTTATGTGGGGTTTCTCGTAGAAGAATGCTATTTTTTTAGAACGCTGTACGTTTAACCATCATGTCACAGTCGCTAATTTAAACCATGAGCTAAGCAGAATATGGTGGGACACTACAATAATAGCTTTGTGTCATCTGTTTAAACTCCGCACCACCAGCTGGCGTTACCAGCGCTGCTGTTGCTGTACACATTTCTGGTAAACTGGTACATTATAAAAAGGCTATACATTTTATAAACAAGCTAAATCGCTATTGCCCAGAACTTCCTCAACATAATGAAAAATAACAATATAAGACAATGTTACGGCAAAGTGTTCCAGGCGGCAATTGTACAAGGGAGAAGAAATTACTTTCACAGGTTTGTCCAAGAAAGGCATGGAGTTAGAGCAAAACCAAGTGCACGAACTAAGGTTGTGCACTTGGTTTTGTCAGCATGACGACTGTAACATTTTGAGAGAAAACAGGCTTCGTTCACTCAGTCAGTGTGACCACACAATGCTAGGTTCCGTGGTTTGAAACCAGTAATCGGTCATATCTTATGATGAAGGCTAAAGTGGATTTCATTATTAGGTCCGCAGGTAACAGTTCTGAAAATTTAATTGAAATTCGGGGGTTTTATGAGCCAAAACCACGGTTTGATTATGAGGCACGCCGTAGTGGGGGACTCTGGCAGCGCACATTTCCAGGTTTCTGTGTACATCTCCAGATGAAGCGGTGCACTTGAAACAGACTAAATAGTTTGGCAGATTGTTTTGTCTGTCCTATGAACAAAAGTGGCCAACAGTGTACGTCCAGCAGAAACCCATCAAGGGAACACAACACTTGCATGTTCCCTTCATATTTGACGGGCACGGCACTTGTGCAAGTACAGCGGGGTTCAGGGATCGCCCAAGCAATGCCCGTGACCATAAAAGCAGATATGCAGAGTTCTAAAAAATTTACTATGTGAAATTGGGTGGGCTCTTTTTACGCAACCTCGAGTGAGTGTGAAACTATGCGGCATTTTTGTACATGACTAGAAATGGCGCATGAAATTGTAATTTGGTGGAAGGTTGGCTTCATTGCACATTGTAGTCATGTGAAAAAATTTTCACATTGCAGATCTGGATCTAACAATGGAACAACAAGCGGAATGGCACGTGTGTACAACCACACTCAATGCACAGCTTCCATAACGTGCCGCCCTGTATTCGCAATCAAAATACAGTGCAGTGCCTGCTGGAACCTCAAGGCTTCTCAAAGTTTTGAATACAGTTGACTCGATTAATTCGACTTCTTGTCAATTTAAATGCACTGGCAAGTCCCGGTGAGAAACCGTGCATTAATATGTAAGGAAAACTTGCTTAGTTCGAACGTGATGGCATGCTGCACCGGTTAATTAAAATCCCACATGCGTCCCCTCATGTGCGCAGGGGTTACTAAAAGCTTAAATACACATGAAATTCGGCAGACAGCAATACAATTTACTGTCTCCTGCTTCACTAGGTGATGATAGTGATGGCAGCAACCTGTCCTGCAGTGATGATGACTATTTGCACTGTGTCCTGGGCAATGTCTCTTGGAAATTTTGTCAGCGCTGACGTGTGTTGAGGTTTGTGGGGCCATTGGCCAACAACGACATGTATAGTTATTTTTAACCTTGCTTTCGTTTTGCTCAGTGTCTTGAATTTCCATCTCCCGCCTTCTCCGTGTTTTTATTTATAGTTATTGTAATACTCTATTGAAGTCTGTATTTAGTATATAATGCTGGATTGAAAACGACGACAGACTACTTCAAGGAATAAAAAAAAAGGGTTTGAATTGATTCATTTTGCCGTCGTTTATTAATTTGACCTTATTCATAATTCGAGGAAATTTTGTTGTCCCGCAAGGTCAAATGAATGAAAGTTGACTGTATTATGCGATTTGACACCTTAACTCCTTCCAACTGCCATAGCACATTACATTATAGTTCTGATATATGAAGAAGTTAGCCTGTGGAAGATGTTACAGACCAAAGGCCAGTACACAGCACAATGCGCAGAGTGATGCATTTCTGTGATTTAACCACTTGCATAGCTTTCGCAGCGTCACCTGCAGTGTATAAAATGGAGTAAACTGTTTCTCCTGCAACTAAAGATTCAGACCACGTAGAAAGCATAGCATCAAAAAGTGCAGATATGGAACAACCTCTATGCAAAATTTGACATTTCAAATACGAGCAGATGCGTCATGCAAAGCTAGCAAAAGTAGACCTTCCTGATGCCGAAACTGAATCTCGAAGCCAACATACTTAAACTTAAATCACATCCGTTAACCACTTGGAACATGCATCGTATGCTTAGGCAATATTTAAAAGCTGCCAATAAGTAAATTTGACAATTACCAGCCCTGTGGCTTTGCCAAGATTGCTTAAATACTAGTATATTTCACCTCAACCAAACATAATTAGGTTTAGTTACGATGGCAATAATAGGTGAAGAGCACTGCGGTGTCAGCAAACAGCACGAGCTCTCTCACAACCAACGCATAGGTTGTCATCGTCTTCTGCTCCAAGGTGCCACCGAGAGCATGAAGGCGTGTCTGCTTTATTACAACTATGTACTTATCAATAAGCAATTTTGCCAAAGTGAAATTTCGTTGCAGTTGGCCTTTAAAAGCACTTCATTGCGAAGTGCTTTCCTTAGGTTCGCTGACTGTCAGCCCCCTTTGGTAATATTCAACTTCCTCCTAATTACAGCCTTACAGCCACCTCCTAATTTACAGCAGCTGTTGAACAGAGAGCAACGACGCACCTTTCATCGACATGCGTGAAGCACATGCCCGGGTTGTGCCGGCTGAGGAATGTGTGTGAGCCCAGGGGCGCCTCGATGTTGGACGGGTGCGGGATGGGCTGAGCCACACACACCAGGAAATGCCTCCGCTCGTGGATGATGACGCGGATCGGCAGGTGCGGCATGGGTGACGACACGGGCGTGTCGTCTTCTTCCTTGGTCATCACCGCCGGCGACAGCAGCTCTTCGTCGGGAGAAGGCTTGGGGACCACATCACGCAGAACACGCGTGCCCACACACTGCATCAACTGCAAAGAGAGGGAGCAGTTCGCCATCAGCAAAGGTACAAGGATTCCAAACCACGATGCACAAAGCTGCCACATCGTTACCTGGCCCAGCTGAAAGCGCTGAACGATTGTTCTTTAAAAACGATGGCTTTCTTAGTGAGTTCCCGTAGGTCTGTGCAGTGATGTGGTTTGTTCCCGTGGGTACCTACAGTGTAAAATTTGGGCCAATCCTGAAGATAGTGCAGTACAAGAAAATTCAGGCAGCCCGACAGTGCTCCTACTCCAGTCATGCAGAGGGTGATGCAATAGAGTGCCGTGCACCAGTGTCTCTGCCCCATTCTCACTCCCAACTCACCGAGGAAGACGTTGTCTTGAATCGACATCAAGAGGTTGCACCACCTTCCAAATTTTTAAAGCAAAGTTTTCTTCGGCTACCATCCTAGGTTCTTGGTGTGGCTGCTGCTGCTGCTGCTGTGGCAATCAGTATCTCAACAGATTTGTTTGTGGATATATATACAAAGGTTATATGAGCACCGCATGGAAGTACTAGCACAAGGGCTTATATAACCCTTGTATGCTGATTGACAAATTAGGTTGAGCAAGCGCAGCTCTTTCCTGCATAACAAAAATATAAATTCCTGCGTAAAGCCTGAACATATAACGTCGGCTCACAGTATCCTTAAAGCACAGTGACCTGTTAATGGAATGACGCATTGTATTCAACAGATCTTTTGATTTACTTGATTTTCCTTGATTTATCCTTTGATGATGTGCCACAGGGTGTATGCCCATTCTTGGTCAATCCTCCAAAATGGTTTATCAGCCGCTGTGCACAAGTACGCTTGTCATCGTCATTCATCCTTTGACAAGCCTCATTGATTGCCTTTGTTTTTGTAACATTGCTGCGTAGATATCTCACGCTGTGCACCCACCTGATTTGGTGCCTCCATTTCGGCATAGCTTGGGAGCGGTGTAGTGCATAAACGTAAAAATTGTGTGAGAATCAAGCTGTCACTTTTATGGTGGATAAACATTACATGATATTTCTTGTTGCATGGTATGAAAGCAAACAAATTGTACACATCACTGCTGTTAGTTGTCATGCATTTAATTACCTGCTTCACTTCAGATACATTCCAACATGTGTGCTTTATCTGTATAATTTTGTTATCTGCCGAAGCACAGCAGGACTAGTGGCTGTCGAGTATTGTGGGCTATACATTAATATCTTGGCCAATTTGAGACATTTAATGTGAGCAAAAGTAGAATATGTGGGAGTTCAATCAGTTCGCTGAGTGAAGTCGTTGCTGTGCCTCCGGCTTTGGGCTCAGTCACCAGTGCGAGGCAAGCCCCAAAATTCCAGTTTTTTGGCCCCGTTCTGTTTTCCCGGGTGTTGCGGTCACGTCCCAAGGTGTCATGCTATGCGGCCCTCCAAGTGGGTCGTGGAGCATGACGTAGGGAAGATGCCCCGACAGAGAAGCATGGTCGTAATGTATAGTTTAAGTATAGTTAACTTCTGCAGTTGAGCAGTGGGAAGGACAAGCATCGGCCACGAGAGGCAAGCGACAAGGTACGTGGGCGACCACCTCTTTGTGTCCCTGGGACATTCCCATGCTTTGCAATCTTGCGTCAGCGTGGCTTGCTCAGTGGCTCTGCATTCTGCCCTTGTGGTAGTCGCAGGTGCCCGGTGAGTCACATTCTGTTTGTCCGAATCGTTGCTGACCAGAATTGGTGGTGGAAAGCGCTAGGTAGTGTCTGCAAACACACCTTGGCTCGTTTGTGTGAACCACTGTTCAACACAAAGCATCACCTGTCTTCCTCCACCATCGGGGGCAGTGGATGCCGATAGTACTCCGTGCGTTTAAGTGCAGTGTTGTATTTTATGGCATAGTGTTCTAGGCAATAAATACATAACTGTCCTGGACGTCTTGTGTTCCTGGGAGAGAGCTCTATTTGTACGGCAAGAGCTGGCCAGGCCTTTTGGCTCGGTGCTCGAACCTGCGAGGGGTCTATTGCCACGCAGTCATATTCTGTCGTGAAGCCCCCTTTTGGGGCAATTTACTGCTGCCGCACAGGGTGGAGTGAGTCCACAAAGCACACAAATGCTTTTGCCGGTGGAATGCCATCATGTAGAACGCCATCATTGCCATCCTAGGAATGTCCTATTCCTACGCAATGTCAGCAAATTTTTCTCTGCATTGTAACATCACCATAATGGCAATAATGTCAGGTCTGGCATTTTGAGATCAACTTTAGTGTCAAATTAATATATTTCATAAGTGTTTCACAACTGTCACACCTGCTAAGTGTCATTATTTTAGGTGTCAATAATTCTATGAGGAAGAAACTGCTGGTTTTAATGAGATTATCATACAGTTAGATTAGTTAGTCGCACGAAAAAGCATAGAATCAAGTGAGAGGGACTATTGCATGTAGATATTCATCAACCTCTGATACATATTTTAATGTATTACATTTTCAATTTATGTATTTGTGTAGAAGGAGTTTCAGTTTGGTATAATTGCTTGTTAGGCACAAAGGTTGCCTTCCCAGTTTTGTGTTCTAAATGTTTCGAATCATCCATGTAACATCTTTAGCGGGTATTCAACTCTTGTTCTGCCAACCATCCGATGCTATCATTCAGCAGGGACATCGAGCTACTCGCTGCGGTAGCTTCTTGTGGCTGTTGCCTTTTTTTTCACAGAAAGAAAAGTAAAGCATTGAACTGAACTGAATCCAAATATCCAGCAGCCATTAGCCTGAAGTGTGCAAGCACGGGTATGCACGTTCGCCTGTTCCATAAAAGTGCGTGAAGCACGCATCAAGCGTCCCTTCTCTTTCACCTTGTATGAAGAGGCCGACTTGACGCTGACCCCGCGGCCTTTGCTGCCCAGCGTGCAGCGCAGGCGCATGAGGAAATGGCAAGGCTGGGGGGACACATCGTGCAAGCCCTCGGGTTTGGACAGCAGGGCATCCTTCAGTTCGTCATGGTCGCAGGGATGGCAAAAGTCGAAGACGCTCTGACCCATCAAGTCCACCTGGCAGCGCAGCGGGCACAGAAACAACATACTTAACATGCAGAACAACATGAAGGAACAACATGCTTTAAAGGGAACAACAGTATGCCTAAACAATATTGGCACCCAACAGTTCTAGAATAGCAGATACGGTCGCTTCCGTGGACAGCAGAGGCTTGGTATGCTGGAAGGAGACACAGCAGTGAAAGATGATACCACAGACTGTGTGAGGCTAGGGCATTGTTAAGCACTGAAAGATTTACTGTTGCATTTGCAAATGAAAAAAATTAAAAAGTAAATAGTGATGCACAAATAAAGCCCCATACAAGTGTTCACGTCCAGCATACCTCTCAAAAGAGGCTTTTGTACACTTTAGAGGTGTGCTTGGTAGCCGCACTACCGAACTTGCAAAGCTTAAGAGAATCACAGGCACTCAACAAAAAAACACTGCTACCAAACGGAATTTACGTGGGAATTTTATGCAATCGCTGACTTTAATATGTGGCAGAAGGCACCAATGTATGGGAGTTCAATAACACAGGCAGCATGACTTTAAATATGTTATTTCACAATATTTTATTCATTCATCTTGCTCTTCAGCATGAGCTAACACACCACTGTGCTGCAGTTACTGCTGCTCATTCAGCACAACCAATTATAAGGAAACAATAGAACCAAAGCAAGAAGGGTTGTTACAAAATGCAACCTCAAGGCATCAACATGCCAAAGGACCACTTTGCCCATAGCAAGCAATGCAGTATTGGTCACTAAAGTTTTCAGAATATAAAACTACAAGAGAACTAAATTCCTTTTAGAATGTTTGTGGGTATGTTCACAGCCTGCACATTAACAGTTCACTCTGCACTTCTGCATGCAAATGCCAAACTGCAGGTGTCAGTACCAGATAGATTCTGCCTTCTTTTTTTCAATTATTATTTATATCATCTGCAAACTTTCATATACAAACTTATGAAGCACATATGTCTGCAACACAGTTGATAAATGCTCTGCAATGGTTAACGTAGACAAAAATTACTGACAAAAATTACTGCTAAACTTGTCTGATAAGATGTGCCAGTGGTGTGTTACTGCTGAATGCAAATATGCATGGAGTGCCGACTTCACTATATACCAATATACTGTATGTATAACTATTCAGGCACACAATGATTATCTTGGTTTCACACACACTTTTACACCTTGTAATAAAAAAAAAGAAGTAATACACTACATGATTGACAAAATGTTGATGAAAGCGTGCAGATGAATAATCTGCTATTACTAGTAGTCATAGGCAGCCATTAGGTTTGAAGCAAATAGTGTGCAACTGTGCTGCTTTGCAAGAGCACCAAGGGCTGTATTTTGTAACAACCTATTTCATCTTTTATTCTTCTTATCAGTCACAGCAAGTTGCTAGCCCTAGTAACAACAGCAGCATGGTGGCATCAGAGGCAGTGATAAAGGGCACAATGAATGGAAGATGGAATAGACTGTCACAAAATGCAGCCCCAGGCCGCTATTTTGTAGCGATGCCTTATGCCTTATTCTATGCTATTCTTATCATCCACCACACACAGCTGTCCAATCCCGTTGATAATGTGGGCAGACCACCGCTCTGACCACTGGCCAAGCGCGAAAAGCGTGAAAGCGCATAGAATTGGAAAAGGCATCACTACAAAATACCGGCCCAGAAGTCGCTATAAGTGCACTTTTTTCAACAAGCTGTTGAAGATGATGCACTTATACTACCAACTGTGCCATATTTCATGTTGCATCAACAAGGCTAATTTCACACAACTTCACACGAAGGATAAATGCAAGACCTACATTTGTCCACATGTGAACCCTAGCCCATACCTTCGCAGAATCTTTTGGATCACCAAAAAGCGCATTTGCATGACATTCTGTAATAGAAATATTCAGTGCATCACAGGTGTGTTCATGGCACTTGTACCTACAAGGCTATCACTAAACACTGTTTCACATAGTGAGCAACCTGCAGCAAGCAGTCAACATTGCATCAAGGCTTGCAACATTAGACTTGGCCAGAAAGTAACACAAAACATTGTCAAATTAGTGCTAAGAAAAATTCTAGACAATGCCGTCTTTGCTCAAACGTTTTTTATTAAATAAATGGTGCATTTGCAGTAAATTGTACATAACAATCCAAAATTCCAGTAAATTTAATAACTTTAGTTATGTTCTGATGATTTCAGTGTATCTTTCTTTTTTTCAATGTAACTAAATTTTTTGTTGCCTTCCCAATTCACAAAAATTTTTCACAGCTTGATATGCAAGTACAGACAGCATAAAAAGATTACGGGGCATAACTTTCATGCAAAAGCTGTATTCCTGCTCATTCTTTTCCTGGAGCCAATGAAAGTACAGTACTCACTGAGTGCGGCGCACATGCTAGTCGAGGCTGCCGACTCAAATTCCAGGCTTCGTGACCAATCTGTTCAAATATCCAGCTTGGCACAAGATCTTGCACCGTTAACTTTTGATGCAGAATGTAACCTGACTTTATTTGGCTTCTTAATTCTGGTGCCTTACATGTCAAAAGCACGATATGATTATGACACATGCCAAAGTGGGGGACTCCGAATTAATTCTGATAACCAGGGGTCATTTAACATGCACGCAATACATGGCACATAGGTGTTCTAGCGTGTTGCCCCATCGAAATGCAGCCACCACGGCCAGGATTGTTCCCCCGCCCTCGGGCTTAGCAGTGCAACACCAAAGCCACTACGCCACCGCAAAAGATTAGATGAAAGCCTAAGATGTGCTCTAGGTGTATGATATTCATGTATATTCAGGCATTGCATCACAGTTGTGCCCTCACTGATGTTTTAAGCGGCTTTGAAATATCAAAAATTGTTACAATTCGAACATAGATTTACGACTATACGCAGTTTGAAGGTAATGCGAGTTCACTGTGCAATTCCCAATTATAAATATGAGCTTTCAGCTGATGCCTACAAATAACACAAAACCTTAGACATCAAGCAATATTGTCACTGATGCTTTTGACTAGAGAAAGCTAGACTCAATTTCAAAATGAGATTTTCTCTGCTAATGAGTTGTGCCAGGCTTACTGCCTAAAGCGAGTTGCACGCAAACTGTTTGAGCATGGTGGACCCCATACCAGTGATCACAACGGCTCAATGGGAAACATACACGTAAAAGACTTGGGAAACCCCACTGTCTAATTAAAACAAACATCTTTTATTTAAGTTTTCTTTTTCTGCAAGGGGATGTTGACGGATATCCTAAAATTCAATGTACCAGCTATCCTGATGTTGGATCTACCTCTCCATTTCCATTTAGCCTTCTTTTATGTCCAAACAAGACAGACAGCTTTCAAAAAATGAAAGTAAATCTGGTGGTGTTGGCAATCTCGCAGTTCTGTAATGTTTGTAACGGGCCAGGGCTTATCTATTGAGGCCATTGGTCTCCCATGGGCCAGAGCATATCAGAGAAAGGCCCTTGCCCTTCCTGGAAATGCATGGCAGACTGACTTTCTCAGAAGTGGGGAGAAGGTTTCTATGCAAACATGTCTGAGAGCAAACATGGACGCAACACAGGCTGCTGATAGCAGCTTACTCGTGTTCCTTCCACCTGAAAATAACTGCGTATCCGAGCAAAGCAATGCCACAATGGAGTGCCAGAGATAGGGTGTGAGCAAACCAAGTGTGATATCTCAAACAGGATTAACGTTGCAGGTTGCTCAAGCTATCTGTTATGCGGAGAGCAAACTAAGTGTGATATCTCAAACAGGATTAACGTTGCAGGTTGCTCAAGCTATCTGTTATGCGGAGAGTTAAAAAAAAAAATGTGTGCAGAATGACCGCAGGAGCGGGCCACAAGGACATCACTTGGGTGCACAAGTGGTGAGAACATGTGATACAACGTCACAGGTCTACATCAATGCCATAATGCTTTGCACCCCCCATGTCGAGGTTGTCCTGCGTCTTCAAGTTCTTTATGTGCATTCCATTTCCTAGATTCACTGTTCTGTTGTAGACGTTCCCGGCAGACACCTATGAGAATACCACATGGAAGAATGGGCAGCCTGCAACGTTGCACATCCGCGAAAAGATACAGGCAGGAGTGTTAAGATTTCTGCATTTACGTAGACAAAGACCAATTAAACACCCTACTGTACCTAGACAATGCAATACATAAGATAAAGTGCACCTCTCACTAGTATTCATACAACTAGCACCATTCTTTGCTCAACTCACTCTCGGCACCTATGATTGGAAGCGCTTGGTTTGCCGACGGTGTACTAACTACTCCCTCATCTGCCACTTTCACACTGAACAAGAACAAAAGAATTTCCCGAAAAGCCCTATAGATCATGCACCAAAATAATGACAGCTAAAACCATCTGCAAAAAGCCTACGATGTCTTGACACTCAACTCTAAGCTACCTGCACTTATATGTAGCTTAAGGACCACTGGCAGCAAGGCATTGGTGGATGCCAGTGTGGCCAAACCAGTGCACTGCGAAATGGAGACCAAATACAAAAGTAATACTTTGATGGGATCTTGAAGCACTAATTCAGCGCATGAACACAAGGGCATAAGAAGGCACATGAACAAACATGCGACCTTGTGATATCCTCAGATTTATCCGCTTCATTAGTATTCCAAGATGCCACACAAACAAGCACGCGTTGCAGCAATATTTGATGGTAAGCCCATGCCAAACTTGTTAGGTTTAACCCCTCTGCCACATGTTTACCTTTGACTGAGTGCCACAATACTTCACCAGATCACAGGTATGTGAGAGAGAAATGCGAGCAGACAAAGGAAGGGCATCAGACTAACCTGGTTGAGACCGAGGTGGCGTCCTACATTGTCCGAGAGGTAGACAACCTCTCCATCGGTCGACAAAACCAGCAGGACAGCATCCAGGGCCTCCAGAACTGATGAATCGTAAGGGCTGCAGCCTGCTGATTCGGCCACATCTACAAAAATATATATATATATATATAAGTAGCCACACTGTCATTATTTATCATAGCTTACCTACAACTGCATACCTCCAAAAGCCACCAGGAAAGTTAAAAAAAAAAGAAGCAATAAGCACGAAAGAGTAAATAAAAATAAATTAATGTCACCGACGACTTTAATTCAATATTGAAAATTTGCTTTGTATTGCAAAGCACCAAACACTGGTATTTTTATGGCTGGTTAGTTATCTCCCCATTTCAAATTTTCTCCGTATCACTCCATTTCATACATAGCAGGCAACACTACGAACATTAGAAAGACTTCTCTCTGTGCTTGTACTTGCAAACAAAAAATAGTGAGCCAAGTATAAAAAAAAAAGAATATACAAGTATGCGGTTCTACGTAAAATTAAGTCTTGTACATCTTTGAAGCAAAGTATGGCATAATTATCACTCTGGAGGCATCACAAACCCGAACCCATTCGCCCCCAAATAAGCAAAGTGACTTGTTTCTGTGACCAATGGTCCGGGGTGCACGGCTTGCACTCCCGACTAAAACATAGTGCGACATATACTGGAGGCACAAAGGTGCCTGCATAATGCGTAGTTTGACATAACCTTACATCCACAAGCCGTTGTTGTAATATATATGCTGTAGAGAGAGAGAGAGAGAAAGAGAGAGGGTGTGTTTATGTGTCTAAATACCAACACATGTACGTGCGTGCTGTTTGTGTGTGTGTGCGCATAAGCGATTTCAAACAGTTACCCGAGGCAGATGAGAAATATGTGTGTATGAGAAATGAGATGAGAAACACCTTGAGTTGAGCAGGCTAGCACTGTAGTAGATGGCAAAGAGCATTCTCAGGCTTTCTGTGGATCTTCATGCAAGTTCTGCAGACTCGGCTCATTTCTACGAAGACGCCAGCATTAGCTAAAGATTGTGTCTGAAAATTACTTGCAGGTCACAGAATAAATGAAAGCTGGGCGAGTTGGAGATTATTCATGTTAAGGCTAGCATGCAGAAAGAACGAAGGGCACGGGTTGTTTGTAAACTTGTTTGTAAACAAACTGTGTCCTTTGTTCTTCGTGCATGCTAGCTTTAAGGTGAGTACCTCCAGGTCCTTAGGTGTTTGCCCTCAGCTTATGCTGTTCTTACTAAAAGCAGCATTAGCACATTTACAGTCTGTATAGATCTGCTAATGTTTTCTTAATCTCTCTCTCTCTTTCTTTTTCTTTATCTTAGTTGGTGGCCCTCCAAACTTGAACAAAAAATGGATACTTAAAATAAAGGGAGTAGCCAACATTACCCAGAGCTGTGCCTTTTGTCTCCACAATACAGCAGCAATAATTCTCAGTCTGAGAATTTGTTAACGGAACAGAAAAGGCACAACCTAAGCAAGCACGCTTCTTATGTTTCTTGCCATTTCCTTGAATTAAAAAGAATAGATAACAAATTTTGGCGCTAAAGAAAAGATCTGGTTATGTATTTTAATGCTGCTTAATAGCTTGTTCACCATATTCACTGGTGAGCACAGTGCCCCAGAAACAGTTTAGTTATTTTTAGCATTTTCCGAGTAGATTTTGTCTCAAGCTTAGAGATGATTGTGTCACTGTGCGCCCAGCTACATCATGACACTCGAGAAGAAAGCACGATGCCACCTGCCCTTTGAACAACTTCACAGTAGTCCATTTCTTTGGGAAAATGCACAACGCAAAGCTGTGGGTCCTAAACCTCTTACTTGTAGCAAATAAGCTTTCACTTTAAACCTCCTTATCAATACTCTGCAAATGTCAGGACATGTATTAATGTACATGTTCACTAAGTGTGCTCCAAAAAGAAGATACGTAACAAAGAATTCTTTCTGTTGCAAAGCATTTGTTGCATACATGCATAGATATTTCTGTAGTATTTCTCTTCCTGCCTCACTGATCCGCCTGCCTGCCCACCCACGAGCATTGCATGCCTAGGTGTGGCTGTGAATGTGTATTGCCTTTGAAGAACAGGAAAAATTACTACTACTACTACTACTACTACTACTACTACTACTACTACTACTACTACTACTATTATTATTATTATTATTATTATTATTATTATTATTATTATTATTATTATTATTATTATTATAAACAAGAACACAATGAAGAGTTCACAAAGCAAGAATGAGAAAAGTGAGGAGTGTGTAGGCAGTTGGCAAACATTCGTTTTAGCAAAATGGCTGCAGCACAATTCATGCATATGTGTTTGTTATTAGCTCTACAACTATCACAACAGTAATCCTCCTATATACATTCTGTGACCATGCAATCACTTCGGTGGTGCTGTTCAACCTCCTCGCCTGGCCACCTTGCATTTTAGTCTGGGCTAACAGCGCCCTCTCTAGGGGCAATATCAAAGTGTCTGCAAGCAGTGGCCGGCGTGCAGAAAGCGTGCAAAGGTAATTTGTGCACATCTGGAAGTCTAATAAGTGTGACAAAATTAAGCCTGTTTGCCTGAATAAAGCAGTGGCTGAACGCATAACATGAGTGGAAAGCAGCGGCTGCTGTATGTAAAGCAAAAAGGTGCTTCCATCTGTGAAGTTGGCTATGGGCATGCCCTCCAAAGAAAAAGTACAGATGAGCTTGTCCTAACAAATTTGCTGCTGTGTTTTGTAATGAGCAGTCTCTTAGTTTGCTTTAGAAATTGAGTCACTTTTGTAAAGAACTGCAATGGTCAAGAGGTTGTACCGTTATGCACCGCATGCTACAAAAGAATTGAATCAGCCACTTTTCTCATTTTGCGCACCTTCACGGACCATCACAAGATTTATGTGGCTGCGTCTCAACATGTAGTGGAAACTGCGTACCACATCTAGAAAGCTTGGCACTCGATCAGTGCCATTTGATCATGCACACAAGATTGCAATTTTTGCTACATGACCACGGCAAAAAATGGTATCAAGTGCTGTGACAGCATAAAGCCTTCAAGTATTCAGGCCCCAATCATCATGGTAAGTTGTTGGAGATGGTCCTGACTAAGTTTATCCGTCCTCTATAAACTAACTTTGCCCTAAACTTAACGGACAAGAAGGACATTGCCAAAAGGTTTGCATGGAAGCCGCTGTCGTGGAAGGTGTACAAGCTGTAGCTGCAAATAAACGGCAATGTATATTTTTTGTGTATTGTACTTTTAAAAGTTAACGTAAAACTTTTGTTCAACTAGTGTGTTATACAACTTCAATATGTAAATGTGCAAGGACGCATCTTAGGATATATGAGAGTGATCTGTTAGGCTCGTTTGTTCCTTGCACACACATTTTTTTGTGACACACCATTTGTTCGTACCGGGTAGGTGTTACTGGCACATAGATTGAGTAACGCTACTGAAGCAACACAGCAAAAAAGGCCAGCTTTAGCGGGTGCCGCATTATAACACTCTCTGCTCTATTCTGGGTTGGTGTCGCCAAGTGGGGGTGAGTGCTGGAACTAGGCACGATGACTGGCACCCTGCAATTTTTGTACTGATGGAAGTATAAAGGAAGCTATGGTTCAACAAACTATAAGTTGCACTGTTAGATAATGCAGTAACTGTGCCGAAAGCCGGGCACGTACGTTATGATCGCAAGTGTTGGTTGACTTCCAGCCAGACCCTTCAGTTTTGTGCTGTTTGCTCAAGAATCCAGGCGTTGGAAGATAAGCTGCCACAATCACCTCGCACGGCGCCCCAGAAGTCAACAGAGCGTGGCGCAATGTCTACTGGCTTGTTGACTTTGTGAAGTGGGAAAGACGACAATTGTGTGATACAAGTGGTCCTATCGGCATCACACCTGCCGGCAAAGCAATCAAAAGGCTTGCAGTCTCTGGATGTGATACATTCCATTCATCAAACTTCACAATCTTTTATGTTCCAAAGGTCACCAGTGAAACAGAGAAAAAAATACCTTATTTTCTTTTTTGTAGTGAGCTAGGATGAGGGGATCTGAAGGATTCAGTGTTTTGGTAGTTATTGCCATATGAAACAAACAGACAATGAGGCCAGAGAAAGTGTAGGGGAACTAGTTATGTTTAATTCAAATTAAGAAATATCAAGGAAAGGGCAAGTGAAAGTGGACAAAATTACAAATAGCCTCAGGTAGGAGTGGAACCCATACCTTCTGCACTAAGCATGCGGTGCTGTATCAACTATGCTGCCTCAAGGCATCAAGGCTGCCAAATTCGAGACCCCAGCTATTTGGAAGATGTTCAAGGATATGTTTTTTTTTAATCTGAACGAATAAATAGCGAATCTACACCAAAGGTTCTTGAAAATAACAAAACAGAGAATGCAGGAATGTGCACAATGCAATCGCAGAACTGCTTGCTGAATTAGCATTGTCGAGAGACAAAAAAGTGATATACACAGCTATGTACCTACAGCTGCATGGATAACTGACCAGTTGTGTTGAAACTGTACAGATGTGTGCGAGTTTCTGGTGTTTTAGTGCACTTGAAACATTATTACCAGCCTATCGGAAGTAAAACAAGTTCAAAAGGATAGCCTCTATTCTGTACTTAAAAAGTTTAAAGAATATCTGTAAGACAATTTTGAGATGTAGATGGGATACGGCATAAAATCCTGCAAAGTGGTAATTCTCATTCCAATCACCTAGCCCAGATTTCATGAAGCCTCCAAAGCTCGATCCTTGACAATATAGTGGCAATTATATGTAAATGTCTGTACAAATTTATTATAAGTTTTTTTCAGGACTGACACTTCAACAGTAAAAACATTTGCCAGTTGAGTCATTTCACTGGCTTCCCAGTCTGCTAAACCTTCTCAACATGAAACTTTCCGCCTACGGCAGAAGACACCGATAGCAAAAGATAAGCTTGAGCACAGAGGTAATCTTTTGACAACACAATCATGCCCAGCTTCCAAATGGCTGCCACTAAAAGGTGCAGCTGTCCCTAATCCCTTGATATCGTACAAAACAACTAAAAGGGACCGTGCATTCTTCTTTTACAGTAGAAGCATGTGGAAATACTCGGACGACAAGGGAGCAGCATTTGGTGTTTGTATGCCAGCGTGGCTCTTCAAAGGAGGCAGGTTCACTGGCAACTGTTAGAGGAGGCAGTGTTAGGTAGCAGTAGCAGTTTTACATGACCAAGGCATTTCTTAGACATCAGCAGAAGGCTTGAATCGCCTTCGCACACACTTAGCAGATGCCTTACAGGGCATGCCTTAAAGAGAAAAACAGCTTCAGCTGTATTAGTGAATTCAGCTTCTTGAATATCAGAAAAGGCGCTCTTGTCAGGAGAAAAGGATCAGTAAGCTAGAAAGAACTCAAAATGAAAAAAAAAAAGAAAAGGGAGGTGGCACCCCTTTGAAGTTCTTGCACTAGCTCACTGTGATGTCATAGATTTTAAAGGCAGCTACTCAGGCCTTAGCGAATTTTTTTTACCAGTAAAGATGGACTACGTTACATTTTAAAGGGAGCCAAAAAATGAACTTGGCAAGCTTCAAGGACATGTACTGTGCCGAAATGACCAAATTGTGGGAAAATGCATTGAAGCTGTGATGTTACACTGGTTTAGAGCTGCTGGGCTTTCAATTTGATACTACATAATCTGAAGTTAGGCTTTCATTTTCTCTTTCAGTAATCATCGTGTCACCGGGAAATTAACAAAGATAGAGTTTTGGAGGAATGTTTTATCAGTTTAAGTTGATTTAGCATTTCTCTTCAGTGTCCCTTTATTGTGCACAAGGCTTTCTCGCAATACACTGTGGGCAGTGCTACTGCTTTGGAATGCATAGGTGGCTGCATGCCCACATAGTAATCCTTTAGCTTGGTTTGAAGTAGCAGGCCTTTTTGAAGATTCGAGTTGCATAATGATTACATGGACTGTTTATAATCAAAACATATGTGCATACATGTTGATTTTGAGAAGTGAATTTCAGTTGGAAGCCAGCACTTGTCTTCACTATGTTCTTCCTGTTCTTGTTTAGTTTCCATGCTGTGAATTTAGCCTCCGACATCGACAGAAAAAAAATGAAGATGAGAGACCACCCCAACAGTGACAAAATTATGTATCCAGAGGAAAGAAGACAGCACAGAGTGCATAAGACTGCTACTGCAACTGACTATAAAAGCTAATAATTTTAGCAATAGTACAAGAGGAATACTAAAGAAAGCTTTAATTTCTTTGGCTTTCCTGTATACTCATGAGGGCTTACATTGCACCGCAACATTTGGTTCTTGAGCTGTAGTGAAAGTGCCACAAATTACACACCACACGAGTACCTGGCACATGTGGCAAATGTTCATCTTTTCAACTGCAAGCCACGGGAACTTAGGAGCGGCTCACCAATAAACCCTCATATGCTACCATGTGGCATCAATGCTGCCAATGTCACGACCCTCGCTATGGGATGCGGAAAAATAAGAAAGTTGTGGGGCGGTTTGTCTACTTTCATCTCCCCTTTGTTCATTATTTATTCATTTCATATAGACAGAAAAAATAATTTCAGATATGCTTTCCTCGACTTCACTGTCTGTTGGCTTCATGAGGGAGAACAGTGCTTTTTATTCAAAGCAACAACTTAGCAAACCCTAGAAATGTCTTCACAAAATGACACTTAGTCGCGCTGATGTCAACATGACCTGGCAGTAGAGGCTGCACTTACCAGCTATTGGCTCAAGGATCTCACGTAGACGCAAGTAGCTGATGGCCAGACGCATGACCGAGGCTTTGTCCAGCTGGCAGGCCACATTCTCCGGAAGCGGTAGCTGTTGTGACAGCTCAGTGAAGATCTCTGACTCTTTACTGCGCCGGCATCTCGCTGCGTCCCGTGATTTCTCTTTGCGTTTTTCAGAATTTTTGCTGCAAAGACCGAAAGGAAAACAGTGTGAGACCAACTGCACCCTTGAAATTAAATTAGCATAAATTATTATGAGGCCAGTAAAGTATTCAGGGACTAAGGCTCGTAAATATTGCTCGACGTTCATATGCACAGTAATTCCAAGGGCCAATGTCTGACTTCCAGGTAAATGCATCCACCGTATGCCCATTTAGCAAGAGTCAGTGGATCAGGACATAAAGAAGCAAGCCTTATTTTTCAGAATGTGCTGTTCTAGAGGACACACAAGACAGCACATAGTGACCAGAACAGGGTGGTCAGGAGAAGTGTCAGGCTGACATCAGTGCAATAAAGGGTCACTCTGGATGCCATATCATACAAGAGTGAAAGTACAGTTGAAAGTGGTGAATTAACGGCCTCAGCTGGAGAGCACATAATTGAAACCACGCAAATGACTAACCTGAATAAGCATATCAATGAAACTAAAGTCTCGCTGAAAGAATTTTAACAGCATTGCACTGCAGATTAAGCATCTACACAACAAACACATACGCATGCAGTGACAAAGCATGCTCAAGTGCAAACACAACATATCAGCACTTATATACGTCCGCACAATTTAACTATGCTGAAGTTAAGTTTGCCATAATTACAAAATCACTCAGTAATGGTGAATGGTGGATGTTCCAATAAATGGATACGATCCTAATGAAAGTGGACATGATGACAGTGGAAAGTGGAAGTATCACTATCCGATAGTGATACACTAAACTACCCAGACCACTTGCATTCAACAAGTCAGCACCTGGATTTGTTGAGCAACATATGAGATAGTCCTGTTCTTTGCAGTGAGTGAACTTCGAGAAACACAAAATCAAACAGGAATCTGAGGTAGCCAAAATGAGCCAAGCATTACCGAGCATGGTGTTTGACAAACGAGAACAGTGCACTGCGCGACATGTCCCACAGTTCCTCAACGAATGGTTGCCATAGGAAGGGTGCTTGCGAGAGACTAAGCCTCCACACACACACACACACACATATGGCTAGATGATAAGAACTAGCTGCAAAAGAAAACCAGAGCAGCAGGGGGCGGGGAGCCTTGGAGAGGGGAGACCACATGTGGCTTTCCCAGCAACTGGGGCGTAAAGGATTGAGTTATCAAAGTGGCTCCCAATCTCGTTTAACACTGCGGCAAAGTGGAATGAGCCTTTTTTCCTTCTGGTCGCAGTGCACACGGCAAATGGGGGCACTGCTAAGAAGTCAGCTGGCTCGGTATCTTAGGCACGCCGCTTTAAGCCGCTGCAATCCGACAGTGACAAATGGCAACAGCGTGATGCAATTGGCTAGCACGAACGTACAAAGGCACCGTCTTGTTCACACGCGTGCGCCCTCGTATTTTTCTCCAAAAGGCCTCGAAACGTGATGTGAGTGCGCTTAGAAATGTACCACTTTGTTTCGCACTGATTGTAGATATCTCCTTGCAGAGCCTTACTTCTTAGATAAACACTTGACAAATGACATATTCTGCTCGTTTGAGAACTCGCACAGTGCCAAGTGAACTGCCTTCATGTTGCGGGACACCTAGCAACAGGTATAATACGGCATCAGATTTCTATCTGTAGATTATTGTTCAGAAAGTATGTTTGGACTCCGCACATGTTTAAACAAAAAGAATGCTGTAACATACATACACACACATGCACAGAAAGAAAGAAAGAAAGGAACAAGAACGAAGGAGATATTCCTAAATAATAGATACAAGCAGAGGTACTACAGAACCAATGCTGAGATAGTGCCCCTATCTATCCTGAGATTTTCTCAAGGCCTTGCGTGACACGAGATTACTAGTCTCCTGCAACAGGCAAGGAAGCCTTGCAGGTGGGAGGGGTTAGAAAGCTCATTTTTTATAGCGTGCCACTTCTGTTGTTATTACACTCTCCCATGAAAAGAACAACCTTTCAGTGATTCAAAGCCACGTGCTTATCGTGCCGCAGCTTGGTGAAAAAGCGACAGAAGTCACACCACCTTAGAAATTACAAGCGCGATTAGGGCTGCCCTGTGCCAGCGGCCTGCAGAACCAGGTTGCAGATCTCACAGGCCGGGTTCATTAGAAACCAGCCCCTCAGAGCCACCAGAATTCCTACGCACGCACTTCCTCACAATTTCTCCTCACTTGTTACACACATAAAGCTCTCTGGGCACGTCCGTGGTTGTGTCCTTGTTCTTCTTTTTCTTTCTTTCTTTCAGCTGTGAATTTAATCAGTGAGTCAAGAATGAACAGACGGTAGGCCAGGAAACAAAAAGATAAAAGTGACGTCCCCCTGGCAACCGCAGACACAGAGGTGAGATTAGGGTGAGAATGCGAGGAACAGTGGCCGGGAGGAGTTGCTTCGAAAACAGGTTCTGCGAGTTGGCTCCCCTCTGCTAGGGGAGACATGCTCAGGGGCCAATTAAATGTTGCCCTCCTCCTCCTCCCCACCCCTTGTGACACGAAAGAAGTCCGAACAGGAGCCCCCTCCACCCCCTCCAGGGCAAGCCCCGTGGCAAAGCAATCTTTTGAAACAGATGAGCAACCACTGGCAACTTTGAACCCAAAGCGCAGAGCACAAATAAAGGCAATGGCAATTGTGTTTTGTTCCTGGAGGCGGCAATCACTGTAGGAAAACCTGTTCCAAGTGGTAGTAGCGGAAGAAGACTAAGCAATAGAAAGAATGTGCTTGATGCACGAGTGAAAAAAAAAAAACTTTCTAGGGAATAAATTTTTCATTCTATAGCCAGGACTGACCACAAAGCAAAGAACAAGAATATTTGGCTCAGAATGTGACATTGGTCAATCTTGGTAACATGTTGCTTACTTTCGATAGAGAAGAAAAAGCATCTG
Source organism: Dermacentor variabilis (assembly GCF_050947875.1). NCBI lineage: Eukaryota > Metazoa > Arthropoda > Arachnida > Ixodida > Ixodidae > Dermacentor > Dermacentor variabilis. The sequence continues at coordinate 153,869,710 of NC_134574.1, forward strand.
TAAATGCTGTCTAAATATTTCCACCTGCATTACAGGAGAATAGCAGAAAGTAGCTATTAATTTTCGCACTAATTATTCAGTATCAAATAACCCGCACAGGTGACTGCTTAATCCCTCCTTAAGCGAACTGTTATGTCCCAGTATAAGGCGACCTAGTTATCATTTTATATTTAAAAGACTGTTCTGCAGTTACCACTACTATGCTTTCGGTCAAATTTTGCCGCGAGATTGCATTTCGTTTGCGTTGAACGAAACACTTGGCATCCTTGCTTTCGGTATTCATCTAGATGGTATGTATGATCACCATAGTATGCACACCTCACCATCAGAGGTGTGCATGCACTTTTTTCTTTAATTCGTCCAGTAAAGGCTTGATCCGCCCACTGTGTCAACCCAATCAGTATGCAGCATGCCTTTCACTTGTGTAAATCACCAGCTCGCCCAAATTCAGGGCTGCTACTTTGGACACTCAAATTCCACCCACACTGTCAAATTCTGCAGTGGTGGCGTGTTGAGCGAATCAGAGGGCAGCCGAAGCAGTCCCATGAGCCAATCAGAGCTGGTTAGATGGCGGAGGGGCGTAGCCAGGGGTTGGAGGGGGGTGCACACCGTGCTCGTTCCCCTCACTCTACCTTCCCCTAAGCCGTCCCCGGTCATGTGGACCATGTGTCCCGAAACGGTTCGCGTGCAAATTCGCATCGTGTGCATCACGCTTTACACGCCCCTCTCAAGGGCATTCTGCGTCTAGAAAAAAAAAAAAAGAAAGAAAGCCACCCACCAAATAAAACCTTACACGCAGGATGCATGTAACACTTTGCATGCATGGTTCAACACTTTCCTTTAATCAATCGTTTTTGCCTAGCGCCATTATAGAGTGGAACAATTTACCAGATAGAGTTGTCAATGAGCGCAACCCCATTATCTTCAAGCAGCTGCTTACTGATCGCCTTAAACCCTAACCTTATAATGACCGTACTGTGCCTTCGTTCTTTTGCGATTGCCGTCTCACATTGTGACTGTTCTGCTGATTTGCTTTTGCATTCTATTCAGTGTGCCTCTTGGCTTTCTTTTTTGTTGTTGTTTGTTTGTTTGAATGCGAATCCACAGGCTGAGTCTTGTAAGAAATTGTAACCATATCTTTGTTTCTATTCTTATCTTCTGTAACCCCCCTTATGTAATACCCCGACAGGGGTCCTTAAGGAAAAATAAATGATGATGATGATGATGATGAAATTTCCCACGGTTTAGAAAGACTACCGATTGTACGCCTAATGACATATGGATACTGCAATGCAGCTCGACTGAACGCGTGCAATGCTCGAGCTCGGCGATCGGGGTTAACAGAATACATGCGCAGCACGTGGAACGGAAACACGGCGGCGCTTGCCTGCCGATGCTTTCCTGGGAAGGTTAAGTCATTCCTCCCGCTCAGGCCCAAGGCGCGGCGCCGGCGCGTTGGGCGGTTAGCAATGGTAATAATCTCACAGCTGCAGGCACCGACGCCAGGATATGCGTCAAGCGTGGCGACCAAGAGAGATAGAAGCTCGAGAAAAAGAAAGCAAGAAAACAGGAAAGAAGCTACGCGTCTTCAGCCCAACCGTACGCGCGCGGCGCGGTTTGTAACGCGTACAGCACAGAGGCCCGGCGTTCAGCTCCAGTGAACAGCACGCGGTGCCCTGGGGAAAACCCACGTGAACGAGCTGCAGAGTGACAGAACGGATGGAAGCGCGCCCGTGGAGAAAACTAAAATAAAAAAGAAGGCCAGCAGGCGCCATGTCACCGCGACTTGTTCGAAGAAAGCAGACACGACCCCCGAGCTTTTTGAAACACCGATAAGGCCGAGCCGCTATATCAGCGAAAATTGCTGCCCCTGGCTGAGCGCATGTCGCCGATGCTGCAAGTGTTCAGCTTAATCAGCGCAAGCTTGCACGAGTCAGAAGTTTCACCGCGAATGCGCTCTAAAAAAAAAATTTTTTTTTTTACACCCTTTGGGTCCTATCTTGTCCACGATGATCGTCTTCTGCCTTGCTTGCGTTGTCCTTCTTGAAAAATTTGCACTCGCTACTTTCCTATGAAGAATGCTATGCTAAGGCGGTTCTTCAAGGAAGCTATGTCACGCTGATCATGTGCAAGGCCTGTCTCCTTCTGACGCGTGCCCCAACCCAGCCAATCGGAACTTCAGCAGCAGACGAAGTCTCCCGCCCCCACCTCCCGGAAGTATTGAGCGCGCAACGTCAAAGAACGGAAAAGCGTTCATGATAGACTATTATTGTTTCAGGACAAGATAAGCTACAAAGGGCGCAGTTCTTTTTAAAGAGATTCGTAGTCAGCCTCGAGACCGAACAGGAGTGGTATACACGTGGACATCGTCAAATTCCGGCATATTATAGAATTCTGTAATGGCGACATTTTTAGCCAATCAGAGATGGCTCAGTAGCCCTCTCGACCAATCAGGGCTGACAAGGTGGCGAATTTTACAATATGGCCGATTTGTACCATGTTCAGAACAGCATCACGAGGAGCGAGTTTGGTTTGTTTCGGTCTGCTTTGGTCTGGTTTGGTTTTCCTTTACCGATGGCGACGCTCTCACTGCGAAAGATTGGACCTATGAGCCCTATGTCATTAGAGAAGACGTTTAGTCTTCACACACACACACACACACACACACACACACACACACACACACACACACACACACACACACACACACACACACACACACACACACACACACACACACACACACACACACACACACACACACACACACACACACAAACACACACGCAAAAAATGAACGAAGGAAATCGTCTTGAAACAAATGGAAATTCCTCTATGGAAATGCATGCTGCATGACGCCTCGTCTGCCTCTCTTATTTCTTATTTCGTCAGGGTAAATAATTTGGCTCATTGGTAGACGTTCATGGCGGGTCGCCCTAAAAGAACGGAATAATTAAAAACGGAGAAACAACTTCTGCGCACGTGCGTTTCAGATGCACCCGCTCTCCCGAAAATTCATTAAAACGAACTAAACAGCAACCAAACCAAAGAGCGAGTTCTTTGGTGGCCGGGGCACATAACGCAGTGTCCCGCTTTTTCACGTGGATTGTATAGCGACTTAGTTGAGGCGAACGTTGCCTGCGCAGCAAACGAGAATCCGCAACGACTAACGAATATCTACTAATCCAGTTTGTAAGCGACTATACGTACCACATCTGCTGCAATTTCGCAATTGAGGAAATACTGAGAATAGCGTGCCTGCTTCGAGGTATCAGTTGATAAAGAACGCGCTCCCATCACGCGCAGCGTTAACCGTCCCGTAGCCACAAGCTTGCTGAAGGGTGTGGCAAAACTGACGCTATAGTCCGGATTTCTGACAAAACAGACACGCCTCGAGCTCTGTGATCTATAGTGTAAGAAGCGTAAAGTACCTAACCACACTGTTTGCGGAGCAAGTAATTTCTGCTTTCAGGTGAGCAACTAATAAATTAGGGTCAACAAGCGGACAGCCATCTCGAAACAAGCGAAATAATTAGACGAATCCATTTAAAGAACCCGGTTCGCGAAGGAGCAAAGGTCTCGTACTTCTGCCGGCACATTAAGGAAAGTTTCCACCGCGAGCTTCGACGACGTGCCGGCTTGCAAACCCTTCATATATTAGAAATTGGGACTGGGCGCACTGTGCAGCGTTAAAAGTATGACGGACATTTTTTTTTCTTTTTTCAATTTGTTAACAATACGCCGTTTCATGCACTGAAGCACACAAGTAACTGGAACGCCAATGCATTTCTCCGCAAAGTTCGGGAACTTATATCTCGAAACTGGTGTCGTCCTGAGAATTCGTTCCAAGTGGGATGCGCCTTGCGAAGTCCACTGCTATAATTTGTAAATTGCAATATGGGTCGTAAGATAATTAGCTAGAAAGGTTAATTAGTGAATTATTGTTAATTAGACGACTTTGCATCTTATTTTTTTTTTGTGCAAGTGGTGTCCGCCGCTTCGAGTAGACCGGCTCGCGAACTAGAATTGAGCTGTCTGCCAGAGGCAACCTTTAAGAAAATTTTGAAAGTGTTCGCTGAAACACCCTGTATGTATATACAGTTGTCATAACTGAAACCGCACGGCTCTGGGCGACACCAGCGAAAAAATTAAATTATGGGGTTTTACGCGCCAAAAGCACTTTCTGATTACGGGGCACGCCGTATTGGAGGACTCCGGAAATTTCGACCTCCCGGGGTTCTTTAACGTGCACCTAAATCTAAGCACCACGGGTGTTTTCGCCTCCATCGAAATGCGGCCGCCGTGGCCGGGATTCGATCCCGCGACCTCGTGCTCAGCAGCCCAACACCATAGCCACTGAGCAACCACGGCGGGTGACACCAGCGAATAGCCGTGTGCCAGAATGACGAACGATGGGCTTCCCTTCCGTGCCTCGCCGCGAGGCCTTAATCGCCCACAGGTCGAGTGCATAGCGTGACGCAACGCAGCGACTTCGTTCATTTGGAAAGCAAATTTCGCTCCAGCAAACAAGGACAGAAGGGAGACGACACCACAACGCGCCACACTGTCCTGGTCCTTGTTCTTCTGTCCTCGTTTGCTGGCGCTAAATATGCTTTCCAAGTCAGTTTATACCAACACGCCCAACAAATGGCAATGCTGACTTCGTTCAACCGGCCGCTCCAGGGCATCCGGGTGGTGCACGCATTGAGGCATGCTCTCCTTGGTGCTTTATCAAACGTGAAATACGTGTGGCAAGTTCGGCCACAGAAGGATCGAGCCGGCTAACCCAAAACCATAGCTAGGAAAAACGACAAAAATAGAAAATAAGATAAACGAGTCAACTGTCAAAAAGGCTATAACGAAACAGCAAAACACGCAACAATATCTGTGGATCGTGGGGAAAAAAAAAGAAAGCGGAAAGGAGTATCAGAACAGCACAAGCCACACGCATCACAGGCCACAACAACAACAACAAGCATGATCATGCAGGTGTAATGGAAGCTAAGAGGAAATTAAAGATGCGCATAAACTACTACTTACAACTGAATTTATCTGGTCACGGTGTGTTGGTAAATCACTATTCTACAATACCACTAAATGTGACTCTTAGTTTCCAGTCGAGAATAAAGCGAATAAGCCAGATAAACAGACACGCGAAAACGAAAGGAGGATGACGACGGCGCCTTAAGCATCTCGGACCATGTCAGCAGTGACGTCATTGATTTTGACGGAGTTTGTTCGGGCCTATAGTTAATGTTCTTTTTTTTTATTGGTAAATATCGACCACAATGTATTTGTTATTCTAAAAGAAACAAACACTGAAGGTCGCCTGCTTCGAGAGCTTTCGCTGTGCCAAAACGGCCTAAATACGAATATAAGATTCCCTGGACAAGAACGGAAGAGTGCAGATGAAGTTGAAGACGGATAACAAGGCGGTCAAGGAAGGGAACAAGAGGAAGATAGATGAGAGATATGAAATATGGCGATTTATATGAAATATGGCGATTTATATCAAATATGGCAAATATGCTTTGAGGCAATGACAACAACAACAAAAACAAATGTGGCGATTAAGTTACCGTAATAAATGCTCGAAGGCTCCCAGCTTTCGGGGAGTTCTGCACTTCGGCACAGTCGGCTACGGACTTGGGGACATGTGGGTGACGTTCTACGTGACACAGCGAGGAGGCCAGCCAATCATCACAGGCTACAACAAGCCGGATGGGGGAGGACCTCTCTCGTGCACAAGTCGAGATGACCACCCCGCGGCTCTGCTCGACGCCATCGTCACCAGGGCCATTACTACAGTGGAAGACGTCATCGCTAACGGTGCTGCAAAAATCAACGTGGAACTGAGTGAACTCACCCTTTTGGACACCGCCATGAACTGCAACGCAAGCGCGCCTTCGTTTCCCGTTAATCGCTCAGACGCATTCGGAGAGCTCGCCACAATGCAAATGCAACAAAGCTCAGCAGCAGGAAGCACTTATAACGGATTCTGCAAATTACAGGAGAGTTGAATTACCAGCGGAACCTGGGCGATTCGACGGTGCTTCGTCCAGCGCCACTATACGTGGCTGTAGACTATGAGTACGCTTGCGAACTCAATAACTGGGGCATCATCGACATTGATCGCGTGTTTCACCTGCGGAAGTATACCGTGGAGGAAATACTAAAGAATGGTTCGACCTTCGCATCTCAGAGAGCACAAGAAGCAGCCGTGGAAAGCCAATTCTGTTGCAGAGAGAGCCATACGAGACCTGAAGACATTCTTGGCTCTCTGCCCCGACTTCTATGGCGTCTGAAAGTGCGCGTTAGAAACAGCTGTTTCTCATCATAACCGTTCCTACACTGCTGAATTAGGATGCAGCCCTCATTTCGGCGCTTTTGGAAGACCTGTGTGGCTTGCAGCCTATGAGGAACTACAGGGATTATCGACAAGGTTACACTCCGGGAAAAGCCGCTGTCTACAGAGCAACGACGGAGATCTCCCTGTGCTATGGAAAGAAACTTTGATGAACGAAATCGGTCCAAGATACCGGATGTAACTCCTGGAGACACGATTTTGGTGAAAAAGGGGCCTTCATTCAAGGACTCCATTTTCCGGCCCCATATCTTGCTACCAAAAACAGCCAGGCAGCAAGGGATCCCAAAAACTGTTTATTACGAAGAACCGAGCGAGAAGAATGAGAGAAGCTTCCATCCAAAACGTTAATGCGCACCATCCTCGGAGGGATGACGACAGAAGGCGGGGAGGTTATAAGATTCCCTGCTATAAGAATACAGGATGTGGAAAAGACGGAAGATAAAAAAAAAGAGAGAAAAGGACTACGAATAATCAGAAGAAACTACAGGGGAAATGCAGCGGATCCAATGAGTTGGAATCCGTATACAGCGAAGCTTTGTGTCAGTGCATAAAGAGCGGAAGCACGATTTGAAACACACACAAGCGCGGGCGCACACAAATTACACCGAGCATTTCGTGAGGCGGAGTTGCTGACTACTAACAAGTACGACGGCCGTCTTGAACGCATCATGGTTTCAGCAGCAGCGTGTACGTGCGTAAGTAGCGCAATTCGAATTCATTCTATCCGTAAGAAGCGTTTACTTGCTCATTATACCGTGCAGCTAGCCGCGGATGTGCAAAGGCGAGCTTTCTGGTTCTTTTTGTTTTCTTTACCCCGCACGGCCGGCGCCGCCGCGGAGACCAGAGCCATCTGGTGGCGATGCAAGGAAGCCGGCGACGGTGACGCGCGCCTCCTCCGCTGTGATTGGGTGCCCTATTCGCCAAGAGAACAGCCAGGCCTCAGCACTCACGGTCACGAAACCCGGCGAGATTCGCAAAAAAAGAAAAAAAAAAGTTTCGCTTTTAAAATCACTCGCCTGCATTTGCCCACTATACCAAGTCCTTGCTGCTAACCGCGTGGTGCTACTGCGGCGACACTGACACAGCGCGTGCTCAATATCATGCCGTACCTATAGCATTTCGGGCAACCCAAAGCCGCTAATAAACCCCTTAAATCCAAGAAGCCACACGAAACACATTTCACCGGACAAATGTTCTTTCCACTGAAGTCTATCCCCACGACAATCCAACCTTCCGCCACCAACACACCCTGACGAGGCAAAAAGCAAGGAATGTACTGCAAAGTATCGCTTGATAAAGAAGCTGATGATAACCTCTCTTGTTACTTCGTAACAGACACAAATAGCGTGTTTCCGACGTCTGAGGAACCAATAGGTATGTTTAAAATGCCAAAGAATATTAAAAACAACAAATGAACGATATCTCGAGCTGGGAAATCGCCAAGACAACCCTCCGCCGTCATATAATAATAATAATAATAATAATAATAATAATAATAATAATAATAATAATAATAATAATAATAATAATAATAATAATAATAATTTGAGGCTATTAACGACCAAGGTCCACTTTATTCTTTTCTTACTATCTTGAATTTTCGGCCTTGTTTGCTTCTCGGCGTAGACTTTCATGTGCCAATTTGTGCGCATCTCGTAATATGAATAACGTTTCGAATGTTGACACTTCACTGCCTCGTTCTGCAAGGAGGCGAAGCCAGTCAAGCTGCACGTTTAAATCCCAGCTACATTTTTTTTTCCCTGCCCCACACACTAGGGTATTTCCGCTTTCTATGTATACGTGTGTCTAAATAACGTAAATAATTGCGGTAAAATAAACTCGAAGTTAAATTTAGCAACAATAAAAGAAAACCGTTAAGTCGGTAGCTGCTGCCCGCAGGCCGAATTTACAAGTTCCCCAATCGGCGCACACTAAGCGTCCTGTACGCAAGGACACAAATGACACACTTTTCTTTTCCACGTCCCCGCACACTTCATCCGGCCGGCCAGCCCCAATCTCGTGGTCACGTGAATGGCCGACATCACAGCGAAAGCGACAACGCCGGCGGACATAATATATTATAGCGGTGTTTTATCTCCGCATACGCGGAGAAATTGCGCAATACCCCCCTGGTATCAGCTGGCGAGCCTGATACGACTCGCCAGCTTCGCAGTGTTTAGAACAGTGGGCGCCTGTCGTTGCGCCATCGCCGTGATCTCGTTTTCGGCCAAGCCGCAGACCGGCGGCGTATATATATATATATATATATATATATATATATATATATATATATATATATATATATATATATATATATATATATATATATATATATATATAAGAAGCGGCGGGAAAAAGTTAACTGTACAAGCTCGTGAGGTGATCGCAAGTCGTCGAACAATACCTGGAGCCAACGTTTCAAGACAAGGGTTGACTTTTATTCTTCGGAGCGACTCGGGAATGGCGAGTCGATCGACCCATGCAGAAGCAAGGGTCGAGAAACGTTGATTGCAGAAAAGTTCCTTCTTATTCGATGATAACGTCTGATCATTCCGGGCCTCCGTCGTCCCAGGGGAGGAGTTTTTCTCTTGCTTGAAATAAGCTGGAAAGGGGGGCCTGCAGACACTACGTGAAGCTGGCGCACGCGGGTACGGTATAACAGGAAATGTTCCCAACCTCTGATGATTGATTGTCCTAAACACACGCACACCTCGAGAAATTTCATGGTCACGGTGCACAAGGCCAGGTCTGAAGTTACGACACAGGCCATGAAGCGCAAGTGCAAAAAAAGAAAAGAAGGGATGCCTCCCTAGGCGTAGACTGCCAAGTAACTTTACACAGAAATGGCGCGAAAAAACATAAGAGCGGTGAAAAGGCTGCTCGCACAGAAGAAGAACTGGTCGGACCAGGGCAAGCAACGTTAATTCGAAATTCGGGCGGGCTTGAACAACACGAGCGACTGCTTGTAAATTCTTCGTCCATGTCGCACTGCTTGTGACGAAGCAAGGTTACGCAGTTTTCGAGGCAGACAAGGCGCTCACACGTGGGCTGACCGAGCCGCGCGCGTAAATTTCGCGTGAGCGCCGCGTTAAGCGAGAACGGCGGCTCAAAAGAACTCAACGAGGCAACCGCTCTTCAGCGTAAACACGAGACGACACGACCGCGACGAAACAATCAGAAACTACACGCATGCACGACTGCAGCGCACTCAAGCGGGAAAAAGGGGCAACGTTCGCGACCAACGACGTCCGACGTACGGCGCGGGCTCGGGTTACAAACACTTCGACGAAGTGTCAGTACAAGCGAACTACGATATTAGTGCGATTGGCATTCTCGGGATGCTTCACGCACTCAGCGTCGCGGTCTACGTATATGTGTCTCTAATTGTATTCTCACCAACTTGTGTCAGTGGGCTCACCCATGTGACGCTCTTCACTTAACTTCTTTGAGGCCGAATAGTGTCACCGAGTATGTGCCAAAGAATATGTGTCCGCTCTTCAGTGACTAATAATAATAATAATAATAATAATAATAATAATAATAATAATAATAATAATAATAATAATAATAATAATAATAATAATAATAATAATAATAATTTTCTCCGGTGCTCGGAGGAATCGAACCCGAGTCGTACACAGATTCAGACAATCTTGTCTCAATATTAGGGGCAGGCGAATATTTGAAGTGTCGAATCGACTATTAATTAGACTCTATTTGAAAATAAACTGCTCGGTATTCTTGAATATCGAACCTAACTAAGCATTTAGTATCAACCGACTGTTAAATTTGTGGTTACTGTTCGCCGTCTGCTAGAGAAAGTATATCGTTAAGTATGGACAAGCTGGGCTAGTTGGTTATGATAAGCATTATGAAACATCGTTCCAGCGCACAATTGAACAAGGACGAGAAGAGAAAGACAACACGAACGCCGGACTTCAACTGAATTTTATTCATGGAAAACAGGGCTTTATGGTACACAGGGGGAGGGAGTGGGGGGCTGCTAGTGCGCAGGACCACTCAAAAATATTTCCTTGGTCTAGGCAACAGTCATCAGAGGTGTCAAACCAAAATAAGAAAAAACTTTTCCCTCTCTTTTTTACATCACTCAGTGCAACCTTGCTCATCTCCCGCCCTACCTAGCTGATTCGACGCACCCGTTTGCCCTGAGATAATCAAGTTCTTTTTTCCCGAGTACAACAGTGCTCCTTCTGTTGTACTCGGGAAAAAAGAACTTGATTATCTCAGGGCAAACGGGTGTGTTGAATCAGCTAGGCAGGGCGGGAGATCAGCAAGGTTGCACTGAGTGATGTAAAAAAGAGAGGGAAAAGTTTTTTTCTTTACACACACACACACACACACATATATATATATATATATATATATATATATATATATATATATATATATATATATATATATATATATATATATATATATATATCATTCTGAGGCGAGTTCTGCCGTAATTCCTTTTACAATGCATGCACAATGTACCACGTTTTGTACATTCTTTGTGAACTAGCAGAACAAGTGGTCCCTGGAAATTATCGGGCATATAAGTATAAGACAACTGCGCTTACTACACATATATCTTTGGACTACGCAGACCACCATGCCAAAGATTTCTCCACTTCGTCCGATTAATATTTTTGCCGTACCCAGGAAGAGCTGATGCTGGCCCTTCTTTCCGTACATTTCGGCGCGAACGCGTTCGCGGAGAGCGCGCCGCAATAAATTTCCCCGGTAACTAGGCGACGAAGATCGTTTCACTGGTGCCAGCCTGCTGATACAGCCACACCTGCAGATGTGTATATATATTAGTGAGATTAATGAGGTTTACGAAACACGCGGAAGGCGTAATTTTTTAATTAGCTTCTCATTAGTCTTATCTTATCAGTGAGCTCTTTTAGCAAGCCCGCAGAAGGAGGTAGCACCAAAAAAGAAAAAAAAAGAAAAGAAAAGGAAGCAATTTCGCCAATGTTAAACGTTGAAGAGATGAACGCAAGAGAGGAAGGAGCCGCAGGCTCATTTTCCCTCTCCACGACAAACAACACCCTCGGGAGGCGTAACAGAAAGAAATTAGAAAGCAGTTTTTCTTTCTCCTAATTGCCTCGCGAGTGTTGGCGCGCACACGTGTATACTGCGCATGCGCACACACTCGCGGATGCACACGACGTCGAGACGGAGTCGCTGAGCCAGACGGAACGCGTAATCTGTTTTCTATATTTTTTTCAAGCGTGAGAAACGTCGCACGGCGCGGAGCCTGCATGGACGGCGTGGCGGTGAGTTATGACGCGAGCGAGGGTGTAAATCGCGCCGCCCGCGGGCACCGGTGGTGTTGGGTCAGCCAGAGCAATTAAGCTGATAACCCGGACCCGAGGTGAGCATGGACCATGCTCCCCCTTCTACTCGACTACTTCTTCACGTGACCAACTGCTCACGCGCTTGCCTCCCCCCCCCCTTCCTCCTCCCTCCAGCCAAGGTCCAGAAAGAGAGCGTGCGGACCTTATTAAAAAAAAAACTTCATATTCATTAACTCCGGGAAATCAACGTCGCTGATCGCGCGCTCCCACGAAAGAGGAAAGAACGCTTGTTGCCAAAGTCTCTCGCGAAGGAGGTGCGGGCAGCGTTATTAAAGCATAACTCGGTGCCGAAGGAAAAGAAAAGTGGAAAGGGGGGAGGGCACACAGAGCAGGAGCAGGTAAGCGCGGTTGACAAAGATCTGACAAGGTCACGGCGTTCGCCACAATCGGGCAGCGGTCGGACGGCGTGGACTGCCGACCGATCCGGTCGCGGGCATGCGAATCACGCAACCTTTCCTCTCTCGCTCGGCCGACCCGCAGGAGAACAGGAGGCACCGCCGCCGGTGGCGCGCCGCGACCGGTGGCCTTGGCGAGAGGTCAGACCCTCGCCCAAGCGAGCTCGGGTTGGGACGCCGAGCGAGCCCGCGCTCAGCCACCTCCAAGGCAAAGGGAGAGTGCGGGGCCCACGCGCGAGGAGGAGATTCTTAATGGAACGGGTGGTTGAAAATGTTGGACAAGGTGCAACGCAGTAACTGTCTCTCCGTAGAGGAACACCTCAACCACGCGCGAGTGACGACGATGCGGTGGGAATTCGCTCGCACGCAAAGCCAATAGGGAGTTTTAGAAAATAATAGACAATTTTAGATTACATAGGGCACCCAAGGCGTTGACAGGGGGGACGCGGGGACGGGGGGGGGGGACGCAAACTCTATACTGTAAGTCCTGTGCGTCCCTTTCGTGCTCTCTTTGCGTTATTTGCTATCTTCCGGCGATTTGCGTGCCCGCAGCGCTCGGGCACCCTTATGTATTAGGGAGTTTTTAGGAACCGTCCCCTAGCGCATCCAAGACACCCAAACTCCGTTGTAAGCCTTTCGCGTTATTTTGTGCTCTCTTCGTTTCCTTCTGCGCGCCTGTGGCCGATGACGTCAACTGACTCTGGGTGCCCTGTTGCTAAAACTCGCTAATTCCCGAGCGGCTTTGCGTACCCGCAAGCTTACCCAAGACTCGTTCCCCAAAACCCGAGGAAACACAATACCCAAGAGGACCCAAAACAAATTCGTACGTTCCTTTGTACTCGGCGTCTCCTAACATTGGCTCCCTCATTACTAAAGCTCCCTATAAAGAGGCCTCACAACCACTGACGATGACGAGTGCTGTGGGCATGGCGACGCGCGAAGCTGCTCGTGGGATCTCGTTGTCGTCGCTGGTAAACAGCGCATGGACCGAGTGGCGTAGAGCCACCGTAAAAGGAAAAGCAACGGAGGAAACGACGAGATTAGTGGAGCAAGGGTTCAAGTGAGACAGCAGGCCGCATGTATACGTAAGCTGCTCGCGAGTATAATCGCATATATGGGGGCTTCGAGGACGATGGGAGAATTGCAGAGGCAGCGACCAATCGGGAGGAGGATGCGCTGTAGAATCGCGAGGGTCCGCGCGCACAACGACAGTAGCGTGTCCGGTATTCGGGCAAGCGCGGGCGGTTTTCCGGTTTAGCGGGGGCGTCAACGTGAGCGGCCAGATTGGTGGCGCCAGCTGGTGGCGCAAAGTTCAAGCACACAAACACAGAGCTAATTACTATATTCTGCTTAGCTGCTGGCGTAAATTTTCGACAGTGGCGTAATCGTGTTCACAATTACGCCGCTGCCAAAAATTCGCACGAGTGGCGAATCAGAATATGGTGAGTTACTGCAGCTTTAGCTATGCGTTTGTCTGGTTGAGCTCTACAACACCAGGCGGCTTCACCGCTCCGGCCGCTCACGTTTACGCCCCGACCATCCGGTAATCCGCCCAAACCGCTCCCGTTTACCGGAATAGCGTACAAGCTAAAAGTCTCTATTATGGGCCGCGTACGTCTGAGGCCGCCGCACGTTGCTAAGTATTCGGCACCGTCAGCCAAAACGCCCAATTAAAGATTCAACGGTCGAAAACCAAACATCCTTGCGACGAAGTCCGAAACTAAAGCAGGCCCAAAGGAAAGACAACAGGCAACTCGACGCCATGTTGGCGAAATGACGTTTCCGGCGTTCTTTCGCATCTTAAAGAGGAGTGGCCCTAGGTGAATGAACTACAGGCGAGAAAGAAAGACGAACCTACAAATTTTGTCTAAGGAACTGATAACTTCGTTTTCTTTTTCTGCGCCACAGAAATGAAAACGGTGTCGGCGACCATATCAGTAAGTACGGATTCAACGTGTCTTGCATGGCGGCAGCACATATTCTTTTTTTTTTTCATAATTGCGTCCACTTTCCCACGGTTTCTCCATTTCAGAAGTTTCACAAACCAACCCTTCCTTACGGCCTTATAGTTTACCATTCCCGATCTTTCCGGACATGTGTCGTTAGAATGTGGCCTCCGAGAAGATGCGCCAGTGCGATCTCGGAGGCCACAGTCCAACATACACAGGCCGGCCTTGCGTTTCTTTTCTTTTTCTCCTCAAAATTTAGTTTCCGTTTCATTTCTGCGCATGCGCAGTACCGTCGCCCCTAGTTCTTGCGTGCGCAAGCCGCTTGCGTCCCCTAAACTAAAGCTCTCTATTGTCGCACCTTGTGTAAGCGCACGTTCCACTGGTCGCGCGATACGGGTTAATGACCGCCGACGAAGTCTACAAAACCGGAGAAACCGGATTGCATTCAGGCCGAGTATTGTTTAACACCGCAAAGCCCAACTTATCATATTCGATAACGCCGAGTTTGATAACCCAAAGTGCTTACTGACGCGCGGGAAACAACGCAAGAGCCGTAGTAGCGGTTTACGACACGCTGGAGCGTTTCTGGTTATAACATCCCTAGTCTTATTCTCTCTTTTACGGCGAAGCTGTTAGCCTCTAGATGGTCGGGAGTTTTCGCGGCGAGCTCACCCAGAACACCGCAGTTGGAAATGGGGATTGCGTTTGAGTTTCCGCGCAAACTGAATAGTGTTTTCTCGTATGTTCGAATTACAGTTCGATGTTAGCACGTCTGCAGGTTGTGTGTAGGTCGTGCTTTACGATTTTTCCTGACGCATTTTAGTTTGAGAAGTTCAATTACTTCAATAGCGCACCTGCGCCAGGCGGGGGGGGGGGGGGGGGGGTTACGACATTAAGGATGCACGCTGTGGCAACGGTACTGCCACCTAGCGGCCGCGGCCACTCAGACACACCTCAAACGGCAGCTGGAAAATGGCTTTGTCTTTAAGTTTCCACGTAACAGCTAGATTGGATGTTTTGTCGCATATTCGAATAACAATCCGAATCTATCATGTCTGCAGCTTCATTTTATAAGTCGCACTTTACGCGTTTTCTGATGTAATTTACTTTTACACATCAATTTAGTTCAATAAGGCACACTCCGGCATATGGGTCCGATCTGCATAACTTTTCTTAATTTAATTGTTCCCCGTCTTCCTTATCATTTAATTTATATAAATTACAGCTTTAAGTTACCTTCGGCGTTGAAGAACCAACTAGTCCGAATGTGAAAAGGCAACACAGCCCCCCCCCCCCCCCGCCCATTTTTAAAAGCGGCATCAGACCTCAAGACTGTGCTTTGCCAATAGGAAACGCAGTTTTGACGCACCCAAGCAGCTGAGCTTCGGTATGTCGTTGCAGAAGTAGCGACAAATGGATGCGCATAACCTCCCTTGGAATAGAATAAAGGGGGGGGGGGGGGGGGTGTCGCCGACTCACTGAACCTCGGGGGCGATCGAGGCACTTATTATTAGACGAAGTCCCTTGAGGAATTTTACCGGGGCAATTTACCGGTTATGCGAACTGTTTTCTTTTTTTTTAATTCACTAATCCAAAAAGGAAAAGTTGTTAAGATGACAAAAAGTGGAAGTGGCTAAACTTGGCAACGTTTTCGATAAACGTACCAATGATGGATGAGAAGCAAGGCGACAGCGGACGCATGGGTGGGGGAGTATGTGTGCGGGGGGGGGGGGGGGGTTCAGTGTACTTCGCACGAGCGCACGCAAGTTGCGCGTGTCTCGAGTGCGGAGCTTAAACGGGTTTTGGGCTGACGAGAATAAATTGGTCGCCCCTGTGTATACGGCGGCTTTCTTCATCTCGTCTGGACGCGTCTTCCACGAAGCCGCGCGACAGCGTCACAGGAAGCGACCTCTCGGCGTTCGACGGCTCACTCGGGAGAAAGCGACGGCGCTACAGATTACACGAACCGGACGCAACCGATGGGCTCCGCGGCGGCCCGCTGTATGCGTGCACAGTCGACCAAAAGGTTTTACGGACCTCGGAACCTCGGAAAGCGTTCGAATTCCGAGCAGCCTCTAACGGCACTCAGTAAATGCGAATACTAGGCTGCTCTGTCAGGCTGCGCAGATATTCAGCTTTCTCGCATCTCGCGTTCCGTAAAATTTTGTGGTTGACTGTACGTACGGTATGTATGTATGTATGTATGTATGTATGTATGTATGTATGTATGTATGTATGTATGTATGTATGTATGTATGTACGGCCCTTACCTACAGCAATTTAAAGACACGAGTGACACTATAATAGAGTATAATTACAGCAGGTGACCTCGCAGGAGAGTCAGTTACAGCGCTGCACCTATCTATTCATTTTCCCTCATAAATACCACACACACACACACGCACACGCACACACACGAAGCAGGACGAGGTCCCAGCAAGTGCCAATCTTAAAAAAATCGTGTTATATCTCATAATTATTGGCCAAACTATCAACCACACGAAGGTAGGTCTAACGAAAACGCGCTGCCAGACAGTTCAGGCGAGTCACTCTGAAATCTCCGTTCACCACCACCGACATTCCTCAGTCGATGGAGCTTACATTTGATGACTGGGCCAGCCGGCCCTCCGCGGCGGCTTATTTTCCCACTTAATGAACAATAACAACAACCACCACAAAATCATCCGACACTACAGCTAAGTCAAGCCCACCGCAGTCTATGCCAAACCTCGCTTCCTCTGACCGTTCCGGTGGATGCCCTATACCTGTGCATCCATCCTTCGGGATGATCGACCACCGATTGTCCGTTCCGCGCTCTCCATTTTCAACAAATGTTCTCGTTCTATCTATGACGCTGCCTCCTCGTAATCTCCGCCTGTGAGAAAAGGATATGCAAACGAGACCGCTCTGCCCCCCCCCCCCCCCCCCCCCCCGGAGAGCCGCCGGTGGCACGCTGCCGAAAGCAAGCCACGGTGAGAGCGATAGAGAACGAGGACGCGAAAGCTGCCGAAGCGGCCCAGCCGGCAACAGCGGCGATGCAACGTCGCTCGCGCGCGCGGTCGCCAGGGCGACAAAGGCGCTTATGGATGACACCCACGTGGAAGAGAACAAGAAAGCGCGACCGGGGTGCGGCGATGGGGCACAGCTGCAGCACCGACACTCGCGTTGAGCTGAGGACGGGCCCGCGGACGAGTGCCTCGGCCTGCCCAGAGCTTTTGGGCACCGCGGCTGCAGCTGAGGACATCGGCGCGGCATCGACAGTCCGCAACTAGGCGAGGAACGGCGTCGGGGTGAAAGATGCCGAGTGAAAGTGAAAAATGATTTCTTCCGCATCAGTAAATTACCGTTCTACAACACCAAAAACACCGCTCTTACAACGATAAGACGTTTGGTAAGCCAGAAAAAAGCGCAAGAACGAAATACGGGTGGCGACGCCTACTTAAGTTCCCGCACCTGGGGGCTGTGACGTCTTGGATTTTGATGGCATCTTCTAGGGCCTACTAATTATACATAGCCGTACAGATTGATTACATTGTGTTCTAAAGGAACCAAACATTAAACATGGAAAGTTTCGGGAACCTTTATTCAGCCAACGCGGCCCAAATGCGAAAACATACTTTGGAATCTCTGACGTCACGCTGACGTACCGGCGCTGGGGTTTCGGCGCGAAATTCAAATACTGATACGTGGACCTTCATTTTCTCATCTAATAATCAAACTATTTTTTTAAATGACTACCTGCAGGGTTCTCAAACAATGCTTCATTAGTCTAAACTGATTTATTGTTTCGCTTTAGTGTCCCTTTAAGCATACAGGCGACCACGCGCGCGCGACGCAAGCTGGAGAGGTGGTGGAGGTTGGTGATCGATGTTGTCATATACAGGCGGGGTCTGTACGTCTTTTCTTTCGGTGTCGTAAATACGTCACCGCAAGTCGATCAGTCCAGTATAGCTCGCTGACACTTCCTGGCGCACAATCCGCGGTCCTTCCGAGAAAAACTGTTGGACACGTTCACGGGGAAACATCTTTTTTTTTTTCTCATGCGGTCACGAAGCATCTTCTTTTAATTAAGAACAGAAGCACTTTCAGGACTAGATAAAAATGTTAAATACCACCCACTTCGCTGCGTGCGATGCAATGTGGAGAATCAGCACCGTCGATGCAGGAGAGTGTATAGGCCGATCGCTTTCTTACACTCTGCATAGGAGGTGGGTGGCTTCCATGCGGCTAAGTCGCTTGACTGACGCGGCGGCTTCAAAATTGAAGTACGAAAGTGCGGCCACGAAGTGTCATACCTACCAGCGTACACACTACACTACTATGCAACAAGTCATCTAGTAACGGTGCTACTATGAGCGCTATCGCCCGCTATACAGACTCTCAAAGACACGCGTTGTTGACAGCACCAGCAGCGCCCGTGCCTTTCCACACGGGTCTCGGCCCATTCCGTCTCGCGCCTCACGTCGTAAAGGACCGCACGTTTACTACACCGCCACGTTGTGTGCCCGCTATCGCAGCGGGCCACGCAATACATGGGCCATAACGACACACACACGCGCGCATGCACACACGCACAGACATCGCGGCGACAACAAAGACTTCCTCCGTGGCTGCGACTCCTGAGCCCGACGGACACGGTGGGTCATACAGTGGCGAGGTTCTTTGGTGATACGCCATGACTGATGACAAACGCTTGAAGGTGCACCACGACAACGCGCAAAGACACCGACCACCCGCAATCAGGTCGATGCGACGAAGATACGTTACGCGTGTGCAAGGAACGCTCTGGAGTTTTTTTTTTCTTTTTTTTAAATAAATGTTTATCCTAGCTCCTCTGGAAATTTATGCGTGTCGAAACCCCGATCTGATATCGCGAGGCATGGCGCGCAGGGCCAGCGGGGTATGCTCCGGATTAATTTCGATTACCTGGGGTTCTTTAGCCCTGTGATGACAATACTCGAAGTGCTGTTTAGTGCGCGGGAAATTTAACGTAAGGAGCCCGGATAGGTTTAAAAATTATGCTGGAGTCAAGTTTAAGTTGCGGATATATAGTTCAACGAAACAATTAGTAATTAATTAGTTACTGTATCAATTAGATTATAACTTAAGAGGAAGCTTTAGCTCGGGCCCAACTCCGACGCGGCCTATTCAAATACATGTAAAACGCAAAAACGTTTTTATGAGATAACCCCTGGACCGATTTTGATGAAATTTGTCGCATTTGAAAGAGAAAGTTAAATTCTAGTGACTGTTGGAAGCGGAATTTCGATTTAGGGCTTGAATTTTCTTAAAACAATTTTCAAATATTTGACCGTTTGAAAAAAATAGAAGCACGAAGTTTATAAATTCATAGCTCTGCATCAAGAACCGATATCGCGGTTCTGTAAACGACGTCCATTAGATCATTCAAAGCGGACAAATTCAATATGTCATTTTACATCTTACGTGAATTTGTTACGTTGGTTACAACGGTTTTGCAAAAGTTGTATTTCTTTATGATTAAATTTTTTTTTATATTCATGTGTAACATATCAATTTTGTCCGCTTTAGATGTACTATTAGATGCAATTCACAGAATTGTATTATTTCTTGTAGTGGTTAAGTTACAGAGTTGTAAACTTGATAGTTTCGTTTTTCGAAAATTTTCGATTTTTGCCAATTTTTAATAAAAAATTGACGATCTAACTCAAAAATTCGAAACCAACAGTCACTAGATTTTAAGTTTGTCTTTTAAATGCAACAAACCTCGTCAAATTTGGTGCAGTGGTTGCCGAGAAAAACGAATTCTCCTTTTACATGTATTTAGATAGGAGCACTTGAGCTAAAGCTTCCTCTTAAACCAATATTTTATTGTTTCTTTTTTTGAAAGATGTGCGTACACCCCGTGGCCAGAAATAAAGGTAAATAATTTGTTTAAATTTTTTCTAGACGCGCCCATGTAGCGTGCACTGGGTGCAAGTTAAGGAACCCCCCAGGTGGTCGAAATTTATCATGGAGTCCCTCACTACGGCGTGCCTCATAATCATAACGTGGTTTTGGCACTTGTAACCCCAGAATTTAATTAATTGCAATTAATATTATCTTAAAGACATCTTATGTATACACAGTATGCATGTACACACGCGGACATGTGTACACAAGCAGTTATAAAATAAATATTTCACTACAATCAACAGTAAACAAAAAGAAACTGGCAATACAGGTGACAGAGCACAGTCAACGGTACTCTATTGTAAAGAAAAGAACCAAGAACATGGCAGCCCCTTACCCGCCACACCAAATAGGCCTCGAACCATCATTTTAAATGTATTACGATCTGATCTCATCTGTGGAAATCGCCGCATCGAAATTGCTTAAAGACGGCTAGGGCGTTAATTGGATCGAATGGAACGGCATGAGAATCAAAGGAAGTGAGCGGCTATCAACTATTTGACCGATAACGAAACGTTCGATTCACCCCTTTTCGGCGAGAAAACTTCGAGTGACCATATATCCTAGATTCGACGCACTTACGATAGGGACCCAATACATATAGACAGCATGCTGCCCCACGGTACGCCCTCGAGTTCGATAACGTCAAACTGGAAATCGTGCTTTGTCAATTGCAATCGCCGCCTTAAGGCTACGGTGAGCAAAACAAACTTCAAACAACAGTATATGATAAAAGCTGATAAAAAAAAAAAAGCATGACAGTGCAAGCGCTGCAGACCCTTCTCGATATTGCCTGATTCAGGAGTGGCGCAGCAGCCGGTGGCACAGATACCATTGTCAACTGTCCATCGCTGGTTGAAAATAACAAAAACAGATCCCCATTACATGTTCGAATGTCCTGTGAAGCAAATCTTCCGTGAAGTGCTTACTTAAACGCTATAAAACCAGAAACGACGATTTGCATTGTAATCTGGATGCAACGTGTTGGCTCACCGAACGCTTACGTTTACGCATCGTACCGGTCGCAATCTAAGCCGAGGTGTGTAAACTGCAGCTATGCAAACGCACACTGCGAGACGTGATGTCACAGCGGTGACAAGAGGTCGAAGGTGACGTTCGTCGAGGGAAGGACGGTGCAGACGGACCTACGCGCTGACAGAGGTTCGAAGCGAAACACGGAGTTGTAGAACTGACTTTTTTTTTTTTTTTTTTTCACGTTTCATTCCTGCCTGCACGGCCTAATGGAAACTGGCACATGCTCACATGCTCTCGCGCGCACGTTCTACGGGAGGTGCACGAGGTATGCGAGGTTGCCGCGGTCAGGAAACTCTGGGAGGTTTCGCTTCTAAGAAAGCTACGGGCGAAGCGCTGATGCGGGTTTTTGTATGCTCTGCCACCCACGTGACAGACGCGACCACGGATTACGCCGTCAAGAAGGTCGGCCTAGTTCTGGGCTGCATCATCTCCAGGATCGGCCCGAAGTTGACATTCTACAAATGCCTCTATAGGAACGGCCCATTTTTTACTCGACGAGAAGACAACCGAGCAGATACGCCAAACCGGGGGGGGGGGGGGGGTTCGGCAAAATAACATTCGCTCTAATACACGAATGGCGATGAGCACTTGCGGTGATGAGGATATTTAGGTACCATTTGTTGTTTAACTGCGTGATTCCACACAGACAACATATCCCATCGCCGGCACGTCTGTAGGGTATGTACAGATGACTATATATAAGCTTACGCTTATACCTGGGGTATCGCGACCATTCCGTCATCGGTACTCGCTGGGAAAAACAGTTACTCACGCCAAACCTTCTCACGCGCTCGCCACGTGTCTCGGCCAATCAGCTGGTTTCAGGTTAGAAAGGCCGTTAATAACTGACGACCACGGAAAGTGGTAGAATAGTGGCAAGGAAGCTTTCGCTGAATGACGCAGCTTCCTTTCCAAAAGCTCGCCATAGCTGTCAAGTCTCTTTAACTCGCGTTTGTGAAACTGCAAGTTACAGACGGCCCTACGCTTCGGACATGCCTGTGTATAGAGATGTCCACAGTTTACGGGTAACCCACCGCCTCAATGGGCATCGAGCCGAAAAGTTTGTAGATGCGTCCTACTTGTATCGATCGTGCTCGAAACATGCGTGCAGACCTATATACATCAAGGGCAATCGGTTGTCTTCTGAAGATATATTACAACAGAACGTGCTATACAGTGTTGTGTACTTCACCGGGCGCGCTTCGGTAACTTACGAGCAAGTGGCCTGCTTCCGAAATTCTAAACAATCACCTTAACTCGAAGGTGTGAACGGAATAAAACAACAGCAAAAAAAAAAAGAACACTGTAATTCCCAAAGTCAGCTCCACATCAAGAACAATTAGAACTTTCTCATCCAAATTGCTTTTTGGCCAGAGAGATCTGAATAAATTCTATTACTAATACTACTGTACAAAACACAACAAAATGTTGAGTTACAACTTAATTATACAGTACAGTAAATATTTAGCAACCCGCAACTAAAACCTTGCTCAAGCGTATTAAAAACGGTATATTATAAATATAAGCTACAGGTGTAAAAAATTTTAGGTGTAAAACTCGGTGCAGCATATACGGTGTACGCTGGTCGTTACATGCTTTTAAATTGACTGGTGTAGTTCCCCTCTAAGCATCCCCGCGTGAAACTCTCCACCGTCGGTACGACACCACGCTTGGTTTGCAACTGACGTCACGGGGTGGCACACACGCAAGTTCGACGCATTTATCATACGTGTGGCGTTGTATTTGACAACCAGGGACCTTTCGGTGTTATGTAGCACGAGCTGCTGCCGTCTCGCGATGAAGCGATCGTGAAATGACGTCGGTGCAATCCAGCTGTGTACGTCAATTCGCGCCGGTATAAAGGGTTGCGTGAGTGAGTCGATCGAGACAAAGCTGGCTCGGCCGCGGGCGACGTCGCTCGCTCATTCTGTGTCGACCACAGCCGCGATTTCGTCGGTAAATGATGTGCTGGCACACACCTGCACGCCGCGCGACTTTGACACACGCCAGAAAACAAACATCGCGCACGGCATTCCACGTATAGCTTTTCCCTTCGAACCGTTTCCAGCTATGAGGTCGGTGCGTCCGCGGCCTGCTGCTATCAAAAGTGACGTATAAACATAGTGACGTGACCACTGTTTTCCCATCATATAGGCTTATTACCACCGTCATTTGCGCCGCGTTCCTGACTGCGCTTCCAGCAACGAGTGCTTTCTGCAGGACGCCGTCATATTCAGCCCTAGTGTCGGATTCAGTCACGTTGGAATTTCCAGCCAATCAGAGACGTCGCACGTAGCAGCCATACGAGCCAATCCGGGCAGACAATATATCTAATTCAACAATATGGCGGGATATAAATATATGTACAGGGTCCTGAATATTTGGCTGCACGTGTTAAAAAAAAAAGATTTTGCGCTCACCGCTGCACTGTTCTTGCTAAAATCTTGCAGAACGATCGCATTTTGGCGTCGACTTCATTTGGTATAACACTCGGCACAATTAGTCGCCTGTTTTTTCAGATGAAAATCAGAAACTGCTTTCGCGTATGGGGAAAATGGCGTCTGAAAAGCCGGCCCTGACACAGACTTGTGTCCCCGCCTGCCGGCAGCAGCAGGGAGGAGCTGCTTAGCACACGAAACAGCATCTTGAAATCAACAACCAAATGAACAAACAAATGTTTCTCTCTCTCTCTCTCTCTCTCTCTCTCTCTCTCTCTCTCTCTACGAAATCGAGGTAACCCGACTTTATCCACAAAGGAAAAGCTAACCTTGCCGTCGTGTGCAAAATAAGAGCGGACGCTATTTCGCGCAAAAAGGTCGTGCGTGCGTGCGTGCGTGCGTGCGCGCTTGGCCAGAGAGGTGGTGGAACTGTGTACAACCCGCCGTGGTGGCGTAGTGTCTTTGGAGTTGCGCTGCTGAGCCCGAGGGTGCGGGATCGAATCCCGACGGCGGTGGCGGCCGCATTTCGATGGGGGGCGAAATGCAAAAAACGCCCGTGTATCGTGCGTTGGTTGCACGTTAAAGAACTCCCCTCCCCAACCCCCAGGTGGTCAAAATTAATCCGGAGTCGATCCCGCCAGTACGGCGTGCCTCATAATCACATCGCGGTTTTGACACGTAAAACGCCACAATTTATTTGATTTAGCGTGTCGCAATATTCATCAGGAGGTCGACGAGAACGTAGTAAATTAACCCTTCCCGAGGCAGCCGGATTTAAGGGATAGTAAAGGAAGGGTTAACGAAGCTGCGGTGGAGAATACGTTGAACATGTGAGCATTGGTGGCGCGAAAGCAGGAATCAAAGAACAGAATGCACGGCGATGGATTTCTTTCAGGATCGATGATTTAATTGTCAACACGAACCGCAGACCCTACAGAAACCGGCAACAGGTACAGAGAAACAGGTAAATGTGACAAGCTCGGTGGTGAATTATCTATACACCTATGTACATTCACTCAGATGAGGCGACGTGTTTGCAACGTGAGCCGCTTGACAGCCGTGAATGCTTGCGGAATTGCGACGGCTAACACTCGTGAACGAAGAGCACCGTATCACAGCGTGCAACTGTAAGCCCGACTGCCTACAAATTAAACCCAGCATTCGATCGAGCGCTCCTCCTGAACGTGTACACGGATCGTGTACACCGCACACATAAAAGACGTGTATAAAAGACATAAAAGAGGCGTATAAGATCGCGTGCCCGTCCCTGCGGGCCTGTGGGTTTGTATTCGAATACGTCCGTGGGCCGCCAGCGGATGAGGCGACCCTCGCAAACTCCAAGCTTTGCAACGTCGATACCAATCGCCTCACCTGTTAGCACCTCCTCTGCCCCCCTCTCCCAATCTCCTGCCAAACACCGGCCGTACAATCAAGAACGCAGGGCGAGCGTGGAAAAACGCTGCGACGTGTTGTTTTTTCGCGATTTTGATGTGTAACTGTGAAAACGGCTCTGAAAAACCGAAAAAAATATCCCGTCTAGCTCTGTTTCATAAGTTATACTATCACCCTGTGCTACAAAATGATTTAATTACGCCACGAATGTATGTTTCTCCATCGCATTGATCATTCTCTCAAAGTAGCGTTTGTATCGTGCCACACCAAAGGTCTTTTTCAGTTATTTCTTCCGCGAAAATCTCAGGAATGGAACCAACTTCCTCCAGACATCGTTACTATTACTGATAACAATGCTTTAAACTAGCACTAGTTGTATAAGTAGCCGCCATTTTTGTACTCACCAAACATTATTACTGTGTAGTTTTCCTTAACCTGACTACATCTTCATTTCACTTGTACTTTAGCTAACATTGTATAATATCAGCAATGATTATTTTTTTTTATTGTAACATACTGCATTCTTGTAGCCTTTTGAAACTGTTGATACCACTACCCTCCGCAATGCCCCCTGGCCTTAAGGGTAATACAAATAAATAAATAAATAAAAATAAATAAATAAATAAATAAATAAATAAATAAATAAATAAATAAATAAATAAATAAGAATTCTGAGTAATCTACGCGCCACTGTCCGATACGACGTCTGTCTCTCTCTCTCTCTCTCTCTCTCTCTCTCTCTCTCTCTCTAAAACTGAGTTCTACGCCTGTTTTTAGCACGCTAGACAACGAGCCCCAAGCCGCGATCGGCGAAATGTCGAGCAAGCTGGCAACGCACCCAGCGACGCTCCGCGGCGTTTCCCTGGACTTGTATCGGACGCCGCGGGGTGGTGGTGGTGGTGGTAGTGGTGGTAACCGAGGGGCACCTGAGCGCACCCACAAGTGCCAAGGTCACGAGCTGAATCTCTTTCCAGCTGAGAAGCGAGCGCGGCAGCTGAAGAAAAAAAAAAAAAAAGACGGCAGCAAACGGCAGCCTTTACACAGGCTTCTAAAGCGTGAGGACCACGTGATTCACTGTTTGAGCAACGCATCTCATTCACTTAAAGCAGCTGTCAGGCGCGGCGCACTTCTCGGGCGGCATCGGCGACAACACACAAACGGAAAGGAGAAAAGAGAGAGAGAGAGAGAGAGAGAGAGAGAGAGAGAGAGAGAGAGAGAGAGAGAGAGAGAGAGAGAGAGAAATAAATGAAAGCTAAGAAAGAAGATAAATAATAATGAGAGAGGAATAAATCCGTCGCAGACATCGAGAGACAGCACCGTTGCGTAAACCTCGCGCGGAAACCCTCCTGGGTTGACGCGCATCCAAGGCTCGTCTGGTAGGCTTCCTCGAAAGAAAGAAAGAAATAAAGGAAAGAAAGAAAGGAAGAAAGCGGAGGACTGAGAAAGGCTGAATGACGTCACGCGAGAGAAAGCGGGAAGAAGGCGGGTCTGGCGAGGGCGCGCGCGCATTTCGAGCAGCTGTTTACGTCACCGTATATAACGCGCGTGCCAGGTAAGGTTAGCCAAGTTTATCAGCGAAGAAAGGTCTGACGACCGAACAGCTTAAGCATTAGAATCGCATCTCTCACCCTGTTTCCTTAATCTTTTTTTTTTTCGTTTTTCTTTCTTTTTTTTTTCCTTGAGCAGCTTGACTAACGTTGGCTGGGACACCTTATAAACTCCGTTTCACGCTTAGCGCAGGTAACGCTGCGAAAGCTGCGCAAGTAGCACGGCCACACAAGAGGTGTTACTCCGAGCGTTTCGCAATTCCGTTGTTCAACTGCGACGTGTTCTGCGGAACAACTGCATGGTGTATTAAAAACTACAAACCTACATGTCTCCCCCGCGTTTTATTTCAAGGAGATCGTATCTGGAACGTTCGCGAAATACGATGTCACAATACAAGGTCCTGGAAAAGGTCCAATTTATCCCTCATAAAATTAATACGAAGAACAAATTACCCCAGGAGGTTATTGATCGCACGTCTGAGACGCAATTTCGCAGTGTTTTTATGGATCGATAATGCACATGTACATACTGTAACTACCGCACTGACAGGCATTTTTTTTTTTTCAGGCTGTTCGTTCTCGCTTTTAACTTTGTCTATATTGTTATTCGCCTCCGCTGTAAATCCATACTGGTGCTACAGATATTATAACTAACTAACTAACTAAATAAATAAATAAACTTGTGAACGCAAGCTTACATCAAATCGCACATCATTTGTGCACAACTGTGCTGCCACAAAAAAAAAAAAGAAAAAAAAAGAAATTCACTGTTGGGCCAGTTGGCCTGACATATCTGTTTTCCGGCGCCAAGACGAGACAACAAAACAGACAGGCGCTCTGCTCTTGTCTCTTCTGATTGATTGATTGATTGATTGATTGATTGATTGATTGATTGATTGATTGATTGATTGAGTGAGTGAGTGAGTGAGTGAGTGAGTGAGTGAGTGAGTGAGTGAGTGAGTGAGTGAGTGAGTGAGTGAGTGAGTGAGTGAGTGAGTGAGTGTCGAACGCAACACTGGGGCTACGAGAGACGCCGCGGTGGAGAGCTCCGGATTAATTTCGACCACCTCCGTTTCTTCCTAACGTGCGCCTAAATATGAGTACTCGGTCGTTCTTGCAACTTGCCCCACCATAGAAATGCGCTCGCCGCGGCCGGGAATCGCACCCTCGGCCTCGTGCTCAGCAGCAACGGAAACGCCATGCAGCAAAGCGTGTCTCGGCATGCTCTGTTCTCTAGCTATCGTCTTTGAGTTGGAAAAATAGCGCTACGCAAGCAAGCGGTCCCCGAGATTGGCCGCGCGATTGGCCGATGACAGGTCTGTAGACTCCCGGATGACGCAAGGATGGGGAAAGAGACGTCACGGAAGCGAAGCCTCCGGGGAGAGGCCGCATGTCTTTCGAGAGAAGCGAACACGATTTCACGCCCGCAGGGCAAGAAAAACAAAAAAACAAAAAACAAAAACAAGAACGACGGACGGTCATAGCAAGGCCGACACGCGGAAGCCGCGAGGGAGGCGAGCCGACACGGTCGAGATTCACGAGAAGCCGCGGCGGGACTGCATGTGTACGTCGTCACGGAAAATTTTTCGCGCACCTTCGCAAGTTGAAAGAGTGGTTATACGCAAGCCGTTTTCATTCCGCATCAGAAACGAGAAATAAAAACAGGACGGCGACCGAAGTGATGTTTTTGTCGAAAAGGGTTGACCTTTCGGCTTCCAGACAGAAGAGAGAGAGAGATATTAATGTAAGCTGAAGAAGTCAGCTCTGCTATAAGCAGGGCTTGCTATTTCAGAGGAGGTATTTTCGAGATGACACGATGAAGAGAATAATACAAGAGGAGAACACTAAAGGAAAAAAGAAAGGAACTAAGCATATTTGGACAAATCAAATAAAGATGTCTTTTAAAAAATATGCTAAAAATAGATATTTCACACGGTCGTTTTCTTCACCTGTAGGTGCACCCCTTTGACAACACCTGGTCGGCGTTCTGATTGTGTATTTATTTATTTATTTGGAAGCGTGAATACCATAAAGCGCTATATCAAGTTAGGAACATGCAAAAGGCACTTAGAAGTCGCTGCGATGAGAACTATTAATCACGAGCAGGAACATGCATAAAGGCTTTTCACCGCCTCGTACTATCCTTTATTTCCTCGTATAAGTGTTTCCCTTGCGTTGTGTGTAGCCGTCATGAATTCATACCGCTTCCACACGAAGACTACGCCGGGATGACGTGGATAAACGCGAACAAACAGACGCAACGCGGCGTGAGAGACGCCAAATAACCAAAAGAGTTCATAAAAGCATGGATGGATGGATGGATGGATGGATGGATGTTATGAGCTTTCCAGTAGAAACGAGACAGTGGGTTGCGGAACCAAGCTCTTGTTCTTATTTCGCCTAATGTCCGACCCGTCTTTACAAACACACTCACTCGAATAATAATAATAATAATAATAATAATAATAATAATAATAATAATAATAATAATAATAATAATAATAATTCCAAGCATCAAGCATTCTGAACCACTATTGCGAACCTTGTTTTTGTACGCCTCCGTTGTTTGTGGTCTCCTACAGTTTTCTGCCACCAAACCTCAAATCCCCTCTTACTAATCTCTGTTGCGGACATGTTTGCTTTCTCCCTGCTATCCCTGAACTCACGGGCTTCAAGGAGGCCGGAGGAGAATAAACCTAAAACTGAGCAGGTGTCTTCACATTCTAATAAAACATGCTCCATCCTTTAGTTTTACCGCAGCAAGCCCATGCTTCTTCCTTGACGTGCCTCGCTTTATAGGTACGCGTTCTAAGGCATCCTGGTCTCGCTTCGAGAAGTAAAGAGTTTCCTTTTGAGTTATCACAAACTGTGTCTTTCCTCTTACGTATGGTTACTCGTAGCAGGTTTCTTTTCCGTTGCCGCCAGCCATGCGCCAGCGCCGAGAACGCCCCGCGCGGCTTCCACGGTGAAGTTCCGCGCATTGTTGTGAAACGGAGCGCGTCAAGAGACGGACGCTGTCGGCTATTCTCGGCCCCACCAGAGACCCCCTCCTCCTCTCGCACCGCGTTTGGGAAAGCCGTGTCTCTGTCCTCACCACCGTACGTCATCGCTGCCCCCACCTCCTCCTTCCACCTCTCTTACCTCCCTCCCTCCTCTTCCTTCTCCTCCCCCTCCTCATTTCTCTCTCTCTTTGTCAATGCGCGCCCAGGAGAGCGCACGTGTGACGACCCCTTTGCTGCCCTGGCGAACAAAACATCCGTCAATCGACAAATTCAACCGGAAAAGCTACGGGGTTAATTAGCCGACCCGACCCGTCAATCGAGGAGCGAGCGGCTTCGACCGCAAGAAGTCGCCCGTGCCGAGGGAAATGCGCGCCGGCGCCGCAAATTCTGGGCACGAAACCGAAATAACGCCTTCCGAGCGCGCGCGCTCTTCGCAAGCAGTGGCGCCTCGAACTGTGATGACACGACACGCGCCAGCGTCCCGCGCCTAAAGACAAGCACGTGGCCCCAATCGCGCAAGGCCCGTGCCTGCGCCGGCAGCGCGTTTTTTTCGGGTGTCCTCACCGGAACCGAACGGAAACGAAAGGGGGAATGCATACTCAAGTCATACACAAAGCGGTCACTGTGCTCGCGAGCATCGCAGTAACTTGCATTGAGCCATTCGTCAAACGTAGCGAAAACGCAGGCTAAGACAACACTAACCGACGAAGACCGAGACAGATCCGACAAGGGCGCCAGAAGTATTGCAATGCTACACGGGCTATTCAAGCGCGCTACAATAACAAAAGAATCAAGGTGCTGTGCGACAGCCCGATGACGCGAGAAAAAGAAAATGGCCTCCGAGACGCGAATCTCGGAATGTCTCGGAATGTCTGCATAAAGGTGGCGTCCACTACATGACGTCTATATGACCTGTCTTTTTCGGCTCCGGCCCCACAATCGCGTCCGGCGCATTCGGCCTGTCAAAAACATAGCCTTTAACACCAGAATTTTAAATCCAGAGGGCGCCGCCCTAATAATGGTTCGGAATACGGTGGAACTGCATAACCGCGCAGGGCTATTGCAAAGTCCTGGACGTATCTGCGATACCGCAGCCACCTGAATATCATCAAGGGTTTTGCCGTTTATCTACGCGTGTCGCAGCGCCTCAGTGGCCACGCTGACCTGCCTCTGAGCACGAGGACGCGGGTTCGATTCCCAGCCCCAACAGCCGCAGTGTGTGAGCGCAGAACGCAAGTACGCGCTCGTGTATTTGTAATTATTGTTATTTGTTGCGCGCACTACAACGAATCCCGCGTGGTCAAATTTGCCGTTCTGCAGACGTTCTGCAGAAAGCCTACAAATTTGTGCCTACAAGGCCAATATATTGTCAATGGACAAATTTTACAGACTAGTCTATGGACAGTCAAAGTACTCGTGGCTTTATACATTTGATCGACTATTTTCTGCATAATGTCTAACACAAATGTACATAAGATGTATATGTATACACATTTCATAGACCATTCTAGAGACAGTGGGTGCATGGCTGTACACTTTGCAGAATGTATATAGAAAAATCCTTTAAACTGGTTTATAGAGAGTACAGATTTTTATAAAAAGAACAAATCTATAGAACTTCAAGGCAGTGAATAACAAGTCGTGTACATCAAGCTCAACCAACCACGGTAGCTTAGCGGCTATGGTGTGGAGCCGCTAAGCTCGAGGTCGTCGGATCGAATCCCGGCCCCGGCTGGCCGCATTTCGGCGGGGACAAAATGCAAAAAAAAAAAAACGCCAATGTCCCGTACAATTGTGTTCACGTAAAGATCCCATTGGTGGTCAAAATTAATCCGGAATCTCCCACTACGGCGTACCTCATAATCAAATCGCGGTTCTCGCACGTAATGCCCCAGAATTCATTCATTCATTCACACCAGGCTTCGTCAAACCGAGCGAACTCTTTTTGTCTCCCTGAGCCGCGCTCTCGCGTCGGTTCAAGGCGCTGCACCGTAAAATAATTTGCCCCCCTTAAAAGTGAATAACGGCGCAAATCTGCCTACAACTAACATCCTTGGATGTAAGGGTGTGATGTATAGACACATACATTACACTGCCTTTAACTCACACACTTACACCCAAGGGCGTGAGTTATAGACAGATTTACACCAGTATTCAGATTTAAGCGTGCAAGGGCGTGAGTTATAAACAGACTTGCCTTTTATTCACTTTGTGGATGCAAATTACTTTGCAGCGTATAGCAACTAGGATGGCGCACACGTGGGCACGTGCATTTGCCCGGCCACGAAACGCGAAAACAAAGACGGTCTGACGCGTCGAAAGCCGACAGTGGAATGCGCGCCTCTTGCCGTGCGGTAAAGACGTTCCTCTCATGCGAGACGGGCCTGCAACACAGGCATCGCGAGAAACAAAAAACATGTTTACATGCGTGTGCGTGGCGGAATAGGGTAGCTAGGAGCGGTCTTTGCTACAGTGTGCGCTATATATATATGCGACGACGTCGAGTGATAATTTCTAGATCCGGCGTCTGAAAGCGTACGTTACAGATGCCTTGCATGAAATATTTACGTTCAGGAGAGAGAGAGAGAAAAAAAAAAAAGCTCGTTTCAGCGATACTTACGATCCTGCCAGTACAGCCACCTCGGCTTTTTCCGAGCGGAGCTTGCTGAGCTTGCCGTTCGTGAAGAAAAACGTTGCATTCCCACCCTCCGATTATCTGTTAACGGGGTATACGATCGAGGCCCCCCATACACTCGAATGAATGGGATATAGTATTAAGCAACCATCACGATAGCAGAGCACCGTAATGTCATTTTTTTTTTCCCTGTCACAAGCTATCATTACCAACGTGCATATGCTACTATTGAGCGAACGTTTTATGGCGGCGGTTGAGTAGGCATGCTTCGGCGTACGACACGAAATCACCTTCGCGCTGTCACGGAAAAGGTAAGCGTTCCGACGGTAACGGTTTCAACTTATACGAGACACTTCAGCTGGTTTCAAGCGGGCACGACATTCTAAATGTGGCTCCTGGACCAAGTACACCATCTTCTGGCGAAAGAAGGACAGATAAACCTGCAATGTTCAGCAGAGAAGTCCACTATATATAGACGAAACATCTGTCCCGAAGTTCACTTCGACGCCTGTCAGCACTTACAAACTGCTCGTCGGGTTTGACGCCGTTTAACGTTAGTACGAACGGGAAAGTCAGTGACGGTAATTTTAAGTCGGCGTGAGCGTGTATACGCGAGTAAGTGCCGGTGAGCTGATGCGAGTACGTGGGCATAGCAACGTGACTACCGACGAGTGCGGGTACAATGAATGAATGAGCACAGAGCCTAACGATGACATTGCTGAGTGAGTGAGTGAGTGAGTGAGTGAGTGAGTGAGTGAGTGAGTGAGTGAGTGAGTGAGTGAGTGAGTGAGTGAGTGAGTGAGTGAGTGAGTGAGTGAGTGAGTGAGTGAGTGAGTGAGTGAGTGAGTGAGTGAGTGAGTGAGTGAGTGAGTGAGTGAGTGAGTGAGTGAGTGAGTGAGTGAGTGAGCATTCGCCCGTTGTGGCGACCTATGTCCGAAATTTACTAAACAGCAAACGTAGTCACGTTATAGACACAAGTCGTTAGTAAAATCGGGAGGACCCAAGGTTAAGCAACCACCAGGAAGACTTCACTACGCAACATACGTTTATGAGACTAAAGACAACAGATATATAGCTAGTGGTTGAAGTCCCACTCGTATAGCGCTAACCGAAAACGCATTTAAAGCGCCTCGCACGATGGTCCAGCGCGGGTATCGGGACTGTTGTTTCCGAAAACGACTAACGAACCGGAAAGGACGTTGAGTAATAAGCGCGGCGCTCGACAGGGGGCGAACAGCGCCGAACCAACGCACTGCGCCCGGGGCTGCTTGCCCAGGAATAGCCCGAAGGGCCCAGCCACGTGGCTTGCCACCGACGGCTCCAGCAAAAGCGCGAGAAGGGATGGGTCTTCAATCTTGCGCACGGGGGGCGCGGAAGTGACCTCCGCGAGACCGCCGCACATGTCGTGAACCCTGCCACGGGAATGACCACGCGGAGGGTCGTGAAAACGGCAAAGTCCTGCGGAGGAAGGGGGGATACGAATATTAAAGCGAACAGCGTTTATTTACCGGCTCTACGGCCTTTTTTTTTTTTTTTTTTTTTGGTCGGTGGTCGGACTTTCACCGCCGACGAAAAAAAGGCGCCAACGCAAGACGCAAGCCAGTGTGTTGCAGAGCGCGTTTGTCGCCGAGTTGTGCGAGTCCCAAGCGATAGGCAGGCGTCGCCCTGCCGGCACTAAAGGAGCGGCCGGCACGTGCCCAACCCTCCTCCTCTCCCACCGCCCTCTCCCTTTGTGGGAGAGGGTCCGAACCCGCTAGGGCTGCGCTGGTTGACGGTGCTCTAATAATAATATTTGGGGTTTTACGTGCCAAAACCACTTTCTGATTATGAGGCACGCCGTAGTGGAGGACTCCGGAAATTTTGACCACCTGGGGTTCTTTAACGTGCACCTAAATCTAAGCACACGGGTGTTTTCGCATTTCGCCCCCATCGAAATGCGGCCGCCGTGGCCGGACGGTGCTCTCGTCCCCGGAGTTACGCAACGAGACAACAGCGGTTACCAAAAATGTATTCAATGCAACAAATACACGCGTTCAAGGCGCATATCGTTCCTTAAACGAAGCGCGTAGCTTTCTCGGCTGTTCACGTTGTTGCGTTTCGCCTGCGACACGTGGTTTTGCCGGCGCGACTGCGGCGGGGCGGCAGACATCTTGGCCCGATCGTCGTCGCCGCAACGCTCATCGGCAGGTGTTTCCAGGCGCGACTGCGGCGATGCGACCGCAAAGGATCACCCTCTCATTCCAGTCATTGTGCCCGAACCAGGCGATGCGAAAGCAGGGATCATCCTCTCATTACAGTCATTGTGCCCGACCGGCAGCGCTACGACAGGGTGCTACGAGATCGTGCTCGACATGGTGCTACGGCAGCGCTACGACAGGGTGCTACGAGATCGTGCTCGACATGGTGCTACGGCAGCGCTACGACAGTGTGCGTCACCATTAGGCCATTGTACATTCACGTGCTCGTCTTTTGAGGGGTTCCTTCTTGCCCTCAACTGCGAGAGTATAAAAACAGCTGCCCCCGGACGCCAAAGGGAGGGCTCCGATTTCTTCTGTTGAGTAAAGTGCTCTCCCGTCTCTCTACTTCGGTCAACCTGACCGCCAACTCTTTGCGATGTTAAAATAAACAAGTTGTTTTGTTGTTACCAGTCGACTCATGCTTTGCCGGGACCTTCGGATGCTTCCAGTTGTACCCCAGGCCGCCAGGCCAACGCTACCCTTGGGGCTTGCGACCCAGGTACAACCACGGGCGTCAGCGCCGAGTTCCCAACAGGTCGTACCATCGGTGCGATCCAAACATCTGGTTGGCAGCGGTGAGATCGCCTCCGCCTTCAAACAACTGTCTGCCAGCGGTGAGATCGCGACAACGGAGGCCAGCAGCGAAGAGATGCAGTTGACTGTATGCTGAGCAGCTCAACGACGATCCGGGAGCAGTGCAACGAGCCCTGTGTGATGACTGGTTGCCTGCAGCGGAACGACTGCGCTGGACTCTTGGCTGCGAGGTTTGGTGAGTGCGGGACTTTCTTCTTCTGAGCTTTGCCAGGCTTTTGTTAGTGTCAGAAACAGAGCTGGTAATTGTGGTTGTCGTTGCTGCCGGGTTAGTTTGCGGCAAGACAATAGTAAGCAGTAGAGAAAGCAGCATTCAGAGCAGCCATGGATTTGAAGTCGTTGCGCAAACCGAAATTGTTGGAGCTTGCAAGAGAGTTGGGTCTGGATGTCTCAGACAAACTAAGAAAACCTGAACTGCTAAAGGCTATTCTTGAGTTAGAGGCTGAGGATGACGAGCTGTCGGAATGCCTTGAGACTATTGAAGAGAGAGAGACTGCAAAAAGACAGGAGCGCGAACTTAAAGAACAGAAAGAAAAAGAAGAGCGCGAAAGTAAAGAACAGAAAGAGCGAGAGCAACAAGAGCGTGACCGTCAACACGCTTTGGAAATGAAGCGTCTCGAGGTAGAGATGGAACGCGCTCGTAATGGAAGTCAGGCACACGGTGCAGGAGAACGCGTATTGTTCAAAATGACTGACCTGATGCGGCCGTTTAAGCTTGGAGAGGACATTGGTTTGTTCCTGGTTAACTTTGAGCGAACGTGCGAGAAGCAGGGGTTCTCTCGGGAAACGTGGCCACAGCGCTTGCTCACTTTGTTACCCGGCGAGGCGGCCGACGTAGTCGCTCGCTTGGATAGAGAGGAGGCAGAGGACTTCGACACAGTGAAATCGAGTCTTCTAAAAAAGTACCGGCTGTCTGCGGAGGCGTTCCGTCGGAAGTTTCGGGAAAGTGAGAAAGGCAAGAATGAGTCATATACAGAGTTTGCCTACAAGCTAATGTCAAACATACAGGAGTTGTCAGGTGAAGCAATGACAAAGGCCCAGCAGAGGGCCAAGGTTTATTATGATCGGACAGCCAGGGCCCGTCGTTTTGAGGTTGGCGATGAGGTCATGATATTGCGCACATCGCTAAACAACAAACTAGACGTGCAGTGGGAGGGCCCAGCACGAATTGTTCAGAAACTGTCGGACGTTAACTACGTGGTAAGTCTGCCAGGAAAGCGGAAAGCACAGCAAGTTTACCACTGTAATCTGCTCAAACCTTATAGACAAAGGGAAGCAGTGGTGTGCATGATGGTAAACGTTCCTGAAGAGCTTCCGGTCGAGCTTCCGGGACTAGGCTCAGTGACGAACAGGGAAGACACCGGTCAAGTCATTAGTGACCTTATCAGTAAAGCACCGCTGTCGCCCGAGCAGAAAACCGAACTACACCAGCTATTACAAGAGTTTCAAGGTCTGTTCTCTGAGAGGCCTGGTAGGACTTCTGTACTTACTCATGATATAGAACTTACCTCCACAGAGCCAGTACGATCCAAGGCGTATCGGGTGTCACCCCGCCAGAGCGATATTATGGAGGCTGAGGTAAAGAAAATGCTACAGCTCGGTGTTATTGAGGCAGGTGAGAGTGGTTATACCTCCCCTTTGATTTTAGTTGAGGTACCGGGCAAGGAACCTCGTCCTTGCGTCGACTACCGCAGGCTTAATTCCATCACTAAGGATCAAATTTATCCGATCCCTAACATCGAGGAGCGCCTTGAGAAAGTTAGTAGCGCTCAGTTTATTTCCACCCTAGATCTTGTCAGGGGTTATTGGCAGGTTCCACTTACAGAAGAGGCTAGTAGGTATGCGGCGTTCATTTCACCAATGGGAACATTCCGTCCTAAAGTGTTGAGTTTTGGTTTGAAGAACGCGCCATACTGTTTTTCAAGTCTCATGGATAAAGTGTTGCGGGGACAGCAAGAATTCGCTTTACCGTATCTAGACGACGTAGCGATATTCTCCGCATCCTGGTCTGAGCATATGGCACACTTGCGGGCAGTGCTAACCCGCCTGCGCGAAGCGGGCTTGACAGTCAAGGCTCCTAAGTGCCAGTTAGCACAGGCCGAGGTTGTCTACCTCGGTCACGTGATTGGTCAGGGTCGTCGCCGCCCCTCTGAAATAAAAGTGGCCGCTGTGCGAGACTTTCCGCAACCGCGCACCAAGACCGATATTCGGTCGTTCTTGGGTGTCGCCGGCTACTATCAGAGGTACATCCCTAGGTACTCTGATATCGCGGCTCCCCTGACGGATGCTCTAAGAAAAACAGAGCCTCAAACAGTCGTCTGGGACGAGACAAAGGAAAGAGCTTTTAGCGCCCTAAAGAGTGCCCTAACAAACCAGCCTGTGCTACGATCGCCAGACTATACAAAAGGGTTCATTGTTCAGTGCGATGCTAGTGAGCGAGGCATGGGCGTTGTACTGTGCCAACGGGAAAAGGGAGAAGTAGAACACCCCGTCCTGTATGCTAGTCGTAAGCTGTCCAGTCGTGAGCAGGCGTATAGCGCCACCGAGAAAGAGTGTGCGTGTCTCGTGTGGGCCGTTCAGAAATTGTCATGCTATCTAGCCGGCTCGAGGTTTATCATTGAGACGGATCACTGCCCTCTCCAATGGCTGCAGACCATCTCTCCCAAAAATGGCCGCCTCCTGCGCTGGAGCCTCGCTTTACAACAATATTCCTTTGAGGTGCGTTACAAAAAGGGGAGTCTCAACGGTAACGCCGATGGCTTAAGTCGAAGCCCCTAACGTAGGAATCAGCCTCAAAATTGTTTGTTACTGATGTTTTTCTTCCTGAGGCAGGATTTTTTTTAACATATTGCTTTTGTTTAGTGTTTCAAAGTGATGATATGCTTTCTAGTGCAATTTTTCAATTTGTGGACGCGTTCTGAGTGATGCTAGACTACTGTAAGGAACTAGGCAGTGGTATAAAAAGGGGAAAGAGCCTGGCAGGGCTTAGTGAGGGTTGTGCCGTGCTTGCTGACTGAGCGGTTGAGTTTCAGCGTAGTTCTAACGCTTGCCGGGAACGAGAACAAAAATGTGAACTCTCCCGAAGTCACTTTGCAGTGTCCCGTGCGAACCTGAACGAGAGAACGAGGCCTTCTCTGTGCGCTGCGCTCAAGGAACGTCGAGGGACGCCCGACTTCGGTTATGAGCATCATCGAGCGACATCCCTCCGGACAGCGGATGCAGTCCCCTGTCCATCGGGATCTCCTTCCCCCGGCGGGGCGGTCTGTTGCGTTTCGCCTGCGACACGTGGTTTTGCCGGCGCGACTGCGGCGGGGCGGCAGACATTTTGGCCCGATCGTCGTCGCCGCAACGCTCATCGGCAGGTGTTTCCAGGCGCGACTGCGGCGATGCGACCGCAAAGGATCACCCTCTCATTCCAGTCATTGTGCCCGAACCAGGCGATGCGAAAGCAGGGATCATCCTCTCATTACAGTCATTGTGCCCGACCGGCAGCGCTACGACAGGGTGCTACGAGATCGTGCTCGACATGGTGCTACGGCAGCGCTACGACAGGGTGCTACGAGATCGTGCTCGACATGGTGCTACGGCAGCGCTACGACAGTGTGCGTCACCATTAGCCCATTGTACATTCACGTGCTCGTCTTTTGAGGGGTTCCTTCTTGCCCTCAACTGCGAGAGTATAAAAACAGCTGCCCCCGGACGCCAAAGGGAGGGCTCCGATTTCTTCTGTTGAGTAAAGTGCTCTCCCGTCTCTCTACTTCGGTCAACCTGACCGCCAACTCTTTGCGATGTTAAAATAAACAAGTTGTTTTGTTGTTACCAGTCGACTCATGCTTTGCCGGGACCTTCGGATGCTTCCAGTTGTACCCCAGGCCGCCAGGCCAACGCTACCCTTGGGGCTTGCGACCCAGGTACAACCACGGGCGTCAGCGCCGAGTTCCCAACAGGTCGTACCATCGGTGCGATCCAAACAACGTATAGACTGAAAATCGATCGTCGATAGTTTCCGCACAATCTTTTACGTCCCAAAACGACCACCTTTACGGGGCACGCCGAAGTGGGGGAACGCGGATTAATTTTGGACCAACCGAGGATATTTAATGCCCACCCAATGCAGGGCACACAGGCGGATTTTTAATTTTTTTTCTGCATCTCGCCCCCAAGGAAATGCGGCCGGCGCGCGGGATTCGATCCCGCTACCTCGCGCTTACCAGCGCAACGTCGCACCCGCTATACGCCACCACGACGGGTTATCAACGAAGCCGACTGCGTTCGAAAATACGCAACGTCTCAAAGTGACGGCTTTCGGAAACTCCTCAAGAGCGGCCAAAACGTGCCAAAAACGCCTCACTGCCAGTATTTGCATTATTTGTTAAATATTGCCTGGGCTCGACTGAAGACCTCGGGCGCTGTCTTTTCAGAGGAGACGAGATGTTTAAATTATCCCAACAGCATTGCCGCAGGTGAGGAGAAAGGCGGTCTTAAAAAAAAAAAAAAATTGCTGGAGTGGCAGCCCCTACATCTTTCTTACCAGCAAAGATGAAGTCACAGTTTGCCTATACTTCTATACCCTGAAAGAGGGCTACATCAGCTGAAATCCGCTCACAGCTCATTTCATTTCGCTCAGTCATTGTAAATGCTAGCCTAGTTGGAAAATAAAAGCACGTAGTCTCTGGCTAAAATGCTCCCTTTGGCTGCGTGCTAATATCATGATGTGCCAGTTTAACAAGAGGTTTATGCTTCCTTCTCAAACCAGTGACAGAAAGAAAGACGTCGAACATTATCTGCACGGCAAAATTCGCCATCCTAAATAGCACGGAGTAGGAAGAAAGCGCTTTGTATAATGCCCGCTATTGGCTAACGTATTTTTTTTTTTTTTTTCGTGCCGATGGTAAGGTGGCGACGGTCCGGCATAATTTCTGTGACTATAAGACGGGTGCAAGATTGGGCTTGTTGCTAAAGTATGCTTTAAAGTTTGATTAACAGCGCAATGACATCAAAGGCGACAGAAGAAGGAACAAAGCGCCAGCATTTTTTTTTAAACCTCCTTGCTCGTCACCTGCGGCAATGCTGTCGCGATAAACATCTCATCGCCTCAATAAGACTGCGCCCGTGGTCTGCAGTCGATCCCAGGACTTACCATGCATGTTCGGTCGCGAGACCTCTATAACGACCGAACGCCCCACAGGTCTTATAAACTGCATACCTTACACGGTGTAACTGTATATATCTTTCACGACGTTCGTTTGAGACGTCAGCTGCCACTCCAGCAAACAATAATAATAAAAAAATCCTCCTCGGTGACGAGACAGTGGCATTGCGCGCTCACACCGCGCCCACAACGCGGTTCGCACGCGAAGTCCCGCGGCTGTTTTGTCTCCCATATGCAAATCGCGCGCACAGGTGATGACGTCGGCCAGCTGACCGCCGTCACAACAAGCTCAACAGCTGACCGCCTCACGGGGCGGGGCGCCCGCCACATCGCCTTTGAGCGGGTGGTGGTGGTGGTGGTAGTGGTGGTGGTGGTGGGGGGGGGGGGGATAATAATAATAATATATCAGCCAAGGCCATTGCTCGGCAAGGACACATTGTGCAACCCGTGAGCGATCGAGTCCCGTCCGGCCTGTGAGTACCGCGCGCTCGGAATTCGCAATTCGACGACCCTGTTTTTTCTTCTTCTTCTTCCTCCGTCTTTTTTTCTTTTTTTTTTTTGCGCCGGCCGTGTCCCTCCACAGCTTCTGGAAGTATAAGCCGAAACATGTACGCAAGATGACGCAACTGAAAACAAAAAAAAAAAAAAAATCCGCATGGGAACTTGTTTCAGCCGTTTTGTAGTATACAGATGCCGGCCACGAAAGCCTACCGTGTATGTGTGCCTAAGGCAGCGGCAATCTACAGGGAGTCCCAGCTAACTTCAGCCAAGCTGTTCAACGGGAAAAAAAAAGAAAAAGAAAGAAAGCCTTAGTTAAAACAACACGGTACGGTGCACGATGCGATTTTAAGACCTATACCGTGTTCGGTCGCGAAACCTCTATATAACGACCGAACACAAGTCTTATAACTGTATCTCTCACGGTGTCCTTTTAATTTTTCTCCTTTTTTTTCGTTGAAGAGCTACAGCCTAACGTTAGCTGGAACAAACGGAAGCGTCAATAAACGTGTCTACATTATCCAACAACAACATGGCAAAGCATGGAGAGAGGATGGGAGGGCGAGGGCGTGGTGTTCGGCATGACACTCTTCGGAACATCAGCAGACACAGAAGGGTGATATGGTATGGGCTAGTCGGTTCGTTTTTCTTGCGTCCCTTGTCCCTTCTTCGCGCTGTACCACACAATCAGCAGACAGTTGCAGCATGGCCCAAACCAGCGCTCTATATAGCTTCGCGTTGCAACGGCAGCGCCGCAACACGCGCCGCCTAAACATCGAGCTGAGGAAACACTTTTCAGCAGTAGCAACCGCGTGCACGGCCATTTTTCCGCGTCAGCAAGTTCACCGTCCGTCTCGAGCCACACGCGAGCGTCCACCGTGTGCGGCTATACGCGAGTGGACAGCGGCGTTATACAGAACGCAGTACAAGAAGCGAATGTGATCCTCTCAACGCGCGCATACACATGGCCACGGGCAGAGCCTGCGTGGTAATCGGACGAGTCGGGCTAAAAAGCAAACGTTGATTGCCTACGTAGGCGCGCGCTCTCTGTTACCGTTCAAAACGCCGTGCCAGTTTTCGCAGCCCTCCATGTGCCGGACGACGGCATATATTTTAGGCGCACACTCAAACTGTCGTACAACGGCCCTCCTGCAAGCAACGCTACCTATATAGACTGCCCCAGGCCAGCGCTGGTTCCTCATAGCGAGGATGGAGGAAACACGCACACTTTGGCGCACTATATAGCTCCGTGGTACTGAATGCGCATGCTCTGAGTATGTATATACATAGTATGCACGTACGTCATTAAAGGATACCCCACGACTTCCCGATTACGGCGGCGCCATGTTGGGGAACCTATAGGCTGTTGATAAGGTTCCCCAAGATGGCGGAAGGTATAGCGGAAGCAGACGACAGCAGCGGATGTGACGTCACGTGCATACTATGCGTACCGCGAGGTGCACCTCGTGTTTCGCGAACGCATCGCTCTGTAACTAAGAGCAAGCACACGAAAAAAGAAGAAGAAAAAAAACGTTACGCGCTCGATAACGCTGCGGGCATGCGCATTCCAGATATAAGCTATTCCGCGAAACACGCAGTTTTATGGGCAACCAGCGCTGAAACTTCGCGTGCCAACAGCCAGCGCCGTAACACACAGCCTATATAGCGAGCGGTGGACACAATTTACAGTATAGCACATGCTACGCTTTTGGCATCAGCAAATTCACCGCTCGTTTCGAAGCACATGTGTCCGGCCTCTGACCTGTCTGGGCAGCGACGTGCTATAGAACATAGCAGCACGTGCGCTTCTCGCAACACGTACATGGTCATGAACAGAACTTGACTGCAGGTGCATCTGCCTACAAGCGAACGTTGATGCAAGCGCTCGTCTAGCTGCTAACGTTAAGTATGCCGTGCAATCTTCGTGGCCTCCCTATACCGGACGGTGTCACCATATTTGAGTACCACAAGCAAGCTCCCGTAGCGCCTCCTGGCCAGCGCCGGTTCCACATATATGCTGTTCGATAAAGCACATATAGATCTGCCCGTCACGGTTAGCGGTCAGCGATCGAATCACGTGAGCAGCACGCTTGCCAGACTGCCCTATGTAGTTTGTTAGCCACTGCTGGCGGCGGCACCAGGACTTGTCGTCCCCGTGGCAACCAAGTGGCACTTGCAGTGCCACACATCGTCGTCGCAGCTTCTTCAAGCGACACCTCAAGTTCGACCTCAAGTTCGACCGCGAGAACGCGTCTCGGCTTTTTTGCACCGCCTGAAAGAGGAGAAAGTGGCAATTCTGATCACGCAAGTTTCGAAGAGTGATCGACCATGAGAGGTCGTGGTTTCTCGCCAATCCTAAAAATACCTTTATAGGTTTTTTTTTTTTTTTTTACGTTCACGAAGAATTTGAAGTTTTCTCACTTCTGCGTGCCTCCTGTGCGCATCTTTAGAGCGTTTTCTTTGTTTCGTATTTTTTTTTTCCTACGAGCATTTACCTCTTATATTGATCACCGTATTGACATAGAGCGCAAAAAAGAAAAAGAAATATCGAAATAATGTCAATATGCAAGAGACAAACATGTTCACAATCTTTCATTAACCGGACCTCTCAGGAATGGCACAACCTTCCAGGACCAATCGCCCGTTGACCACACCCATTTTAGCAGCGCTTCAGCTAACATTGCTTATATGCAGGCACATAACCTTACACATATGTGAGTGAGTGAGTGAGTGAGTGAGTGAGTGAGTGAGTGAGTGAGTGAGTGAGTGAGTGAGTGAGTGAGTGAGTGAGTGAGTGAGTGAGTGAGTGAGTGAGTTAGTGACAGATAGATAGATAGATAGATAGATAGATAGATAGATAGATAGATAGATAGATAGATAGATAGATAGATAGATAGATAGATAGATAGATAGATAGATAGATAGATAGATAGATAGATAGATAGATAGATAGATACCACTCGGCATGATGCACACTGAACCAACTTATGCCACTTTTCGGGAGCACATTGAGAAATGCAAGTTTCCGCATAGGACCCATCGACCACCACTGTCGAACGTTCTTCACGTCCCGGGAAGGAGGCAGGACGCCTCCCCTCGCACACACGTGTGACCTTTCGGCTCCGCGACCG
Organism: Dermacentor variabilis; assembly: GCF_050947875.1. Lineage (NCBI taxonomy): Eukaryota > Metazoa > Arthropoda > Arachnida > Ixodida > Ixodidae > Dermacentor > Dermacentor variabilis. The sequence continues at coordinate 153,913,376 of NC_134574.1, forward strand.
AAGTGGCAACACCGGCTGCGTGCTGCTTTCTGGGAGGCGGGAGGGGGAGCATGCAGGCAGCTAAGCACGTGCCGAACGCTCGTTCAAATCACCGCGGACGCTGGGAGCATTGCGGACATACGAAACCTTCGGACGACGACCCGAACATAACCCCTTCTTCGAATCGAATACTCACCGTTCGTAAATGCGAATATTTCTCGAATAGCTCTCGAATTCCTCCAAAAAAAAAAAAAAAAAAGAACCTCCAACCGCGCGCGATAAAACAAGAAATTGGACCAAACGTGGGATAACAATTTCCAACGTCGTTCATACATCGTATATAGACATAAAACGCGCCAATACAATACACTACAATACATATACATCTATAGTGGGGCGTATTAAAGGTCGTTTTGCGTTAATTGCAAGAAGGGTTGTTCATTATTCGGAAACTGTTCGAAAAATATCCAGTTTTCGATTCGATTTTGGCACTATCTGATATGTTTTCGATTCTGTATTTATGTATTTGTTTATGTATTCGATTCGGAATCGCGCAAGCGCGCTGCTCTACAGCTGATCGAGCGGGCGCGTTGGTTCCTAACGCAAAGCGTGACCTTGTGTACTTATGGAATCGGATCATACTTGCAAGTCGTGCTTGCAAGTATGATCTGTGCCGGGTATGAAATGACGTCATCGAAGCCGTCATATCGTCGAATACGTCATCTCGTAAGCGCTGATTGGCCCACAGGTTCGCGACGGCCTCTCTGATTGGCTCAAAAGGCGCCATTGCGCAATTTGACAGGGAGTGCGTTCTCGCATCGCGGTTCCGAAAGCGAGCGATTCGCTTGCCCTAATGTGACTGGTCACAATCGCCCTTTCTTAAAAAAGAAAGAAAGAAAGAAACGATTAAATTCTAGGGTCTCATACGTGCCGAAACCACGATGTACGACTATGCGGAACGCCGCATAGTGGGGGATTAATTTTGACCACCTGTGGTTCTTGTGTAACGTGCACCCACGGTGCACGGACGCTTTTCTTTTTTTCGCATTTCGCCCCCACGGCAGCGCAACGCCAAATCCACTACACACAAACCGCGGCGACTTTCTTCGGCGAAAGCGCAATCTCTGACCAATCGCGCGAGAACGAGCGAGCGGGCAGTTCGACTTCCGAACCGTTATAAGGTCGTACCCCCAGAACAACACTCTCGGCCCCGGCTGCAAGCCCAAGGACAAGGCAAGGTCGGTGCACCCATACCGCTGAGTGTATATATAACTGGCAACGACGCGTCACGATGGGTGTATACAATAAGCCTCGGTCGTCTGTATACGCACGACACGTATCAGAGAGCCCTTGACAATGCTCGAAGAGAAAGAGTGGTGGTCACACGGCCGCCGCGCGGACACCAAAGTGCACAACACCACTTTAGACTCGGTATGTACACATACAGCCGCACATATATGTGATGGCGGAGGCCGCTACAACGAAGCGCTTTTAAGATAAACGGCCTGTTCCTGCGCTCGATGTCGCTATACGGCCGCACCGAGCGCAGCGGGTGGGAGCTCTCGCAAGCAATGACACGTTTTTTCTTCTTTTCTTTAATCACGTCTCGATCCGGTTGTCTGCCCCGGGGTCTGCGCTGTCGAATGTCGGAAACCTTCCAGCGTATCTCCACCGGCGGAGGAGAGGGCAGAGAAATGGTGGTGGAGGGGAGAATCGCCATTAATCACGGCCGAACACCCAGTGCGCACCAGCGCGAGAGACAGCCGCCGCGATAATCGCGGCGCCTCGTCTTCCATTTCTTATTTTTCTGCAATCCCTCCCTGGCAGCGTCACCAGGCGATCGAGGTTCTCGCCCCGTGTCACTCTCCTCGACCCGACCATAAGGAGCCACTGCAGTGCACACTGAACAGTCAGCGAGTATACGGTGACGTCACATTCTCGTGTGGCCACGCACCACGTGATACTCGATCGCTGCTTGGAAAAAAAATGATATTCTGCAGTGATACCGGTCGTATATACACTGGTACGCGTACACATTTCTGCACTTGCCTCGTCGCTTTCTTTTTTCCTTCTGTATGCTTACGTTATCTGTGTATTCTGCAGGAGGTCACGCCATCATATTCTGGTATAAACTTCGTGACGTCCCCTTGCAATGTACGCTTTTACCAAGCTTAATTACGCGTGAACTCGGCAGAGAGAGATACACAGAGAGAGAGAGAAGCACGGAAAGGCAAGGAGGATGAGCAGAAGTCCATTCCTGGTTCAAAATTCTGAAATAAACTCGACCTTGCAACGGCTGAGTGGGCGCAGCTGTACTGGCTGCTGCTCAGCGGGGCGAACACCACCTTGACGTGCATGACCTTCACACGCTATAGATGTGGCGCCGGCCAGCGTCATGGTCTTGTTCATGGACCACCGCGGCGTGAGTACTGGTTAACTAAATGTGCAAAGAGAAGCTACATACAGGCAGGCCAATCCGGCCATGACAAGCCGAGACAAGCTGCAACTTCCGAGACGCTGCGCGTTTTTTACATGTATACTATACAGACTTTGGCAATTTCTCGTTCGGCATACACGGCCATGGTTCGCGCGCGCGCAAAGCGATGGCAAGGCGCCTCGAGTTTGGCGGCCTCACATGCGCAGACCGCATGCGCACACTCGCTGCTCTGACAGTCGTCCTCGGCTCACAAGCGGCGGTCGTAATTAACACCCCCCTCCGCCTTTCCGCAATCTAATCAGATCGCCACGCAACCATCGTCTTTCTTTTCTTTTCTTTCGTTTTCCGGCGGAGCGCAGGGAGTGCCACTGGATAATTCGAATCGAGCGATATCTGCAGAGCGCGGCTACGCTGGATGTACGCATCAGTGGTGCCCCGGCGGGACCTCCGAGCACGACTGGCGTTCTGAACGCGCCACCACGGCGAAGAACGCGGTCCCCATGGCATGCAGTGGCATACGGCAGTCATGCGCTCTTGGTGCGTGCGGTCGTACGGGCAATTAACCATATGCGGCGCAGAGAGAGAGAGAGAGAGAGAGAGAGAGAGAGAGAGAGAGAGAGAGAGAGAGAGAGAGAGAGAGAGAGAGAGGGTTAGCCAGTGTAAGTACCGGCTGACTACACTGTGCTGGGGAAAGGGGTAAAGGGAATAAAAGGAGCAAGAAGAAGGGAAAAAAATTCACACAGTAACGCGATGCTACGCACGACAAAGACGCGTAGGCCTATAGTGAGCGGAGAAAAGCCTTTAGTATATATATACGGTGCGATTTTGTTTCGGCAAATTTAGCGTTCACCTTGAGGCACGTGTGTCTACATCTCCTGACCTAACGGGGAACCCGCGGCGTGCAAAAAACGCAGGAGCGCATGCGCTCCTGGAGACACGCACATCTAGCCACGGGCAGAGCTTAATTAACATGACACATCGGGCCAAAGAAAAACGCCGATATACATGCAGCCGGCACGCCTATATGCCATCGTTCAATGCGGCGTTTCATTTATGAGACATCTCTATAACGGACGGCGTCCGCATATGTTAGCCGCACACTCAAACTGCCGCGCAGCGCGCCTGCTGGCGAGCGCTGGTTCGGCCGTACAAGGTGGAACAGAGCGCAAGGCCCTTGGCAACAAACACGCCGTTTAAAGACAACGTTAAGCACGAGCTCCCGTCGCACCACGGGGAGCGCGCGGTGCATGCAAGCTCTGTGGGTGATGCAACAGGAATGGGAGTCGTTAAAGGAGCGCCGCGCCTCCTCCCAGCGCACCTAGCTTCCCGTCGGAGGACACCCAATTCGAGCGTCATTGTTCTACCGCTATGGGCCATTGTCTGGACCGGCGGCGAACGCGAAAGGGTGTCCGCTTGCGGTTCGGCTCAAAAGGCTGCCTTTCGCACGCACCGACGGAGTACTTCTTTTCGGCATTTCGCGCTCGCGCCGGCTCGCGGGAGAAAGCGCCGAATAAATATATGCAAAGGTAAATGACGGACTGCTCGCTGCGGAAATTTCGGTTATCATGCACATTGTGAAGGGCTTAACCAATTATATAGGAATGGATCCGTTTGCGACAATTCGGTTGCTTGTATCTATACGACATCCCGACTGCCGAGCGCTCGTCGTGGAAGTTACGTGAGCAGATTCCGGGAGAACCGGAATACCGAATAAAGCGGGAGGGCGAAGTGGGGGGGGGGGGTTCGAACTAACGCATCCACCACCGCGAGGGATTTAAATACTGACTGTGCCGGTGGAAATCCAGTCAGCCGTGGCAACCGGGGCAGCCACGCTTTTTCACGCCCACTGGCCACGTCCGAACGAAAGCCATGTCAGTGGCCACTTTTAGAGTTCGGAGTGGAAAGGCTCTGGAGAACTCCTATCGATACTGGTGAACGACGGGACGAAATGTCAAAGTCGACCACGTGGTGTCGTCTCCGGCCAATCAGAGGGCGCGCGCGCGCGCACTCTTCACGTGAGAGCCAGCGTGCGCGACGCGCGGACACCGAATCAACTTGGACCTCGATCTCTTCTTTTTTCACGCCTGCGCGAGCCTCTCGAGCGGTATAATCGAGGCGGGCAAACAACGGGTCTTATAATCGAGACCCGCACAAGACCCCGACCACCATCGCGCACACTCGGACCGTTGTCGCCTTCTCTCGCCAGGGAGAGAGGAGAAGGGAGGGGTGGACCAGGAGACCGCGCGCAGCCCGCGGTTTTGGCCGCCCGCCCATTGGCCGCTTCGAGAGGGCTATTTTCTTCGCAGTGAGAGCGCCAAGCCTCCCGGAGAGGAGGCGGTGGGGAGGAGGCAGCGGCGCGTGCCCACAAGAGACCCGCGCAAGAATCCAGAGCGCGCGCGAGTGCCCCCCCCCTCCACCCCCTCCCCCCGCCCGTCCCCGCTCCACTCCACGCGCCCTTCCCATTATCTCATCTTTGTCACCTCGCCGTAATCAGCGGTGGTACACTATAGTGCTCCTCCTCTGTCAGTAGTAAGCACAGTGGAGAGGCGCATTCGTTCTCTCTCTCTCTCGTCTGGCAACAGTGCTGACCATCACCGCCACTTTGCTATCCCCTCGCCTTTTGTGTGACCCCGAACGCTGGCTCCTTTGAAAAACACCCGCCGCATGCTGCCGGGTCGCAGCGGTGTTTTTCGGGACAAGAAACGCGGCGCGGCCCAGACGCGGTCCAGACGGGGCGTATCGCAACGAGGGCCCTGAAGAGCTTAGCGTCCTGACCGCTAGAGACTTCGAGAGGGACGCCGGGTGACCGCAATTTGGGGAAGCCCGTCCGCGATACGCGCGGGACCCAATGCTCGCGGTTTTATTTCAGTGCATCAGAACTTTGTCCGCGAGGTCGCTGCAGTCCAGGCCAAACGCTGTGACAATAGCTGTACGAAAACCCTATGCAGTAAGCGTTATCACATCTCGGGCTATTCCAGGCCAGACGAGCGTTCGGGGAACATCCGACTATGGAACTTCCAAGCGAAGCGAGAAACGAAAGACCCGGCGTACGCAAGAAGAAGAAGAAGCTGAAGAAGAAGAAACTTTATTGAAGAATGGCCCGGCAGTTTTTGTTGTGGTGGACTCAGGTGGCGGCTCGAAGTCCTTGGACTCGGGCGGCATCTTCGGCTTGCCGGACGGCCTAGAGCTGGCCTGCCAACTCTGAACTTTTGAGAGCCGCCTCCCAGCGGCGGCGACGCCGATGGAGAAGGTCCCCGGCGGCTCCCGCAGCCGGGACGGCGTCGGGAAGAAGCGAGCTCGAGGCTTCCCGTACTCTGGCAACGGCCGCGATTACGGACGCGTCGCGAACGGAACTGGTTTCTTTACCTAACAAAACTTTTTTTTCCGACATCGGACCAGGACACGAACAGAAAAAGAAAGAAACAAAAAAGAAATCAGCAACGCGCTCAGCATGCAGGTCGCCATGCGAGAGGGGCAGACATGATCAGAAAGTCTAGGACTATGTCTGATTTCAAAACCGAAGCAGCTGGAAGAACACCCGCCAAAGTATAGAGAGTGCGATGGACAGCAGTGTGCCAAGTATGGTATAACATCCCTTCGAGATTCTCGCGGGAAACCTGCACGAGGGAAGAACTGGGAAGTTTGCACAATACTGCGCCGATGCAGACCACAGCACTAAGTAGAACTTGCAATTCTACACGGCGGTCTCGCCGCTCTGCACTCACTTTTCATCTCGCTTCCCGCGTTTCATAGATGGCTGCGCCCCATAGCACACGGCCATCGCCAAAGCCCAATTACTTATTCCACCGCGACTGCCCGTAAGCTAACCATACATTATACCAGCCCCAAGTTGGGAAACCCAAACTTTCCTCATCACGTACTCCCGGTGATTTCCCGCAATTACCGATTATAATCCAGTTGGTGTCCACCTTATGTTATTAGCATACATGCACCTATGCAGAATCAGTCAGGAGGTAAGGTTAATCACATGATACCAGCCCCAAGTTGCAATCCCCTCCTCTTATTTGCAGCTTTCATTACCGTGAACCACTCGGCGATTCAACAACGGTAGGTATACAACGGCAGGTACACCTGATAAATGACTTTGTCGGACGCGACAAAGTCATTGTGCAATCATGCGCTGGGGGCGACGCGAACCCGGCGCATGGGACGAGGCCCAGCGACCGAAGAGCAGGAAACTTGCGATTATATATGGTGGTCATCCGTGCACGTTGCTAGGATACTTGGATGCCGTCAGACAGTTGACGTCATCGTAGCCGCCATTACTTTTCGGGGTACTAGCACGCCTAGAAGCTGCGTGAACAAGACCAGAACGACAACAAATTTAAACCGGCGTATCTTACACCGAGTTGGAATTCGACGTAACAATGATAATCTATCGAAAAAGCAGTCGCCGTCAGAAAGCAAAACTATGTAGGATATACGGAGAGCTGATGTGGGGCACCGACGCAATCTTGGCCGCCATGTTTGGGTACTATATATAGCACGGTGAAAAGCTGAGTCCGTGACGTCACGCGAAATATATACGCAACAAAACAGGCGCCTCGCTGCGCTACATGTAAATGACGGCGCTTATTCGCAGCTGTTGCAGCCAGGAAAATGCAGCCACGCAGCAGCTTTTAAACTGCACAGAAGCGAATGGAATCGAATGCTTTTCTAATATAGTTTGCGAATAACGTACAGCCCCGATCTCTCCGATCAGCATCAAACAATTTTCACATCACGGTATTCGCAATATTAGAAAGCTTCTGCTATTACACTGTCCATTACAAATCACTATTTATCAAAAGCACAAAGCGAGCATTAAAAACAACTAGGTTGTTTGTTCACGTATACTTAAGGCTCTTCGGACATTACGCGGTCACGCATTATTATATACAAATGTTATAAAGGCAATCTTGTGGGCCAATTGTGTACACCATCGCGACCAAACAACAAATGCGCGCCGTCTTTGGCTATGGTTAGCAACGGGAGGGGGGGTGGTGCAAGAAACAAAGAAAAGAAAGAGAATAAAACACTGTGTCTAGTTCGAATGGTCACGGCAGATGGCGCCACTATCACCTAAAGTATGTTCCAATGAATCACATTCAGAATTAGGCCAATCAGAGAACACGGTTGCTGCGTAAACAAAGAGTACCAAACAATACTTACTGCCTAATCTCATGTCTAAACAACATTTCACTGCGAGTGATAGTGTTTATAGCCGAAAAAGCCTGGCTGTCTGAGCGGCGCATCGCTCCTTTGAAAGTACGTTATGTCTATTGTGGCTGGAACGAATGTTCTCGTTTTTGCTTCGATTTCATTTCTAATCGCGCACAGTCGACGACGTGAAGTATTAAAAAAACACTCGAAAAGAAAATATTCCGAGTTTCGAATAGTGACTATTCGATAAGAGGATCGAATCGAAAAGGACAACATTAATACGATTCGACATTCGAAAGTTTCGGATATTCGCACGCCCCCTATTAAACTGCACAGCACAAAACTAAGGTACGTTGCTATTTGAGCCGCGGTTGATGCGACATTGGTACGGATTACGTGGCGCTTTATACGGACAAGGACGAACACCGAAAGATGCAAATGATACACACACACACACACGTGACGCCAAAGTCCGCAACAATATTACTGCGAAAAGCCGTAACCGTTTTTTCTTTTCACACGCGGTACTTCGTACTGCATAAAGTACACGCAGACACCTTTTGAGGTGACGTTTAAAACCGTGCGTCCCAGTTTCGGACTACAGGAACACTGCGTGCAGGCAATATACGCGATGTCGAAAGATGTGAGAATTTACAGCAGTAGCCGGTGCGTGGAGCTCAAGAGATTTATCTTCGCCGTCGTCTCTTCTCCGAAATCTCCGGACCCCTCGGGCGGGAAGCCTGCCAGGACGGCGCGAGGCATGCAAATTGGCGCCAGCAACGGCGTCCCTAAAATAAGACCGCGAGGACACGCGGCCCGTCGGCAGAACACACCCAAAACTGGCCGACGCCGCATGCAGGCGTGGGTGGATGGAACGCGCAGCATCGCGGGCGATATTGCTCAGCGCGGGACTGCCCCAAAATGGCCACGCTGTGTGTATGATGTGTTTTTGATGCGCTAGCATTAGGAGGGTCAAAGTGGGAAAAGAAAGTGCGTGTACGTGTATGTATGTATGGACTATCTGCTACAGGCAATTTCTAACAATTTGGATGCAGGTAAAAAAAAAGAAACACACACGCACACACTCGGTGGCAATTTAGCGGTAAATGGCAGAGAAATGCGTTAGCATTACGTCCCACCTCTTTGGGGTTCCCGATCCATGATTCAAACCACGTTCACCGCGTTTGGAAAGTGTTGCCCAGGAGCTCATTCGACACACGTCCTGCCTCTTCCAGGAGCGAAGTGCATGACGGAGGTCCGGAGTATAAGACCGTGCGTACAGGTATGACCAGCTTCTCGCACTTCACACACATAGAGCTTTCTTTTCTACTTTGACACGTCTAATGGTAACGCATCAAAAATTAAAAAAAAAAAACGTACATACACACGCCTGTTACTACAGCTTAGTCTTTGGATTAACGTTTCTCGGAAACAGACCTATGCATAGTTTCCGACGACAGCACTAATCCCACGATGTCACGTGTCCCGCCCACCCCGACGAGAACGACAATATTTAGGTTCGAGCCGCCGGCGCTGTGGTAACCCTTCCTCGAAACCCCCCCTATTTGCCGCGGCCCGAAAGGCCGCGCGGGGCTTGCCAAGTTGCAGTGGCAGTCGCCAGTCCGCTTTCGCGCGCCCTCCTCCGCGATGTCTGGAGCCAAAAGAGCGCTGTCTGGGAGCACAGCAAGCGAGGAACGCCCGAGCCAAGAACTGGCGCGGTCGAAACTGGTTCGCTTAGATGGTTATGAGAGAGAGAGAGAGAGAGAGAGAGAGAGAGAGAGAGAGAGAGAGAGCTACCAGGAGGAGCAAGCAAGAAAGCAAGCAGCCATCGCGAGAAGGGAGGTGCGCGACCTCGTCGCTTATTCCCACCGAGGCGAAACCGGCGAGACGTGCGACCGACTATCTCGAGGAGGAAGTGCAGGAGGGGAGTGGGCCTGGCTCCGCTCTTTTGCATACGTCACGGCAGCCGCTTTGAATACGTCACCCCCACGCAACGGAGCGCTAGCGGCTGCGCCTCCCAACGGCACGAGTCGTAACGGGACGAGGAGCGAAACGGTTTTGCGAGAGAAGGGGAAGGAGACGCGCTGACGTCAAAATGACGTCGGCCCAGAGAAAGGGGAACAAAAAAAACCTCGAAGCAGCAGCAGCAGCTGGAGCCGAACGAACGAACGAAGCTCCCAGCGAATGGCCCCGCCAGGCAAGAAGGAAAAAAAAAAGGGGGTGAGCGAGGAGGAGGGGAAGGATGGGGGAGAGCACCGCTCTTCCCCGGGGGCGCGAGCATGCTATGCACGCTCGCGGGGCACGCACACACGCACAGAAGAATGTAAACGAGCACTTACAAGGCGCCAGAGGTAAACAGCCGGAGCGGACCACGTTCTTTTAAAAAGGGGATACAGGCAGCTAGCTGGCCGACGGCTCGCGCACGGAGGCAGCTGCCGCGGAGAGCGATCCTCTGGGATGATCCGGACTGAGTGACCGGCTGTGATACAGAGCGGAGAACCGTTACCACGTCATAGAGCGGACTTTCTCTTCGCTTGATCATTCCCTCCCTTTTCCCCGGTGCAGGGTAGCCAACCGGACTCAGTCCTGGTTAACCTCCCTACCTTTCATTTATCCTTCCCCCCCCCTCTCTCTCTCTCGCTGGATCAGAGCAGTGGAATACCAACTAGCCCGTACCGAAACCTTGCTTCAGAGCTGTTCGCCCGGCCAGTGCAGTAGCCGCGCTGATGCGAACGTATGGCGTGTCGCATTCCTTAGCGCGCCACTGTAACACCACGTGAGCGCGTTTACAGGTGGTGCCTATACATCCGCACACAGTCTGAATCCTGCTTACGGCGACAGCGTTTCGTCGTCAGCGGAAGAGACCGCGCGACTACGGCCGTCTTCGTTTCCCTCTCTCCCTCAACGCGACACGCCAGCGCTTACGTACACAGAGACGACTCGCTTCCTCTCGAACTATACACCGTACATCCATGGCGCGTCAATGCGCGATTCGCCTTCGCAGCGCGTTACCGCCGTTTACGTGGACGCGACGCGATGCACCACGTTCGTGTAAACGCCGCGGTCCGAGCCCTGCCTTTGTCGTCTGCGAACAGGCCAATGAACCGAGGAGGCAGCAGAGCCAATCGTTGACGCTTGAGAGAGAGAGAGATAAAGAGGAAATGAAGGGAGGTTAACCAGATATCAATCTCCGGTTTGCTACCCTACACTGGGGATGGGAGATAGGGGTTAGAAAGAGGACAGAGAGGAAAACGTTAAAAAAAAACACGCACACACGGAGGCACACACACACAAGAGGCGTTCCAGTTAAAGACGTTCACAAAGGCCGGTAGATCGCAAAAAGCGCGATAGTGCTTGCACGGCCTTCTTCTGTGACGGTAGGTCCTTTCGATGGTGTACATTTTTTTTTTTTTTTTTTCCCGAGAGCGGTTGGTCGTCCATCTGGTCAAGTTCGTGGCGGAGGCATTCCCTCTGTGGACTGTACTGCGGGCAGGCGCACAAAATATGACCAATTGATTCTTCGTGGCCGCAGTGGTCACAGGTTGCGGTGTCGGTCATCCCTATGCGGAATGCATAGGCATAGGTAAAGGCAACGCCCAACCACAGTCGATATAAAAGCGTGGCGTCTCTAAGGCTGACGCTTGAGAGAAGTAAGCTTATTGAAAGGATGCTCGCTCACACGGGACGGAAACATCTCCCTGAACGACTCATCACGAAGTATATATGGGCGGCTACCGAAGCGAACACATGGGGCAGTGAAAAGGGACGTTGAACGGAAAAATATATATATATATATATATTTCAGCTGCAACAGTACATTACGCCTTCTATACAATACAAGAAACCTACTCTTACCGTGAAAAGAGGATCGGTATAGTCCAGAATCGACGCAAAAATGAAAGGCCAGGTGGCGCCTCGAACTTCACGCGCTAGTGCGCCGTGACGTCATGGATTTTGCCATCGTCTGCTCGAGCGCAGTGATTATTATTATTTTTAGCGGTTAAAGGTGAACTACACTTAAGCGTCAAGAAAATTCGTAAAGCCATAATGACCCAAATACGAGAAAATACTTTGCAAACCGTGACGTTCACACTGACTTGTATACCGGCGCTGGGATCTCGGCGCAATCAAAACTCACGATACCTTCATTTTTCTATCTCTTCATAATAATCAACCTCTTATACAAAGTTAACGAACGTGTAGGACGTTGAAAGACTAGTTTATCGGTATAAAATAGTTCGGTGCTTCTCTGCAGCCTCCATCTGCAATCCGCGCGTTGCCCTTTCCGCTGCTATATATACACACACACGCCGCGGCAAACATAGGCAAGCGTGCTACAGTTACGAACGAATAGCACGCGCCAAAATTAGCCATTGCGAAAGAGAACGTGCGTGCTCGAGAGGGAATGCGCGTGCAAAACGTTGGTCCATCGGCAGAGAGCACCCGATCGCGCGGATTTTTATTTCTTCTGTATTTGTTCTTTTTCCCCGCGCAAGCTCTGGTGCGCCGAACGCGTTCGACTGATAAGCCCGGCACGCTTCGAGTGCGAGTGACAACAGGAAGCTACGCAGACGAGATCGCGCGCGGCCACTGATACGTCCGAGTGCACGGCAGTGTCACGTGAGAGCTACGTCACTGCAAACGAGGGGGGGAGGGGCGAAGGAGGAGGGGCATAGGGAAGGCTATACTCCAACGCCAACTAATTGAACAGAGCAATACGGGTGATAAGAAGAAAACTATTTCCTGGAAGCCACTACGACGAGCTCATAGACAGCGTGCAGTCTAGGTCTGTATAGCTTCGCCTAATCCGCAGGACCCCGCGAGCCACTTCCCATTTGCACATACATCCTTTGATATTGCCGCCGGAGGGTTCGAACCCCTCGGAACCGGCCGAACTACCGTCCATTTCCCCGACATTGACTCGACCTTCACGACACGTGTGACTGCCACGTGTACATACATACAGATACGTATACGATACGTGCGTATTTTCCTCCCGGACAGATAACGTCTTTAAATAGCAGATACGTCGAACGAAGGAATGATAAGCAAAACTAGACACTTCTAACAACTCGGTGAACAGAAAGGTAGATGCATCGTGACCAGCAATTGACAAAGATAATTACGATGCGAATTTCAGTGATAAAACGAATAAGCTGGCCATAAAGCAGGCCGCTCCATGACGCAGGACGAAGACGCGCTCTCCTCTGCGGCGCCTATATATCCCTGCCTTCCGAACGCGAAGTTGAGCACGACTCTTGCGCGTGGAAGAATACGCAATATATCGGCACATAGCCCAGAATGGACATGCGCCACTGTAAGTACAGAAGCCTTAGCAGGCTACTGGCCCAAAACGTTCGATTAAGCAGTCGTTCTTTTTAGGGATAGCTGTCGACCCCATAATTACGCGTGTCGCCTCAATTCCACGAGACTGCGACAAACGAATGACCGATTATGTCACGTTTTAAAGCGATCAGTTCTAAACGCGTGCCAAGTGCCACGAGGCTTCCGACGTTAAAAAAAAAGAAAAGGGGGGGAGGGGGGAGCTGACTCGACGTGGTGAGTCTCCTTTCGATGACGTGCACGTCATCGAAAACCGTTGCGGCGACCTCGTGGCACCAGATACCAAGGACGCGTGCGCGCGCGCACACACACACACACACACACACACACACACACACACACACACACTGTGGCCGAGTAATTTATTTCTTTGTAGCTCTCTGTGGCTGTACTGCCAAAACTTAAGTTCGCTCAGCACTCGAACAAGCAAGACGGGAGTGTTGCGTTTCGCCTGCGACACGTGGTTTTGCCGGCGCGACTGCGGCGGGGCGGCAGACATTTTGGCCCGATCGTCGTCGCCGCAACGCTCCCCGCCAGGTGTTTCCAGGCGCGACTGCGGCGATGCGACCGCAAAGGATCACCCTCTCCTTCCAGTCATTGTGCCCGAACCAGGCGATGCGAAAGCAGGGATCACCCTCTCATTACAGTCATTGTGCCCGACCGGCAGCGCTACGACAGTGTGCTACGACATTGTGCTACGACAGCGCTACGACAGTGTGCTACGACATTGTGCTACAACATTGTGCTACGACAGCGCTACGACATTGTACATTCACGTGCTCGTCTATTGAGGGGTTCCTTCTTGCCCTCAACTGCGAGAGTATAAAAACAGCTGCCCCCGGACGCCAAAAAGGGGGCTCCGATTTCTTCTGTTGAGTAAAGTGCTCTCCCGTCTCTCTACTTCGGTCAACCTGACCGCCAACTCTTTGCGATGTTAAAATAAACAAGTTGTTTTGTTGTTACCAGTCGACTCATGCTTTGCCGGGACCTTCGGATGCTTCCAGTTGTACCCCAGGCCGCCAGGCCAACGCTACCCTTGGGGCTTGCGACCCAGGTACAACCACGGGCGTCAGCGCCGAGTTCCCAACAACCGATGCCATCGGTGGGATCCAAACATCTGGTTGGCAGCGGTGAGATCGCCTTCGACTTCAAACAACTGTCTGCCAGCGGTGAGATCGCGACAACGGAGGCCAGCAGCGAAGAGATGCAGTTGACTGTATGCTGAGCAGCTCAACGACGATCCGGGAGCAGTGCAACGAGCCCTGTGTGACGACTGGTTGCCTGCAGCGGAACGACTGCGCGGAATTCCTGCCTGCGAGGTTTGGTGAGTGCGGGACTTTCTTCTTCTGAGCTTTGCCAGGCTTTTGTTAGTGTTAGAAACAGAGCTGGTAATTGTGGTTGTCGTTGCTGCCGGGTTAGTTTGCGGCAAGACAATAGTGAGCAGTAGAGAAAGCAGCATTCAGAGCAGCCATGGATTTGAAGTCGTTGCGCAAACCGAAATTGTTGGAGCTTGCAAGAGAGTTGGGTCTGGATGTCTCGGACAAACTCAGAAAACCAGAACTGATAAAGGCTATTCTTGAGTTAGAGGCTGAGGATGACGAGCTGTCGGAATGCCTTGAGACCATTGAGGAAAGGGAGACTGCAAAAAGACAGGAGCGCGAACTTAAAGAACAAAAAGAGAAAGAAAAAGAAGAGCGCGACCGTCAACACGCTTTGGAAATGAAGCGTCTCGAGATAGAGATAGAACGCGCTCGTAATGGAAGTCAGGCACACGGTGCAGGAGAACGCGTATTGTTCAAAATGACTGACCTGATGCGGCCGTTTAAGCTTGGAGAGGACATTGGTTTGTTCCTGGTTAACTTCGAGCGAACGTGCGAGAAGCAGGGGTTCTCTCGGGAAACGTGGCCACAGCGCTTGCTCACTTTGTTACCCGGCGAGGCGGCCGACGTAGTCGCTCGCTTGGATAGAGAGGAGGCAGAGGATTTCGACAAAGTAAAATCGAGTCTGCTAAAAAAGTACCGGCTGTCTGCGGAGGCGTTCCGTCGGAAGTTTCGGGAAAATGAGAAAGGCAGAAGTGAGTCATATACAGAGTTTGCGTATAGGCTTATGTCGAACATGCAGGAGTGGCTCAAAGAAGAGAAAGCGTTTGGTGACCACGATAAAGTTCTGCAGTGCTTCGGGCTAGAACAGTTTTATAGTCGGTTACCGGAGAACGTGCGATACTGGGTCTTGGATAGGCCAGACGTTTGTACGGTGGCTAAAGCCGCTGAGCTAGCCGAGGAGTTTGTGACGCGTCGGGCTCGCGGAGCTAAGGACGGTCAAAAGGGTGAATTTGGCTCGAAGTTTGAGAGGCCGAAGTTCACACCCATGAGAGCAAAGGGGAACACGCGTAGTGCGGATGCGAGTGGAAGCAGTGCGACCGAACCTAAGGAGACGGCGGCAGCCGAAGCCGAACGCAGAAAGCGGTTCGAGATGAGGCAAGCGCGCGTTTGTTATACGTGCCAGAAGCCGGGTCACTTTTCGGCGCAGTGTCCGGAAACAACACCAAAAGTTGTGTTTTTTTCAATAGGCAGCACTGACGAGAACATGAAGCTTCTCGAGCCTTACATGCGAGACCTCCTCGTGAACGGGAAAGAGTGCCGAGTGCTTCGCGATTCCGCAGCTACGATGGATGTAGTTCACCCGTCTTACGTAGAACCCCATATGTTCACGGGCGAGTGCGCATGGATCAAGCAAGCCGTGGAAGCTCATAGCGTGTGTCTGCCAGTAGCAAAGGTGCTTATTGAAGGACCTTTCGGAGCGCTTGAGACGGAGGCGGCAGTGTCATCTATGCTGCCACCCCAGTACCCGTACCTATTTTCAAACAGGTCCGATCACCTCCTGCGCGAGAGGGGGCTTTTGTTTGGTGAAGCTAGTGTTCAGGCCTTAACCAGGTCGAAGGTTCGGGAACTCGCCGCAAAGGCGGTAGTTGCGGGGCCGACGTTATCAAACAACGAAAAAGGGTCAGAGGCGCAGCAAGCTGATATTCAGAGCACGCCCGAACTGAATAAACTTGAGTCTGTAACGTTAAAGGCGCCAGATACTGGAGAGGAAACGCCCGACACGGGAAAGTTAGAAGAGCTATCTACTGATTTGCTCATCGCGCCTACGTCAGACGGACTTGATAGGTTGCTAAAAGTCAGCCGGTCGGCTTTGATAGCCGAGCAAAAAAAGGATGGCAGCCTGGAAAACGTGCGCTGCAATGTCAAAGAAGGTATCGCCAGGAAAACTGCGCGTTTGGTGGAAAGAGGTGGAGTCCTGTACCGGAAGTATCTAGACCGCAGAGGAGTGGAGTTCGATCAGCTGATCGTGCCTCAATGCTATCGTCAGGATCTGTTGCGCTTGTCACACGGGGGTTCGTGGTCCGGACACCTAGGAGTTAAGAAAACTAAGGACCGTCTCTTGCAAGAGTACTATTGGCCAGGGTGTTTTCGGGACGCAGACCATTTCGTGAGGACATGTGACACTTGTCAGCGGGTGGGCAAACCAGGGGACAAATCAAGGGCGCCGTTGAAATTGGTACCTATCATTACGGAGCCTTTTAGACGGCTCGTTATTGATACAGTGGGACCTCTGCCGGTAACAGCCACGGGGTACAGACACATTTTGACTGTGATCTGCCCAGCGACAAAGTTCCCTGAAGCAGTGCCGCTTAAAGAACTCAGCTCAGTTGAGATAGTCAATGCACTACTGTCCATATTTGCGCGAGTTGGTTTTCCTGCGGAAATCCAATCAGATCAGGGCACAGTGTTTACTAGCGCTTTGACGACAACTTTTCTCGAAAGGTGTGGGGTAAAGCTGCTACACAGCTCAGTGTACCACCCACAGTCGAATTCCGTTGAGAAGCTCCCCTCCGTCATGAAGCGCGTGTTGAGAGCCTTGTGTTTTGAACATCGAACTGACTGGGAGCTGTGTCTGCCTGGGGTGATGTTTGCATTAAGGACCGCGCCGCATGCAGCTACGGGGTTTTCGCCAGCTGAGCTGGTGTACGGTCGCTCGCTTCGGTCTCCGCTTCGCATGCTTCGAGAATCATGGGAAGGCAGGGGCGACGACCCAGTCGTGGTGGAGTACGTACTTAAGCTCCTCGAACGCTTAAGAAGGGCACAGGAGTTGTCAGGTGAAGCAATGACAAAGGCCCAGCAGAGGGCCAAGGTTTATTATGATCGGACAGCCAGGGCCCGTCGTTTTGAGGTGGGCGATGAGGTCATGATATTGCGCACATCGCTAAACAACAAACTAGACGTGCAGTGGGAGGGCCCAGCACGAATTGTTCAGAAACTGTCGGACGTTAACTACGTGGTAAGTCTGCCAGGAAAGCGGAAAGCACAGCAAGTTTACCACTGTAATCTGCTCAAACCTTATAGACAAAGGGAAGCAGTGGTGTGCATGATGGTAAACGTTCCTGAAGAGCTTCCGGTCGAGCTTCCGGGACTAGGCTCAGTGACGAACAGGGAAGACACCGGTCAAGTCATTAGTGACCTTATCAGTAAAGCACCGCTGTCGCCCGAGCGGAAAACCGAACTACACCAGCTCTTACAAGAGTTTCAAGGTCTGTTCTCTGAGAGGCCTGGTAGGACTTCTGTACTTACTCATGATATAGAACTTACCTCCCCAGAGCCAGTACGATCCAAGGCGTATCGGGTGTCACCCCGCCAGAGCGATATTATGGAGGCTGAGGTAAAGAAAATGCTACAGCTCGGTGTTATTGAGGCAGGTGAGAGTGATTATACCTCCCCTTTGATTTTAGTTGAGGTACCAGGCAAGGAACCTCGTCCTTGCGTCGACTACCGCAGGCTTAATTCCATCACTAAGGATCAAATTTATCCGATCCCTAACATCGAGGAGCGCCTTGAGAAAGTTAGTAGCGCTCAGTTTATTTCCACCCTAGATCTTGTCAGGGTTATTGGCAGGTTCCACTTACAGAGAGGCTAGTAGGTATGCGGCGTTCATTTCACCAATGGGAACATTCGTCCTAAAGTGTTGAGTTTTGGTTTGAAGAACGCGCCATACTGTTTTTCAAGCCTCATGGATAAAGTGTTGCGGGGACAGCAAGAATTCGCTTTACCGTATCTAGACGACGTAGCGATATTCTCCGCATCCTGGTCTGAGCATATGGCACACTTGCGGGCAGTGCTAACCCGCCTGCGCGAAGCGGGCTTGACAGTCAAGGCTCCTAAGTGCCAGTTAGCACAGGCCGAGGTTGTCTACCCTCGGTCACGTGATTGGTCAGGGTCGTCGCCGCCCTCTGAAATAAAGTGGCCGCTGTGCGAGACTTTCCGCAACCGCGCACCAAGACCGATATTCGGTCGTTCTTGGGTGTCGCCGGCTACTATCAGAGGTACATCCCTAGGTACTCTGATATCGCGGCTCCCCTGACGGATGCTCTAAGAAAGACAGAGCCTCAAACAGTCGTCTGGGACGAGACAAAGGAAAGAGCTTTTAGCGCCCTAAAGAGTGCCCTAACAAGCCAGCCTGTGCTACGATCGCCAGACTATACAACAGGGTTCATTGTTCAGTGCGATGCTAGTGAGCGAGGCATGGGCGTTGTACTGTGCCAACGGGAAAATGGAGAAGTAGAACACCCCGTCCTGTATGCTAGTCGTAAGCTGACCAGTCGTGAGCAGGCGTATAGCGCCACCGAGAAAGAGTGTGCGTGTCTCGTGTGGGCCGTTCAGAAATTGTCATGCTATCTAGCCGGCTCGAGGTTTATCATTGAGACGGATCACTGCCCTCTCCAATGGCTGCAGACCATCTCTCCCAAAAATGGCCGCCTCCTGCGCTGGAGCCTCGCTTTACAACAATATTCCTTTGAGGTGCGTTACAAAAAGGGGAGTCTCAACGGTAACGCCGATGGCTTAAGTCGAAGCCCCTAACGTAAGAATCAGCCTCAAAATTGTTTGTTACTGATGTTTTTCTTCCTGAGGCAGGATTTTTTTTTAACATATTGCTTTTGTTTAGTGTTTCAAAGTGATGATATGCTTTCTAGTGCAATTTTTCAATTTGTGGACGCGTTCTGAGTGATGCTAGACTACTGTAAGGAACTAGGCAGTGGTATAAAAAGGGGAAAGAGCCTGGCAGGGCTTAGTGAGGGTTGTGCCGTGCTTGCTGACTGAACGGTTGAGTTTCAGCGTAGTTCTAACGCTTGCCGGGAACGAGAACAAAAATGTGAACTCTCCCGAAGTCACTTTGCAGTGTCCCGTGCGAACCTGAACGAGAGAACGAGGCCTTCTCTGTGCGCTGCGCTCAAGAAACGTCGAGGGACGCCCGACTTCGGTTATGAGCATCATCGAGCGACATCCCTCCGGACAGCGGATGCAGTCCCCTGTCCATCGGGATCTCCTTTCCCCGGCGGGGCGGTCTGTTGCGTTTCGCCTGCGACACGTGGTTTTGCCGGCGCGACTGCGGCGGGGCGGCAGACATTTTGGCCCGATCGTCGTCGCCGCAACGCTCCCCGCCAGGTGTTTCCAGGCGCGACTGCGGCGATGCGACCGCAAAGGATCACCCTCTCCTTCCAGTCATTGTGCCCGAACCAGGCGATGCGAAAGCAGGGATCACCCTCTCATTACAGTCATTGTGCCCGACCGGCAGCGCTACGACAGTGTGCTACGACATTGTGCTACGACAGCGCTACGACAGTGTGCTACGACATTGTGCTACGACATTGTGCTACGACAGCGCTACGACATTGTACATTCACGTGCTCGTCTATTGAGGGGTTCCTTCTTGCCCTCAACTGCGAGAGTATAAAAACAGCTGCCCCCGGACGCCAAAAAGAGGGCTCCGATTTCTTCTGTAGAGTAAAGTGCTCTCCCGTCTCTCTACTTCGGTCAACCTGACCGCCAACTCTTTGCGATGTAAAAATAAACAAGTTGTTTTGTTGTTACCAGTCGACTCATGCTTTGCCGGGACCTTCGGATGCTTCCAGTTGTACCCCAGGCCGCCAGGCCAACGCTACCCTTGGGGCTTGCGACCCAGGTACAACCACGGGCGTCAGCGCCGAGTTCCTCCCAACCGATCGCGCCAGCGGTGCGATCAAAACAGGAGTCCTCGTCGCAGCTGTCCTCGTATGAGCGGTCAAAGGAAGCTGTCCACAATGTGGACGAGAGCTGGAACAACGCGGCGAATGTTGCGCGATGTTACTGCTATATTACAGCGCATACTACACAGTGCCAATAAGGCGTCAAAACCGCGAACCACACGCACTCACTCGGATTGCGCTGCGGATCATCGGCGGACGTATTCGCGGAATGAGATGCGTGCAGCTGCCGAGAGGAGAAGGCAACCCGAGAGTCGTTCGTGCTGCTCATCGCGCAAGCGCGAAGCGGCCGCTGTCGCCGAGGGCACACCCGGTCCGCTTCCTCGAAGCTCGGTGAACTTGTAGAGTGCGCCTTCGGTTTGATTTCGGGGGGGTCATCGTTTCCCAAACGACGAAATATCGACGGCAGAGAGAACTTGCGGTGCGCCTATACACCACGTAGCCATCTTCGGAATAGGCCCGTAGATGCGACGAGTGATAAGACGAAGCGTAAAGAAAAAAAAGAAAAAGAAGGGGAAAAATGTGGCCGTTACATTAATCACGCCTCGACGGCGTGATAGACATCTATGGATGCCACGCCGTCGGCATTCGGGCTTCCACGCCGCTGATTTCGAGACATCCTGCCGTCGCGAATAGGAAATAAAAAAAAAAAAGGGGGGGGGGGGCTGGAGGGCAAACGCTGAAGTTTTATCGATGACCATACGCAGACGGAGGCACAGAGCCTACAGACAGAGTTCCTAGCTCGGTCAAGACTAATCATTACGCAGAATACAACAGACGATAAGCTGGAACTTGTACGTCACGATTAAGGAAACAGACGCAGCCGAGTGTGAGCCGCGGCTTATCGGCGGGAGGCAGCCCCAACGAAAAACTGCAATGGCTATGTCGGCGGCGAGGAAGGGGATAGAACGAGGAGAGAGAGAGAGAGAGAGAGAGAGAGAGAGAGAGAGAGAGACCCGAGCCAAGCTCCTCCTGTATCCGCGTGCCGGAAGTTGGCGGAAGCCTGGGAGTCGCCGTTACCGATGCATGACATCCGGCAAAGTTGTCGCGGGAGTCCCCCCACCTCCCGGAAGAAACGCGAACACTTCTCGTAGGAAGTGGGGTTGCGACTACGCGGAAACGCGACTGGTAGTTTTGTAACGCCGCCCTCTCCAAAAAGGAATCGTTAGCCGGCCTTGTCGGTATCACGGACGCGGAGTTGCTATCCCTGACAAATTCATCAAATTCTTGCCACCGTTGTCTAATTCGCTTTCTCGTCAACTCTGCCGCGTTTACATGAATGCGACAGTGGCGCGTCGCATCGCTTTTCTAGCGCGTCGCAAACGCGCCAGTAATGCGCCAGGAGAAGGGTTGATTGAAACGGTTAAGTCGACTCGCGCGGTGGCGGTGCACGTATAAACGCCGGCATATCGATTCGAGCGATAGAGGGGGAGACGGCTGCCGGCCTGCTCCCCGTGTAAACGCTCTTACATATGGTATTCGCGCGTTGCACTATTATGTTTGGGGTCGGGCATGAAATAGATGGTAGCTGGCCCATGCCGTCCTCCAACTTATTCACGCTGAGGACGTTGTTGAAAGGAGGGACTTGTTCTAATGGAGAACGAGCAATGTGGGATTTATTTACAGTACCTACATGAGAACGTTACAGTTCATCACTCTAGCATGACTGAAAGAGGAATGCACACTGAGGAGCCGCCGACGGCTCCTTAAATACACTCTGTCCTCCCTATATTCCTAGGTGAGGGAAAACGGCCGTTGGACCAAACGGGGCGCCCAAAAGCATCGCAGCCGGCCCTCCTTTGAGGGGAAAGGTTTACGCACTCACTTCCACATAGGTTGTACTGACCACGCGAAGGTGAGTGCGCTCTCGCAGACAGGGTGCCTGACCCGAGCAGGCGCCTCTTTATACCAGAGTCGACGCCGCAGACAATGGCCGCCGCGTCTGTCCATTGATCGACGACTTCTAAGCTGCGTCAGACGGCACCGCCAAATATCTTCCAGGAGCTCCCCTGCCAGACCACGAAGGCGGCGGGGACTCCACTAACAATACTTGCTCCGCCGACCCCGTCCAGACATCCCGGTGCCGTATCCCCCCGTTGACGCGGCTCATTCTGGTCTTCACAAAGCAGGTTGTCGCCGCGGCAGACATCGTGGCGCCTTTCCGTTGGTCGCTTCCCGGAAGATCGCCAGCCCTCGCCTGTCAAACGTAACAGCGCAAAGAAATGCGATATTACGCTTCCGTCGCATGCTAAGCGCGCGTTTGCGCGAATACGACGGCGTTTACACGTGGCGCATGCCGCGCGAAGCGAGCCGGAACCTGCGCGTTTCCGGCGACTTGCATTCCGCCGGTGAAGTGGAGGACAGAGCACGCGCGGCGGCAGCCGTCTCCCTCCCTTCAATGCGACACGCCAGCGCTCAACACGCACCGCGACAGACGACTTTTACCCCGTCTCGAACTATCAGCCGTGGCTCTCCTGTCGAGTCGATGCGATTCGCGCCCTGCCCAGCGCATTACCACCGTTTACATGATTGAGCCGCGCTACAGAAATGCGACGCGACGCGACACATGTCGCATTCACGTAAATGCCGCTTCTGAATGCATCGCTCAGCCGGCGTAGGGGAAAAGAGAGGGGGGGGGGGGGGGAGACGAAAATGACTCCAATCGGCATAGTTCTGTTCACCAGGATTTCGTATACGTGCCGAAAGACCTCGCCCCGGGATATATCACTCCCTCCCTTCTAAATATCGCGTCGAAACGCCGCGCGGAACGAGTACACGCGGGACGACGGCGGTAATAGTTGCACTTTGATTCAATAATTCTGTGCATCGTTGTGAAAGCAAGGACACGAGCTCAATCAGTCCCAAGGACGCCGGACTGAGTTATGCCGTGCGGTGCGTTCTCTCTGAAAGCAAACGCCGAGAGAATACGAGTGAATCGAACGCACAGCAAGTGGTAAGCGACAGATTATATCCAATATGTAAATTCTGAGAATGCAACTGATACGTAAGTGCTAGTAGTATAGTATAATCATCACATAAAAAACTAGGTGAAATCAAAAAGTGCCGCAAAGCTGTGGAGAAACTGCACGTACCGTTGGCGTATAGAAGGGCAGGATATGTAACGCTTAGAACGTGTAAGCGGCGGTCCCGTACATTAGGCAGCGGTTAATTCATATATAAATGAGGGAAAATGCAAACAGGGAGATAATCGGATGGAGCGGCGAAGGGAATAGATACGCCAACACAATGTTATAGCGCTATAGACAGGACATCGATGAGAGCCCTACCGTATAAGAGGCTTATTTCGGACAACGACTGATGAACATGGTAAATCGTATCTGTTACAGTGGGAAAGCACACGCTTCCTCCGGTGCTGCAACAAGGAGCGTCGTATGGAACCAGCGTTTCGGCAATCGGACTTCTCAGTTTTTCAAGGAGGTCTTCGTCTTCGCCCTTAGGGGTCGGAACGTTTTTGGCCACAGCGACATTCCTTGTTTTGACCACTGCAGATCTTTTCAATTCTGCATCTTCCTGTGAACTTCTTTCTCTCTTGTTCAAATAAAACAGACGTTCACAGCCAGAGGGATGCTTGAAGTTATCTGCAGTGCCCAAAGAAGCAATGTCGCTGTAGCCAAAGTTTCGACGCCAAGGGGACCTGTTTTCGTCAGGGCAGCGACAAAACAGCAAACAAAACAAGCAGTGGTGTGCACCGCTTTGGGCGCCAACTGTCCCGACGAAGGCAAGGCCCCCTTGTCGTCGAAATGTTGGCTGCCCCCGTTCGACCCCTGAATCTGTCTTGTTGACCACCTTCGCTACGCTTATACACACACATTGGTGTGTGTATAGCGTCGTCTGCTTGCCACTCCCGGAAGTGTCGTCTGGTTGCCACTCCCGGAAGCAGACGACGCGCGTTGCCCGTGCGGGTCGCGTATAGGAGCGTTTGGCGTATATACACACACGCTGCACAGTTTTACGGCACAATGAGCCGCCGCCAGACAGGCGCTCGCGAAACAGAAACTGCCGCGCGCCGAAAACGAATCGATGGGGGAAGAAAGCGTCACAAGGCCGGTATACACACACTCGCACAGCTCGCGCGCTCCCTCCTTCTCCCCAAGGCAACGCATAAAAGCGAAGGGTGCCCCGACGCCGTAATATGCGCGATAGGGGCGGCGAAAACAAGGCTGCCCCGCTACGACCTTCACCCGGTGCCGGTTATTGCGACGGTCGCGCACAACTCCGCGCATGGCCGCGCAGGACGGACTTCGCAGAACCTCTCGCGTGCGAGCCGACTATAGCATCGTGGCGTCTTGGGAGCCAAGCGAGGCACACTGGAAGACGGACAAAGTGCTGTTGTCCTTCCCGACGTAATCTACGGTAGAATTAATGTGCAGTAGAATCTCGTTACGCCGAAACCTCGAGAGACCTGTTCCGACAAACAGGAGTTCTGTTTACTAAGAAAGGTGGCGCAGAGTTGCAGTACAATATGACAAACAGCCCACTGACACTGTCTACGTATGCTGGCCATAATGGAGTGATTGCAGCAGCTATAGTTTGTCCCACATTTGAGCGTTTCGCTATAGTTTCGGTTTCGAAGAGGCGACGTATCAAAATAAACACATGGCGTTTAGCGGCCGAATAACACGCGCTCGTGCAAGGGGAGTCCAAATTACCGCACGACGCGCCGAAAGGCATCAGCATTTTCGGTTGTCTTTATTTTAGTCGTTCTATATGGTGGCGACTGACGGTGCCGCTGACGCTCGTCAAATCTGTACACGCTATGCATTAAAATTCCATCAAATGTTTGCCTCCTTGAGTCATTACCACCGCCTGGATAGCACACAAGCGTTGCAATATATATATATATATATATATATATATATATATATATATATATATATATATATATATATATATATATATACCCCGTCTTTAAAAATATTTCAAGGCTCTTTTTTCTAGGTTCCATTTACACAGTTCCGAATATTATCGTTCCGATTAACGAAAGTTCTTTTTTTTTTTTGCATTACTCAATTATACAAAGCAACCAACTTAGAGGCTGTTGTCCCGTTCATAAGCGGTACTTCCGTTCAAGCGAGTTCCCGTTCAAGCGATTCACCGAGATTTGCACTTACAATCAACGATGTGGCCCGAATTTCACCTTTCCTTCGGGACTGCGGCAGTATACGGGTGCGGTTCCGCTAACGTATACTGGTGCGCCCTGCTTTGGCCACAGTATAGATGATACCGGCATGTAGTGCAACGCTAATACGTTAACATCCACTGCACTGGCAGTTAATAGTGTATTATAGTACTAACGTAAATGAACAGCTGTGTACTGGTGTAGGTGCCGTTACTATAATTTTACTGCGTTGGTGTACTTACTGCCACAGGACATGTTCAGCACGCATCAGCCCGAATAAGTGACAGAAAGAGAGGAAGAAAAGAGTTTGGGGTCGGTTCTCGAAACAACCTTGCACTGCAAGGCGAGGTTGGACCTCGCACCGAGTACACGTTCCTCGGAGCCAGATGCACGAAAGCGGATCGGACCGTTTCGAGGATGACGAGTCGCAGACGGCGGTGTCAGAGGAAGAAAAAAACAAAACAGAAAAAGAAAGAAGGAGAGAAAGGAAAAAGAAAGCAAGAGGCTGGGCTCGGCAAAAGATACGGCACCTCAGGCTCGCGTGGCTGGGATTATTTGGCCACGGCGTGTTAACTGAGCCATGTATAGGTCTTCGACCTGCATTGCATCACTTTCCTGATGCAGCAAGCTATAAGGCGAAGCAGAACGGCGATTTCTCCTTCATCTTACGAAGAGGCGGGCTTGCACATGTTTTTTTTTTTTTTTTATCGGTACATAACCGCCACTCTCTGCCTTCAGTAATGGCAATATGTCTTACGTAACGGTCGTCACCGCAATCAGCCTATATTTATGTCCACTGCAGTGTGATCGGGCCGCCCCTCCCACTGAAATCCAATTACCCCTGTCTTGCGCAAGTTGACACATATACGCCTGATAATTTACTCATTTCGTCACACCTCTTATTTCTCCGCCGTCTTCGATTGCGCTTCGATCCCTTCCTCTGGCACCCATTATTTTGCTCTAATAAATACTCGGCAATTTGGCACAAATGTAATGCGATACCTTGAGTTCACATCAATCGGGGTAAAATCTACAAGAGCCAACAATACGTAACTGCGGCACCCAGGGGCCGTGTTACGTCATATTTTCATAACGTCGACGTTACATTCGGGTCTAACAAAAAAAAATATTATAATAATAGCCAGCACATTCAAACTCACGCGGCTCCCGCTGTTATTCACGGTGAAGAGCACCGCTTACATAAATAAATGTGAAAATTGGCAGCTCTACAACTTTCGTGAAGCTGTTTACTTTACCCGCCGTGGTTGCTCAGTGGCTATGGTGTTGGGCTGCTGAGCACGAGGTCGCGGGATCGAATCCCGGCCACGGCGGCCGCATTTCGATGGGGGCGAAATGCGAAAACACCCGTGTGCTTAGATTTACGTGCACGTTAAAGAACCCCAGGTGGCCGAAATTTTCGGAGTCCTCCACTACGGCGTGCCTCAGAATCAGAAAGTGGTTTTGGCACGTAAAACCCCTGAATTAATTAAAGCTGTTTACTTAAATGCTACAAAATTTTTCATCATCTTGTGCAACGCGTTTTTCAGCGTAGCGATTACATACGCGTGCCTGCGCGACTAATCAGCAGGATGCCCAGGAAAACCCCCGCCACGCGAATCACGTGATCGATCCACGCGACCGCGGGCTATATATACACACACACACACTGCATGCGGCACCAGTCCCAGCTTTCTTTACGCCCCACCTGCGGTATCAGCCCGGTTTGCTTACTATGCATGTATTGTTGCACTATCTCACGCAGGACTGGGATCCACCCCCCACTCTCTCACTCACACACACAAACACACACCCGCCACCTCACTCAGCGAGAAACGGAAAGAGCCATCGACGCGAGCGAAACCACGGGAAAGAAAACGTCGAAAGCTTGGTTTTATAAAGCAATTGTTCTCTTGAAGGCGTACATTTGCTACGTGAGGACACCGATTCATGTTGTAATAGTTGGAGTCGGGCATGAAACAGATGGTAGCTGGCCCATGCCGTCGTCCAAGTTATCCACGCTGAGGACGTTGTTGAAGGGAGAGACGTGTTTCTCATCCAGAACGAGGAATATGGGATTTATTTACAGTATCACATGAGAACGTTAAGGTTCATCAGTCTAACATGACTGAAAGAGGAATGCACTGACCGCGCCGAGGTGAGTGGGTTCTCGCAGACACGGTGCTAGACCCGAGCAGGCGCCCTCTTTATCCCAGAGTCGACTCCGCAGACAGTATAGCCGCCGCGTCTGTCCATTGACTGACGACTTTTAAGAGCCGTGAAGGCGGCGCCGCAAGACACCTCCTTCCAGGAGCTCCCCCGCTCCAAACAAACCGTGAAGGAGGCGGCGACTCCACTAACAATACATGGTCCGCCGACTGCGTCCAGACCTACCGGCGCCGCCCGCGATGCGAGTCGACTTTACAATGCGAGTCGCCGCCGCAGACATGCCGGCGCCAACGGGCTGTTGACTCGGCGGTCGCTTCCCCGTAGATCGTCAGCCCCGCAGCTGCGGTGGGCTGGGAGAATCTTGTAGGTCGGTGCCTCTACAGGACGTTCGTAACAACGTGCTGCGTAACGTCTGCTGTAGAAGTACTGAAAGTTGGGCAAGTTTTGGTACGTAGCTATATTCATTATACGGAACTGCAGCGTGCGCAACAAACGATCCCACAAAAGGCTTCCTGTGCATTTTCCTCTGCCTTGTGTCTCGTGTGTTGCTTCGTAATTTTGTTTGTTTGGTAATGAATACCGTCTGTTGCTTCCCCGTCCGATTCCGTACAGATCAGAGTCGGCCGCGCGAGCCCACATGTAGGGGAAGTACAGGTGGGAGAGGCAACACACAAGTCGATTCGTTATACAGGCGCATCGTAAAATCATTTGCACCCTTCGCAACGAGAATAGGGTGTAGATTGGTCTACGCACTTCAAAAAAAAAATTTACGCCCTTTGGGGCTTATCTTGTCCCACAACAATAATCGTCATCTGTGTTGCGCGCGTTTCCTTTCCTTAACGCTGCGAGCCCGGTACTTCCCAGTCACGAACGGCTTGCGCGTTATCAGCGTGACACAGCATTCCCGACAGGAAAGTAGCGAACGCCGAGTTTTCAAGAGAGGAAACGCAAGCAAGGCAGATGACGATTATCGTTGTGGGACAAATATACACCCCAAAGGGGGGTGCAACCGTTTTATGAGTGGACGATTATCTTTGGTGGGAAAAGATAAGCCCCAAAGGGTGTAAACTTTTTAAAGTGTGACTTGCAACTTTACACTTTTTGGATGTAATGGTGTGAATTATGGACCGATATGCACCTTTTCTTTGTGCTGTTAAGGGTGTACATTATTTTACAGTGTGCTGTCCTGTGCATCAACTATTCGGAGAAGGGGCGGCGGCAGCAGCAGCATACATAGCGTAGCTCCATGCCCTGCTCGCCCGCCGAGGAGGGTATCTAGGCATCCTACAGCAGCAGCAGCACATCCAACCCAGCAGTATAGGTATACTGTCAGTTCAGTCCGGGAGACTTCGCCTAGAAAGCATCCCATTAAACGGGGTTTCCCCTTTCGTAACCTATACTAGCGGGTAATACGAACCGACTTGAAGAACGATTATACGTCCCTGAGCATGCCTACAGGGCTATAGGTGCGACAAGGCGGAAGGGGCGGGGCGCAAATATGCGAAAAAAAAAATAACGTTTCGACGTTAGCGCACCGCGGTCTGGGGGTAGGGGCAGCGGAGCAGACTCACCGGAATGAGCCCAGTGGGACAGCAGACGAGGACGGGAAACACAAGCTATAACCATTTTCGTCACGCGACCTTCCTGGTAACCACGCTAAGCGCGAATACTGTGCGCAAAACTATATAGACTAGAGAGAGCCACTTAAGAGAAACCAGACCAGACGTGTGGCGCAGATCGTGCAGATTAGAGGCGTCAGCGTCTGAAATTGCCGCTACGCAACACGACGGCTAATGACGCAAAGCACACGGCCTATAGAAGGCCTTCGCATATTATATACGTGCACTAACGTAGAAACATTGAGCGCACGTCAGCGCACGTACGCGCTAGGAAGAACGTGCCAACGCGCACTAAACGGTGGCCGCGCTTACTTACCATTTCCTATCGTCGGTTGCAATCGGAATCGCTATACGTGCCAATTCTGAGTCCTCAAGTTGCGCGGGGCGGCACGCTTACTTATCCCATAGGAGCCGGTCGGAGTTCCGCAATCCCGATCGGTAACCGCCTAACAACCAAATATCGAAGAGTCAACCGCCTGTCGTTTGCGAAATGACGCTGTATAACAGGTTTTTTTTTTTTTTTTTCAGGGAAACCGAACACTTCCAAAGAAACCGCGCCTCTTAAGGCGTCTCTATTTGTGGAAAAAGATTGAAGAAAAGGAAGCCTTGCAGAGAGAGAGAGAGAGAGAGAGAAGAGAGACAGACGGGGTGGAGGGAGAGGAGAGGGAGGGAGCATAAGAGGCTAATGTACGCAGAAATACACAGCATGCTAGGTCGAGAGAGAGAGAGAGAAGTCGCAATGCAGAAGGAGGGCAAGTTGACCAGGCTGAGCCCGGTTGGCTACCCTGCACTGGGGAAAGTGGAAAGGGGATTGAAAGATGCGAAAGTGAAGTTCGAAGTGTGCACCAGCACACACGCAATGAAGTGCTCGTCGTTCAGTTAACTGAAAAGCGGTCGTACGGGCTGGCGCATCTCAAGAGGCACAGCAGCGACTTTGCGGCTTAGCAGGTAGCCCGACGCACGAGGCCATATAGTCCCAGGACCCCAGGTAATATCCGCCCGCTGCAAATATGGCCGCTCCCACGCAAATAACAGACAAAACGGAACCTAAATGGAAAAAAAAAAAGACAAATCACTGCCTAGTTAGCGGCACATCGCCGAGAGAAACGTGTTATCATTACGTGACACCTCTTCGAGGTCCGGAGACACGGGCGCTCTTTTTTTTTTTTTTTTTGTATTTCGTCCCCATCGAAATGCGGCCGGGACAAATGATCCCGTGCTTAGCAGCGCAACACCACAGCCGCTAAGCCACGACGGCGGGTGTTTTGACACTCCTAACGCGAACGCATTAACAACAAACGAAGCCGCTCGCGAGGTTCCCAACCCCGACCCAGTCAATCAGAAACCCCCCGCCACCCGTTAATTCCTTCGAGCGTTCGAGCGATCGCCCTCGCCCCCTCCCCTCCCCCTGAGCCACAGCTTGACCGCCCTACAGCCGCTTAACACCCGCACGAAAGCTCGGCTACACGGAACAAGGCTTAGCACGCGGGGACGCCGAACCGCGGCCCGACGGCGCCACCGACGCGGGAGAGAGGAAAGCGAGGACAGCAACGAAAGAGAGAGAGAGAGAGAGAATAGAAGAACAACATCGGGGAGCGCGCGCGAGACGGGGCCGCCGAGCACGGCTTCCAGCGACGAGAGAGCGAGCGCGTCGCCCTACTAAGCTCGGGACGTAAACAAGCCCTCCCGCCGGCGGCAGGACGGGGCGCGGTGGGGGGACCTCGCCGCCGGATTCTTCGTCCCGTGTTTACTGCGCGTTGCACAAGCCGGACAGCAGCACGCGCCCGCACTGCCCGCCGCCGAACCGGGCGCGACCACGCCGGGTCCACTGTGTATTTATTAAACACGGCAGCACTGGTAGACGGATGTGCCGGCGACCCGAGAGAGAGAGAGAGACAACTTTGTTGCTTCTCATCGGAACTAGTGAGCAGGCGGCCTCAGTCCAGGCCACCTCAGTCGGCGTAGTTCATGTCGGTTATGACGTAGGGTTCAGGCATTCTTGGTGTTTATCAGTTGGTGGGTCAGCGCATCTATGCCTACGCGTAATCTTTTTCTAGAGGCAAGTGTGGCGCTGTGCTGTCATCTCGATTGTCTATACCACCCTCTGGTATATATGCCGGGTCGCACGGCTATGTCACGGTGCATGGCCTATGATGCGGTTGTTTTGGAGGGGGGATCCCGGTGACTCTTCGATATTTGTCTGTTTTGTCATGAATGTGATGCACCATGCTGGCCTCGTGCTGCAAGTTATAAACATCGCGCTCCTTCAATTATACCTCAGCTGAAAGTGGAGCGCCAGTTCCGCGCACTCGTCTAGTCCTCGCTTATTTAGTGACACTATTTTTCCGCAGCTAGCGAGCCATCGTGGGGAGGGGGGTAGCAATATGGGGGTGAAAATGGGAGCGCAGGATGACATGTCCGCAAGAAATGATGGGCGTTCGGGTGGTCGCCCCCTCATCGGGCAGTGTATATTTACTACTCGCGCTAGCGCCTTTTCAGGACGCAACTCCCAGTGACACAACAGGAATACACAGTGTGAGGCTAACCCACCGCCCGCAAGCGATAACAACAGGTGCGCACCTATATCGCTACGTTGGAAAGGGTAAGTGACGCTCGGAGAAACGGAGGGACAGACACGGTTACGATGTGTTCAAAAGGCAGACATCGACATTTATAACCGCGCTAAGTTATACAGGTCCCAAATTGAGCGGCCAGACAATACAAATGGCTTCACAAACGAAGCACCGCTCTGCGCCGCAACCCGTTCCTCCCTCGAGGAACGGACCCCGCCTTGCTCCGCGGGAGATCCAGCGCTCCGGCAAACCGGTCGGAAGACGTCACTGGCCCGCCAAAACCGCGCAGTGCTCGCGGAATCGCGCAACAGGGCGCCGCCAACTCGGGCATAGAAAGGCAACTGCTGCTTGCGCCTGACGTCGCTCAGCGAATGGCTGCATAGTCACGTGGCAAGCCTGAGAAGGCACTGCAGGCGCCGGCATAGAATAAGGAACCAATTCCGCCTTGCTGTCAAATTCGACATCTTCGTCAGTTCCGATTGGACCGCAGGTCTGCTACGGCCTCTCTGTTTGGCTCAAAACGGCAACAGAGAGAAATTCGACAACATGGTAAGACATGACTGCGTCCAGAACCGTGGTCCACAAAAGCACCAACCTCGAAAAAGAAAGATGAGACCTTTAGACCGGGCTTGTTCCTTGCCCTAACGTATACGTAAACAGCACGAAACAAAGATTATAGGACAAGAGTAAGGACACGTATAAAACACGCACGCTGGCGCCCGCATTTATACAGTACACCCTCGTCCTAACGATAAAGCTTTATTAAAAATATCGCTTTGTTCGAAGTTTCTTTTGTGTGTGTGTGTGTGTGTGTGTGTGTGTGTGTGTGTGTGTGTGTGTGTGTGTGTGTGTGTGTGTGTGTGTGTGTGTGTGTGTGTGTGTGTGTGTGTGTGTGTTCCCGGGTTACGACTCTCTTATACCTTCTCCGCTTTTAATGAAATGCCACTTACAACGAAGTCAATTTCCTGTCCCGATAACCTCGGTACAACTAAGGGTTAGTGTATGTACTTTCAACTACTGCGTCCTCATATTTGTTCCGCACCGCTGAAGTAAGAGCAACGGAAGATAACGCAACGGGTTCGCGAGTTGGTCCCCCTGCATAGTTCTCCAAGCTTCCGCAACGCTGCACTCATTGGGCAAGAGCGCGGGTCGTGCGTGTGACCCGCCTCCTCCTCGTCTTCGAATAGAATGGAGGCCATCGCCCCGCGACGCGCTCTCCCGGCGCCGTCGCTTGGTTGCGTGTACGTTAAGTCGGTTAACCGGGAGAGACGTAAACCCGCGGAATGCAGAGAGAGAGTGAGGGGGGGGGGGCAAGTGGAGAGCGGGAACTCGTTTGTGTGTGTGGGCTCGCTGTCTTCCCTAGTCGGCGCAGCGGGCTTTGAAAGGACCCGCCCCCGACGGATGACTCAGGCTATTCGATGCGGTCGGCTATATGCTTATATCACGCGCTTTCCATAGACTGTCGATAAACGGCACGTTGTACGCGCAACGGAAAAGAGAGCGCGCGAAACGGAGAACCGACGCTGGTTGAGGACATTTTAGCTGAAACTGAGAGGAAGACACTGGGCAGCTCGCACCTCAGTAGAAGGAAGGGGCAACACGATCGAGGGTCCTCGAAATTCGCGTATGGGGTGCCAAGATTCCCGTCCGGCAACTAGCAGAGGCGCCTCATCCTGGTCTTTTGCCAAAGATCGACGTCCTCTGTTTCGTGTGTGTCACAGGACGCCGCGTACGAGACGTCTCGACGATGCCTGCTATGACTGTTCTTTCTTTCTTCCTTCCTTTCATTCTTACTATTCGCCTGGGTTGTCAAGCTGCATAATGAGGAAGTAAAACTACATGTAAGCTTCGATGCCTGCTTCAATGCGGGTAAGTATAGGCCCACGAGGCGTCGTTCATCACACAGTCTCACACACGGCGCAAAAAAATGACCGCTATATTGAAGCAGCGCACTTGCATCTGACACGTACACGTACACATAGAAAGGACATACACAGCGCCTGTGTGTGCATCCTTTCTATGTGTACGTGTACGGTGGCAGATGTAGGTGCGCTGCTTCGATATCACGGCTCACCAACTATAGCCCATCGGTTATCTTACGACCGCGATACGTCGCGCTTCAAATGGCGGCATCGCCGTGGCCTCCCTCGCCGGCGCGGACACACGCAATGCACCGTCCGTTCGTTCCCCTTCCGGCCGCGGCGCGTCGCCACGAAGTCAACAATAGAAACAATAGCAGCCATGATAGCAGCGCTAGCCTCACTCGAACACGAAGGAAGACAGGCGTGCATTCACGAGCGATGCGTCGCGCGCCCACTGCACGCGAATGCGGGTCAAACCGACCGAGTACGCAAACCGCGTCGGCGTGGTGGTCGTTCCTCCGAGCGTCGAGACGGTGACGCGCGAGAGACGCAGCGAGGAAGATAACGGTTCTCGCGCGCGCGACCAGACGGCGTGCACTGCGGGTCGCGCGTAATGAGCCGCAGAGACGCATGGGTTGAAGGCGGGGGAGATTGAAAAGAAAAAGAAAAGGTGACCTAGAGATGGGGCTGAACACGTGCCAAAGACGGTCGCGCTATCTCGAGACATATAGCGTGACACAAGCACGCGTACGCCGCGGGTTGGCGGAGGGGGCGAGAGGGAGGGCTCTCCTGTTGAGATATATGCAAAGACGAGCGGCCGATCGAGGTTCGCTCCGCGGCCGTTACCCCTCTCTGCATGCAAATTTATCTTCCCGCTCGGCAACTGCGCGAATAACCGCCTCTGCGCGCGGAGTGCGAGAGCGCGGACCAACGTATATACATGAGTGGGCGTGGCCAATCATAGTTTGAAGGGTTATTCATGCTAGGAACGCGTATAGTAACGCTTGTGCGTAGTGGTGCACACACACGCACCCACACACACGCACACTCGGTTAGGCGGCAGCGAGCGAAACAGGTTCCCGCGCCACGGCTTCGATCACGCTGCGACTATATAGGAAGTCGGGCGTGGACATCGCGCGAACGTCGCTTATATATACCTCAGTCACACGTTCGCTTTCTGATGACCATTCAAATCTAAGATCAATAAATATCCTCGAGCCTTGTGGCTCGCTTCCGCAAACTCGCACGAAAGATCCAATTAGACACGCGAATTTCAATTAAATTAAATTTTGTGTCTTTTTCTTTCTTTCTTTTTTACGTGCAACGATCTGATTATGAGGCGCGCCGCGTAGTGGCCGACTACGAATTGCTTTCTTTGACAGTCTGGCGGTTCTCGAACGTGCCTCTAAAACAAAGTACACGAGCCTTCTAGAATTTGCGGCCTAGCAAATGCGGCCGCCGCAGGGCCGCGGCTACGAACCCGCCACCTCGAGCTAAGCCGTCCAACGCCATAGAGCCACTGAGCTATAGCGCGCGGCTAGTGCGTGAGTCTTTGGTTTGAATGGTCACTATAAACGCAAGCAAGTGGCTACAGCACTAGATTATCGAGTATAGGAAAAGTACAATATAGAAAAGCAAGCAAGCGCACACTGTCTTTTGAAGCGCCAAGCAGCACAGAACTTACATTGGAGCGAAGGGTTATACCACGGACGTGAGTTATTCGAACCTCCTGACTTGTCAGTATACGCATATACTTGCACAAATACCCGTCAGTATACGTTAAGCCCCGTGCAACACTTGCTGTAGTTTGGCGTACAACGACAATGCCATCGTAGTACATGTCTCAGTAGACAAACTGCATACGATTCTATATACAGCAGTTTTTTTTTTTTTTTCGTTTCCTACCACTAAGCTCGTGCAGTGAAGTACACGGAAGCTAACGCCGCTGAACGGCGGCCCGAATTTATTAAACTACTTGGCGGGCGCTCCTTGCTGGCCGGCGCCTTGTCAATCGTACGATCTATAGGATCAATTGAATGGCCGGCTAAATAGATCCAGCCAATTTTCCGTGAATGCCGCGGCCTTCAGCCGACCGATGCGAGTCCTGCAACTTATAGCTTCGACAACACTGAAGAAATTAAGACCCGGCTGAATGAAAAGCGCGGTATTTTGTATAGGCGGACGCTGATACCCCGGCGCATTACGCTGTATATGCTACCAGCCCGTGTCCAGCCTTATAAACACGGCTACTGAAAAGAATCGAAAAGGAGCAGAGAAAAACAAAGCAGACGCTTTGCATTCGATTTCCCCTTGGAAGCTGTACCAACAAGGAAAAAAATCACCGACGATTACGATAACTCCCTAATGCGAAATTTGAGCGCAGTTCTATACGTGTTTTCATTTCGCGATATGTTGGCTGGCGCCGACAATCTGTCTCGTGCGGCACATTGCAAAGGGAGCGAAGTGCACGTGGCGCGACTGCCTCGTTAATCGGGAGATCGCGAGAGGCAGCGCGTGGGTCACGCGTGGGCGCGATTCACAGCAGCCGCTGCAGACAGACCTCCGCTCATGCAGCGCTTTTCGATAATAACGACGCGCGCTACTCTGGCGCTATCTCGTCGCCATCGTCTCGCGCGGCACTACGCTTTTCTCTTCACGCTTTAGCCCTGCCCTCCTCCTTCGCTTTCCGCCTCGTCGCTCCGCTGCACCCTCCTCCTCCGCTTTCCTCTTCGTGCTCTCTTCACTATCGCCGTCTTTCACCATCCGCTGCGCTCCGCGTTCACACTTTCACCCTTCGCTGCGCTCGTTCACTCGGTTACCAAGGGCGCTGAGGCTTGTCGACGCTCAACGCAGGAACGGGCGAGAGTTGCACTCTAAAAACAACAACAAAAAAACACCTGGCATGCTGATTACTAACTAAGCGAAAAGGCGCACACGAACAACAAGAAAAGGTGTATAGGGGAGGCTGGGAGGACAAGTCCGTGTGACAACTGCGCATGACAAGGACGAATTAGTATCGCAAGGCTTG
This sequence comes from Dermacentor variabilis, assembly GCF_050947875.1. Classification (NCBI taxonomy): domain Eukaryota; kingdom Metazoa; phylum Arthropoda; class Arachnida; order Ixodida; family Ixodidae; genus Dermacentor; species Dermacentor variabilis. The sequence goes on from NC_134574.1 coordinate 153,949,761, forward strand.
CCGCAACTCCTGTTTCCCGGGAACGCCAGAGCGGAGCGTGCCAGAAGCTATATTCGCAGAGTCACGGGCAAAAGGTATAGGTGCGCGCTGTGTCGGTCGAAAAGACGCATCACGCCTCTGCCTCCGCCGTAGCTCATTGGCAACGTCCCAGGAGAGCCCGCTTCGCTTACTCTGCATGCACGACATATCCTGTCGTTACAGGCACAACAACCTCGAACATCGATTAGCTTCTCCGGGGAGCGGCTGCTATTAGGATAGCGGTCATTATGCTCCGAGAGACCTCACGAACAAAACAAAAAAGAAGCTTATCCCGCACTTATCCCCTCCGCAGCTGCATGTATACGTATAGCTGAGTCAGTCGGACGACGGGGGCATAGGTGCGGCCGGACCATCACCGGAAACTCGCCGGTTATGCCTCTAACCAAAACCTATCGGTAACAGGCAGTTTTACGAATGTGCGTCCCGCTGTAGCGTCTGCAGCCAACGCGACCCAACCTAATGACCCGGGGTCACTAACCTGTACGAGAACTATTCGCGCGAGACAAAAAAGAAAACTGTGCAGAAACAATCGACGATTATCGTCAATGTAAGCGAACAGCCGGCACGATAGAGCGCAAGAGCGAGCGAGCAGGACCCAAAGAGAGAGAGGGGGGAGAGAAAGAGAGAGCAAACGAACGTTTTCCTTTCCGAGTCCGACTGCAGTCCAGCGACCTACAGCGAGAAAGGCCGAAAGAGCCGAAGAAAACTATTCGCTCGGAGAGTCATTGCCCCTGAGAAGATGGCGCACCACGGGAATCCTGCAGATATATACGGTAAATCACGGCAGAGGCTGTGAGGTGTGCGACACCTGTTCCTGCGCAAGCGTTACTTCGCTTCGCCTGGTCGCCGCAGCAGGAGGTCTCCCCCGGACAGTTTCCACGTAAGATCGAACCTTCATAATGAACCGACAGTCTAGACTTGTTTCTTCTCCTGCGCTATGTGAACGATAATCATCAAGCTGCGGGTAATGCGGCGGAAAGGCCAGCGTACAGCATGTATAGTTATTTTCTTCTAAAATCGTTTTATACCGCGTAAAGGAGGCAGCGCCACGAGCATGCGTTCCTCGCTCCATCCGATACTACCGTTACCAAGACACTTGGCCACATTGGGCATACGCCGAAAAGCTGGAAGCCCCAAGCCCTACGCGTGACTCGACAGGTGGGCTTATCTTTCGCCAACGCGAGGTAACTATGCAGCCACCGCAAAACACGGCAGTTTTTCTGAAGCACTGGCTTCAGCTAAATATAGCTTCCATAACAGACTACCAGGCCAGTGCGCGCTGACGGCCGCGTGCTTGGCGGCCCGTTCCAGAGCATCGTCTTCGTCATTTTCGATCAAACAATCCCCTTCAGGAAGAACAGCAACCGTAAAGCCCCCCCACCCTCCCCCTCCTCCGAAAAAAAAAATATCACCGACGATTACGATACTTCCTAATGTGAAACTTGAGCGCAACTCTATACCCGTTTTCATTTCGCGATATATTGGTTGGCGCGGAAAATCTGTCTCGTGCGGCACGTTGCAAACGGAGCGAAGTGTGGCGCGACTGTCTCTCTCATCAGGAGAGAGGGAGAGGCAGCGCGTGCGGGACGCGAGTAGGCGCGAGCCACAGCGGCCGCAGCAGTCAGACAGACCTCTCGTACGACGGGCGCCTCTCTGGAGCCGTCTCGTAGCCATCGTCGCCGCACTACGCTTTTTTTTCCCTTCTCACTCGTTTGCCATGCCCTCCTCCTCCGCTTGTCTCCTCGCGTCTTTCATCGCCCGCTGCGCTCCACTTTCGCTCTTTCATCCTTGGCAGTGCTCGTTCGCTCGGTTACGCCGACGCTCGCCGCTCTAGAAGAAATTACGAAACAGTAAAACTCTGCCGCTGCAACCGCTCGGCGTGTCATGGCAATGATGGTTAGCACATGAATTTGTGATTTCCGTGCTTCTGACTTCACGTCGCAGGAACTATATTTTCGCACCAAATCTTCACACACACACACACACACACACACACACACACACACACACACACACACACACACACACACACACACACACACACACACACACACACACACACGCACACACAGACACACACACACACACACACACACACACACACACACACACACACACAAAGCAATTTTGGTCGGTGTCGGTACTCGCGACCTCTCAAGTATCCTGTGCGCCTTTTGCATCGTTATTGCGGCTTTGTTTACTCCACTTTCGTTTTGCCTTTATTGACATAAATTTCGAAGCAGTCCTATTTCGCTAAATGCACAAGACAATAAGACTACGCGCACATGCGTAATCGACGGGGATATATGTGGCATTTATAAAGCAATATTTCGCTTAAAGATAATCAGTCTGCAAAGTTACACAGCCGTTTGAAGGCACGAAGACGAAGTTTATAGACATATCCATGTTAGGGTGGCTACATGTCCAGACATACCCAGTTTAGGGTGGCTTCTAGCCACTCTGTCCATGCACTAACCATTAATTGCCATTTTAGCTGAATCTCTTATAGCTCCCGTAGACACCATATAGAGTACCAGAGGTCCCTCTAGCAAAGTTTGTAGGAAACTGTGGTCGCACCCACGGAAGAACAAAAACTACGAAACGGTAGGGATTACGTCCCGCATGTAGCCTTGGCAAGCGAACTCTCCGTGAAGAGATTCCCTTCGCTCTTTCCCCTCGCAGTATCGGCCCAACACGTGACCTTCGAGACTAGATCTGCTTAATTGTCTGGGATGTATATGGTTCCCGATAGTTTCTAATATATGAGCACTTCAGCTAAAGAAACTAAAGCCTGCCTAAAACTACACTAAAACCTACCGCGCGCTCTGGCGTGATGATCACGTGTTGGGCCTATAAGTTTGGCTTTCAATCGTGCTGCGCGATGCTCCCTCCTAATGCTTTCCTTTCTCCGTGGTTAGCACCGTGGCCTCAGAGATCGCGCCGCGGCGCACCTCGCGTCGTGCTGCGATTTCGGAGGTCACCATATAGCACCCATGTCTAACAACCAGAAGTCCGAACGACCAAAAAGACAACAGGGCGCTCCGACGCCGGTGTGAAAATAAGTGGCGCAGTATATAAAGGCACGTTCATGTTGCCACACGCGATTCCGCGAACTGTGGCTGTTCACAGGGTCACGTGAATCACGATCGCTTTTCCGAGTATCGCGCAATTAAAAGCACCGACTGCGATTTTCCTCCTCTACGCCGCAGGCGCATGCGCAAGCGTCACGGGACACGGACTACTTTCTGTGGCGGTGAAGGGAAAGCTGCGGAGGCGAAGCGCGCACAAGGTGAGGGCGCTTCTGAAAAGAGTCCCGAGTTTTCAACCACGTTAGTTTAAGCTGGCGAAGAGAAAACATAAAACATCTTATTAGCAACAGTTAAATAAGATAAAACACACCGCTGAGTGTAAACGTTTACTTATTTTGCGGCTTTCCCCCCTTCCGCGTCTGGGCAAACGGGAAGCCGTCGCACGTGGAAGCTAGGTCGATTCAGCGTCTGTTCGCAGCAATCAAAAGCACCGTCACACGCTGGCGGACTACTTGGCGCGGTAACACGTGTGCAGAGGCTCCGCCCCCGTAGCTTTCCTTTCGTTGCCACAGAAAGTTGTCCGCGAGCACAGAAACGTCCGTTGTCCTACAAAGTTGTCCGCTGTCCGTTGCCTACAAAGTATTTACTAAGGTGATCGCAAATAGAATCAGGAACGCTTTAGATTTCTGTCAACCAAAGGACCAGGCAGTATTCCGTAAAGGCTACTCAACAATAGACCATATTCACACTATCAATCAGGTGATAGAGAAATGTGCGGAATATAACCAGCCCTTATATATAGCTTTCATTGATTGCGAGCAAGCGTTTGATTCAGTCGAAACCTCAGTAGTCATGGAGGCATTACGGAATCAGGGTGTAGACGAGCCGTATGTAAAAATACTGATTTTTTTTTTAAATTTAGCGGCTCCACAGCCATCGTAGTCCTCCATAAAGAAAGCAACAAAATTCAAACAAAGAAAGGCGTCAGGCAGGGAGATACGATCTCTCCAATGCTATTCACAGCGTGTTTACAGGAGGTATTCAGAGACCTGGATTGGGAAGAATTGGGGATAAGGGTTAATGGAGAATACCTTAGTAACTTGCGATTCGCTGATGATATTGCCTTGCTTAGTAACTCAGGGGACCAACTGCAATGCATGCTCACTGACCTGGAGAGGCAAAGCCGAAGGGTGGGTCTAAAAATTAATCTGCAGAAAACTAAAATAATGTTTAACAGTCTCGGAAGAGAACAGCAGTTTACGATAGGTAGTGAGGCACTGGAAGTGGTAAGGGAATACATCTACTTAGGACAGGTAGTGACTGCGGATCCGGATCATGAGACTGAAATAATCAGAAGAATAAAAATGGGCTGGGGTGCGTTTGGCAGGCATTCTCAGATCATGAACAGCAGGTTGCCATTATCCCTCAATAGAAAAGTTTATAACAGCTGTTTCTTACCAGTACTCACGTACGGGGCAGAAACCTGGAGGCTTACGAAAAGGGTTCTACTTAAATTGAGAACGACGCAACAAGCTATGGAAAGAAGAATGATAAGTGTAACGTTAAGGGATAAGAAAAGAGCAGATTGGGTGAGGGAACAAACGCGAGTTAATGACATCTTAGTTGAAATCAAGAAAAAGAAATGGGCATGGGCAGGACATGTAATGAGGAAGGAAGATAACCGATGGTCATTAAGGATTACGGACTGGATTCCAAGGGAAGGGAAGCGTAGCAGGGGACGGCAGAAAGCTAGGTGGGCGGACGAGATTAAGAAGTTTGCAGGGACAACACGGCCACAATTAGTACATGAACGGGGTAGTTGGAGAAGTATGGGAGAGGCCTTTGCCGTGCAGTGGGCGTAACCAGGCTGCTGCTGCTGCTGCTGCTGCTGCTGCTGCTGCTGATGATGATGATGATGATGATGATGATGATGATGACAGAAACGTACAGTCTCTGTGCACGGGCAGAAGCTTCTCTCTACTGACCTCAACCTTTTCTTTTTCTTCTTTTTAGTAAAGGCGAAACAAATCAAGCCATACGGGGAAACTTGCCAACACTTACTAGGCCAGATCGGAACACCCAACTTCTCCATTCCACTCGCGTCCAAACCAAGGAACCTCTGTGACGTCATAGACTGCTCAACCCTTTTCGCACATATATATGGGTCATTTTTCTTCAGAGAAGAACAGGTTGCCCAATTGCTTTCCTTGTTCTGTTCTTATATATTACACAACGCAATGCGGATCTTCTTAAGGTAATCAATTGCATCATCAGGCTGTCGTTTCCAACTTCTGTACGTGTAACAAGGTGTTGCTTTGGGAACCTGAGTGTGGCGTCGCCGTATATACACTTTGACGTCCCTTTTCCTTAATACCAAATATGCGTGCTGAGAAGCCTGCCAATCCAGCCAGACTCAAACAGGGTGTCTACCATACGTTGACAGTTTCAACTTCCCTTGTTTTTCCACGTTTTCCCTGACTGCTTTGACGGAAATTCCCTAGCAACTTATGACGGTCACTGACGGATCGAGAGCAACTAACAAAAAAGGCGGTTTATATAGCTTTCTAAGTTAAAGTTACTATACCAGCCCATAATTTTCAACAACTACTAGCAGTACGCTGCTGACAATAAGGTGGGTGGGACGTACTATATCAGACTTCACTGAACCGTGCATTTAATTATATTTCGTCTATACCCACGACCAGGCTCAAGCTTGTAAAACAAGCAAAAGACGCCACTGTTAGCGGACTGCGTAAGTGCAGTTGACAACATCGCTTCCATCTGGCATGTCGCTAGTTTTGTCATAACCACTGTATATGTGCCATGTTCCCGGATTGAGGGAGACAGCGGGATGAAAATTGCGGATTCTTCTCTTTCCTTTTCTTTGTTTTCCCGAATTTTTCGGAACGGACAAAGTACCCTAAGATTCGGGGGATCTCTTGACTGAAGATCCGACTGCTTGGTAACATTGTCGATGGTATGGGCTCGCGTTCAGTCAAGCGCTAATCTTCGACGAGGAAGCGGGGGGGGGGGGGCATTGCTGGGGACGTACTTTCTCGAACGATCTCTTTCGGTGATATCACTTTCAGTGGGCGCTTATTGGTTGGTCGAGCCCTGCAGCGTCACGCTAAGGCGAAAGTATCGCCGAAAGTGATCGTCCGAGAACATACGTCCCCTGGACCCCACGATAAGCCTCTCCATGGCGCGACCCCCACGAACAGCACTGAATCACAGTGCAACAGTCCGCGAAAAAATAAAGTTACACGCGATCCATCGATCTCTCCCCGCCTCCCGCGTACACGCGCATGCATTACAAAGGTTCATCCCGGTACCGCGCGCGCTTTTGGCGGTGGAAACACCACGTGACCAACAAACTATTGCGACGAGACGCCACTGTGGATAGGGCGAACAGGTGAGTCTCGTCGCCACGGCATCGACGCTTATGGCACGTGTCTAACACGCTTAGTAGCACGTGCTTAAGTCAGCCCTCGATTATCTCGCTTAAAGACGAAAAATGTCACGCCTGAAGAATTATCTTTCGCGGGTGCCCGAACGTGTTCAAGATTGACGGGTCAGCGCCTACTTTGCTCGAGCATGCGCAGATAAGTTTGGTGTCTTACTGTTCCTTTTCCTCCACTGTGCCAGCTCCGAGTTGATAGCCGACGTTTGAGTCAGTCCTTCTCGTTCTGTGCTCGTATCCGTGTGCGTACGCCTGATTTCTCATATCAGCGCCACATTTTGCTTGCATTCCATTGCAAGCGCTTGCGATCTGATCAGCGCGCTCACACGAGCTGCTTTGAGTGGCGGGTGTAATGCAGGAATGCCTGCGTAGTACGCCTGATGGCAGAGGAACGGTGTTCCTAATTTAGTCACGGCGGTTGCGAAACAATGGCGGTGTGCCGCTCAGCTATCTTCTAATGCCACAATGGCCTATTTCAAAAGACTATAAGCGCGCGAAACAGAGAACCGGTTTTGGATAATCGCGATTTCGCAGTATCCTGCGCAGTGCTGCACTGTAATACAATATACACCCTTAGAAGTGAGTAAGGGTGAAAGTCTCTCTATTATAATTCGCACCTTTACGCCCAAGACATCCTTACTCACATTTAAGGGTGTAAATTATTTTACAGCGTAAGCGATGTGTATTTGTCGTTATCGTCATGAAAAGAACATTCACTGTAAAAAATTAATGTAGAGAGAAACTGAACATAATACATTATTTTTACTAAATAAAAATCTTTTGAGCTGGAATTACAGCTGGAACTGTAAAATGAGGGGAACAAGATTCACATGAAGATGTTAGTCCAACTACAGAAAAAAAAAGAGAAACACAAGAAAACAGAAACGGTATACCACTAAAACTGCAATGCTTTTACTGTTATTTTTTTTTCTTTCGCAGAAATTCAATGGAAATAATACTTACAAATGGATGTCTGGATATTCTATTTCTCACGATAAGCTTAGTACTACTAGCTCCATGTTTAGGATTGCACTCTTACTGCAGTGTTAAACCGACATGTGTGGCTACTGTTCTTGCATTGACGGTGTGTTGCTCACGTGTATGTTCACCTCATCTCGAATGTTTTTCATTGTCCGCGACGCAACCCACGGGCATATATCTCTAGCACTTCTTTTTCTAATTAATGCATCTTGCTTACGTTATGAACTTTATATTGTTAATGCTGCTTCTGCGTGGGAGCGTTAGCGTACTTTACATTTCGCCGTGATCCACGCGGCTGCAATGCCGCCAAAGTGGTTTAGGTGAGAACAGCTCTGTCGAGCTATCGAGAGATACAGCTTTCACCGGAGGCTCCTCGGCTACCGTGCACACATGCGACGGCGAAGTAATCTTAATTAAAATGAAAAGAAACAAAATGTCGAATCTATGGGTCAACACGGGTCTTCACTGAAACGCGGTGATTCGAAGAGCGGAAACAAATTGCTTCGCGATTTATATACAGAGCGGCTGACATTCACTCGCGCTTCACGAACAGCGAAAATTACCAGCAAGACAATCATATACAGAACCGCTCATTTAGCGACTCCGCTTTCTCCACTTCCGCTACGTTTAAAATCGAAGTTCATCTCAAGCATTCGTATATACTGACACGGAGGAAAAAAGAAAAAAAAAACGTTTTGCAATCAATCCCGCGCGGTCACCGGAGAACGCGCCGGTATCTATATGGCGTGGCGCGTGGTATGTCTCATCCGCTCCCATTGTCGCGTCGGGTTCTTGGGTGACACAAGGGACGCCGCCGCATCCGGCGTCATCAAAACCCGAGCACGTCGGGCGAGCACAGGCGCTCGCGGGCAGCGGATTCCGTGCGATCGCATACGTGGGCAGCAACTGCGCAAGCGCGTCGCCGAACGTCCGTGCGGTGCGAACGACCCCCGACCGACCGGCGGCGCCTCGCGGAAAAAATAAATAAATAAAGATTGGCAGTGGCTTAGCTGGGCTATGCCAGGATGTACGTAACGAAAGCTAAGGCATAAGCATGGTTAGCCTTGGTTAACCTTCATCGCAAGTCCAGGTTATTCTGGTTGTCTATAGCTATGTTGCGGCGTTTAGCCACTCGTTCGGCGCGCTGTTCCGTCTGCCTCCTGCGCGACTCGTTGCCTCTTCGTCTCGTCCCAATGTCGATTCCAGGCCTCCTCCTGATTAACAGAATTGTCGCCGTCCATACCGCCGCCTCAACTGTGGTTGCGGCGCACGCGAGCTCTCATTTTCAATCCTCCGACATGTTATCAGGCACGCGACGCAGCTGGCGAAGCGAGCGGAGGCGAGCGCAACGACGAGGAACGCGGTGTGACGTCATACCAAACGGCGGCGACGGAAAGGTTCGGTGCTACTAGCGACTCATGCGCAATAGTGACCAGGGAGCGAGAGAGACAGAGAGAAATATCCGCGGCGAGGCGCGCGTTGTGACGTCATGTGCCTCCTGGGAGCACCTCCACGGCGAAGTCACAAGTTTGCGGCCAGTAAAGCGTTCGCTTTTAGAAAAATAAGGCCACGCAGTTTTTCGTTTAACGTTGGACTCAATACAAAAGGTAAAATGAAGTTGCCGATAGGTTAGGTTAGGCCTATAGGTTAGGTTAGGCCAATAGGCTATAGGTCCTTTCTGCACAGCTTCGCGCAACCTAGATAGATAATTTTGATGATGTGAAAGTTAAAGAGAGATCGGTACAGTGCGGTGCGTTGTCGAAGGGAACGAGTATAGAGCGTATACGTGCGAATTTCCCCCTCTGGCAAGTTTATATGTACGCTTAACACGCAGCTTTGCAGCAGGTGAATTGTGGGGCGTTGGTACCTTTCTTATACGGCCTCGTGCAGTACACATTGGCGTAGTAGCTTCAGCCGGCATTTGCAGCAGAGGTCGTCAGCGATCCGAGAGCCGCGCATTGCACTGCATGCGCTGTATACACTACGTTCTTCTGGCCAGATATATACTGCAATGCGCGTAGGCAACGCGGCGACCGTTCAGAGCGAGCTCGCCGGTCCACCGGCAGACAGTGAAGATGACACTGTCGCGCAGGCAGTGTCATCGGCAGGACAAAGCCATGGCGTCGAACGCGACGCCCGTGCACGCTGGTCTGCAGTCCTCGCTGCGGGATCTGTGACACCGGCACGCGTGCGCGCCGAGCGTTAACGAGTCACTAAACAGGTTGGCAAAACGTCTTGGCCGAACAACTGAGTGCGTTGTCCTTTTACGCAGTGTTGACGCGCCGAGGGGGAGAGAACGGATTACGAAACTGCCCGCCCTCGCTCGCACTGCTCCTTCGTCGGCCTCGTCTTAGATACCGCCGCCATTGACGTCACCGGCGGCGTCGTTACGTCAACAGCGGCCAGCTGCGCTCTGCGACTGGACACAATGAACCAACCGCAGGACCTATGCGGGTATACCGCGACGGTACGCTTTACCGTGGAGACCCCCAGGTGGAGGCTCTTTTTTCCTCTTTCCATTCACCCTTTTTCCCTTACCCCATCAGTAGGGTAGCAAACCGGACGCTCGACTGGTTGACCTGCGTACTATCCCCTGCTCTCTCTCTCTCACTGCGTTCTGCAGCCGTGCGCCTTTCATAATTCTGCTGATGAAATAAATGCGCTCGACTTAACGGCATGCACACATTCTGATCCATACTGATTCGCATCGCTGCAAGCCGCGAGTTCGAGCCCGGTATAGGATGCAGTCGAACGTACCGCAATTTTTGGATGCACAGAATTTATGATTTGTAAGAATTGTGAGCTCCAGCTGGCGTTTCCGAACGACAAGTTCTCGTTCCCTCCCTGCATTTCTATTCCTGTGTTTATAAGCTGGGCTCGCCGGTGTTAACGGGGGAAGCTTTCAAATGGAAGCAATACTTCGTTCTGCCATACGTATACAGTCAGCGGTCGACATCATTTGGTCGACAAATATCCTTTTTCTCTCCCGCGTAACGCATCAACATATTCTTTTTTTTTTTTTGCGAATGGTCAGTCGACTGGCTCTCCTCGGGGGACATACGCACATCCGAGCCCACTGCATGGTCAGCCATGTCCGCGCATGCTCGCCGTGTATGCCACCCCCTTCCCGCGCCTGCCCGGTCCCTGAGAACAGTCGCCGATTAATTGTATTTTTCTTTCCTGTTTCTCGCTCCTCCGTCGCAGAGGCGCCGAGAAAAGGAAACAGGTAGAGGAGGCGGAGGTGGGAGAGGGGAGGGGGGTGGCGAAAGCCTTAATTAAAGCAGCACACACTCGGGGTTGCTAGTCTCCTAATGAGGTGGCCGGCGAAAAAGAAAACACGAGAAGAAGCGATTAGGAAACGGAACGCGGCTGGGCCTTCGGGGAGTGCCAGGTTCTCCACACGTGGATGGAAGGACGAAAAAGAAAGAACGCTCAACGTCGTCGCATTATACGCCGCGTGCTACTAGCAAACATTTGTGTGCGTGTGTGTGTGTATGTGTGTGTGTAAGCGCCGCTCCTGCCGCCGCCGTCGAAAATGCGCGCAGGGATTTTTTTTCTTTTTAAAAGCATGCGACACGCTCGGCCTTGCGCGTCGCCGGCTGCTGCAATCTTCCCGCGCAGCGCGGAAGAAGGAACCAACGTGAAACCACGGAGTGAAATGGGGGAGGGGGTGTTACTGGCGAGGTCGTATTCCAAACTCACTCTTAATTTTAAAGGGACACTAAAGAGAAGCTCTAAAATCCTTTTTAGACTGATAAATTATTGTTTAAGAAAACTCGATTTTCGTTCATTTCGCGATGGGAAGCTGACACTGAAGAAAAAAAAAAAAAAACAAGCTCGGAATTTCGCGCTTTATTGTTGTTTTTCTATTTCGCTGTTACGTCCGTGCGACGTAACGGATTTTAAGGCATCTTTTTTTTTTCTTCCATATATGACTTCCAGCGAGGCACTGGAAGTCGTAAGGGAATACATCTACTTAGGGCAGGTAGTGACTGCGGATCCGGATCATGAGACGGAAATAATCAGAAGAATAAGAATGGGCTGGGCTGCGTTTGGCAGGCATTCTCAGATCATGAACAGCAAGTTGCCATTATCCCTCAAGAGAAAAGTGTATAATAGCTGTGTCTTACCAGTACTCACCTACGGGGCAGAAACATGGAGGCTTACGAAAAGGGTTCTACTCAAATTGAGGACGACGCAACGAGATATGGAAAGAAGAATGATAGGTGTAACGTTAAGGGATAAGAAAAGAGCAGATTGGGTGAGGGAACAAACGCGAGTTAATGACATCTTAGTTGAAATCAAGAAAAAGAAATGGGCATGGGCAGGACATGTAATGAGGAGGGAAGATAACCGATGGTCATTAAGAGTTACGGACTGGATTCCAAGGGAAGGGAAGCGTAGCAGGGGGAGGCAGAAAGTTAGGTGGGCGGATGAGATGAAGAAGTTTGCAGGGACGGCATGGCCACAATTAGTACATGACCGGGGCTGTTGGAGAAATATGGGAGAGGCCTTTGCCCTGCAGTGGGCGTAACCAGGCTGATGATGATGATGTCTGGGCCATCGTGGCCGAGTTCATGTTATTTAAACTTGCTCAATTCCGCGTTCGAATCTTCCGGGATTCAATGCTACCGGTCTTTATCGATAAAGATGTCGACAAGACCGGAGTAGACGTCGTCTAAAAATCTGTGACGTCACGGCGAGCTGGGTGCGGGAACTCCGAGGCGGCGTCGCCACCCGTCTTTGATTCTTGCGATGATGTGACGATGTCGATGTCGCTTCACCCTTTAGAACGGACAGGCGCTAGTACTGCGCCCTGGCCGCGATGGCAAGACTTCAAACAATAAAACAAGAGAGTCACAAAAGAAAGCAAACAAACAAAACAGGCTGCAATGCGTGGCTTTCTTGCGTCTCTGGGAGGAGAGAGAGAGAGAGAGATAAGTCGTAAGGGAAAGGCAGGGAGGTTAACCAGGTTGAGTCCGGTAGGCTACCCTGCACTGGGGAAGCGGGAAGAAAGGGGCTTGAAAGAGGAGAAGGAAGAAAGAATGTCGCAGTACTGCATAACAGTATAAGGGTAACTTACACAGCACGAATATTTTTATTATTATTATTATGCATTAGCCTTGGGAGCGTCAAAGCGCAAATAAGTGTGTGTGAAGAGCGGGAAGCCGAATACCAGTCGCGTCCTGCGGGCAGACATCCTCTCTAGCACACATGCTCTGGGAGTGCGTGTGCTGCTCTAGACAAGCAAATCCTGCAGCTGTCCGGCATGCCCGCGACCGGGCCAGTGGGCTAGTGATCCCGACGTGGGGCTAGGTGGGTGCGCGACGAGTTCGCGTCCTCGCCGGGCCTCCAATAAAGCTCTCACTCACTCACTCACTCACTCACTCACCGGTCATGTGGTATGTTATGCATATACATACATAGTCTGCACCGGACCACCGTCAGTACACTGTAAAATAATTTACACCCTAAAAAGTGAAAGGGTGTAAATGGGTCTACAACTCACACCCCTACGGTGTAAGTTATATAAATCACACCCTAATGGCGTGAGTTATAGGCACATTTACACCTTTTTTTTAACTTTCAAGGGTGTAAATTATTATACAGCGTAGTTGCACTTCGCCCTTCGAAGAGGCAGGACGTGTGTCGAGCAAGCTCCCGCGAACACTTTTGCAACGTGGCGAACGCGGTTTAAATCGCGGATCCGAGCCTCCATGTGGCACGACGTAATGCTGGCGCATTTCTCTCACATTTCCCGCTAAACCCGCCACTGATTTTATTTTCTTCTTCACCCTTTTCTTTCTTTTTTCCCCCTTCTTTTCTATTTAGTGCCCCATTTAAAGAGGGCTACACGGGCGGCCTTGCGAGCCGGGACTCAGAGCGAGAGAAGGGACCAAGGTGTGCAGCAACGGAGGAGAAGGGTTATATAACCGCCGAGGCCGTATTCCAAAACACACCCTTGATATAAAAAAAAAAAAAAAAACTGGCTGCCGCCTCTTCCTTCCACTGCGGCGGCAGATAACCGAGTCCGTCCGCTCGTGTAAGCAAGCATGGCTGGACAAGCGATGGCGAGCCAGATGTATAAACAGACTTCTAATTCGATGCTCCTCCATCCCAAGCTCGCGTACTTACGTAAGCTCTCGTGCCTCAATGCTGCAGGCGTGTCTGGCTATCACGGCGCTCACGTAATGCCTTTCGGAATACGCGGTGGCGACGCGCGGAGCCAATCGTTCGAGATTCTGCGGACGCGCTCACGCAGGTATCCTTCTAGCGCGCGGTGGTGGCGTGTCCAATGAGGCGGTGGGTGAGAGAAGAACACGGCGTGTCCGTGAGAGACCCGCCAAACGCGGATGTGCATGGTGCAGACGCCGAGAACGGAAAGCGAGAAAATTTGGAGGACGCTCAAGCTTCGCCTTTAAGAGTGGAACTTTCGCCTTTAAGAGTGGGCACGCGATAGCGTTTAAAGACCCCTTACTGCTTTTCATGTTTCCCGGCAATTGCAGCTTATGTAACCGTAAAGTTTACCGGGAAACGCTCGCTACGAACGCTATGCACGAAGGCGAGCTTTGTGGTAGAAACGCGGCCTCTTGCGTGGGTCGATCTCCTGTTAATGTCTCGCACTTTTAATATTTCAGTCGGAGAAGAGCTAACATAAAGGACACGGGCTGTCGGTGTTTTTTTCCCACTACATTTCTTTGTGGGCTGCCGTTCTCAATATTCCGAGAAATAACTTTGTAAAGAATGAAAGACAAGGTATGAGCAACCTTGGTGGTAGAGAAGTGGTTGGGTATGCGTGGTTCGGAATTCGGACTGAAAATCTTCTGCCGAGGCGACGTCCGACACCAGACACGGGCTTTTTCACGCTATTGGGTTAAAAGGAAGCACGCTTAATTGCTGGTTAAATGAAGAGCCCTGGCGGTGGCATGCAGTTGGAGCGCTGCAGCAAGTGAGTTGTATATGTGGTACACATTCGGCTGGCCACTTTCGAGCGCTCTAGCGGTCCAGTTTACATTCGGCTGGTCGAAATGGATCGCATTCACCTGGCACACATTAGGAGCGCCTCAAGAGGCGCTCCCGTGCACCTTGAGCCCGTGGGAGCGCGAACGAGATCCCGACAGAAAATCGATCACGTGGCTACTCCGGTTGCTCCATCCTCGAGAGGGCTACGCATCGCTGCAAAGCGAGTTGGAGCGAAGTAGGAACCGTGTCGAATGTGAGGGAAGTGACGGTTAAGCTATATCTTTGTGCCTGGGAGGATCTAACCTAACTATACCCGGGAATGCAGAAATCATTTCGCTCTGCGCGTCCACTTTGATGTCGTTGTTTTTTTTTTTTCTTATTACACCGAAAAGTGAAAGCTAGAGAGAATCTATCGCCTATCTATACCAAACGCATTTACATTTTCCTTGTTGTTTGGTTTCAGGCCCTACTATATACGTGCAGCCGATGATGACGATGACTTATGGATTTTATTGGAGCAAGGAGACGCGAAGCGAGCGCTCTACATAAGGCTAGGCAAAAAAAGAAAAAAGCGCGAATGGGTAACCGAAAATATGGACTACGTAGGGATTCACTGTTGATGATTTATAAAATGTATATGCGCCCCATATTGGAATTTGGGTGTGTCTTGTTCTCAGGCGGCCCTGCTTATAAAATAAAGCCTCTGGTTCTTTTGGAGCGTGAGGCCCTACGCCTGTGTCTGGGACTCCCCAGGTTTGTGGCTATTAATGTTATCTACCAAGAAGCACGCCTTCCAACATTGCCCTGCAGATTTCGCATCTTAACAGTTCAAACATTTCTGAAATTTTACAGCTTGCAGCTTAGACGATCTGAATACGCATTCATTAATGATCCAAATTCCTTCTTCCTTGCTCACTGGCCTCGATTTCACACTCCACAGATCATATTTGTTCAAAAACAATTAGATAGCCTGAATGTGAACATTCGAGAGGTAATTCCGTCAACCGAATCACATCAGAATATTAAGATAGATTTTGATGACATTTTCCCCCCCAACTCCAAGTTTCAATCTGCCACTTTTTTAAATAACCTGTTGCAAGATTACCTAGCACACGTGCAAACAAATAACATAATAGCTACAGACGCTTCAGTGAACAACGAAAAGGCGGGCGTAGGCATCTTCTCGCTTCCGCTTGGCTGGTCATTCTCCTTGAGACTGCCAGACTTCACACCTGTCTTTGAAGCCGAGCATTTAGCAATTCTTTTAGCGCTTCGGAAACTCCCGTCGAACTCAATAAGTGCGGTTATTATGACAGATTCCCTTTCGGTCTGTACTTCGCTTACGGCTTCACCCAATTCGCCACCACTAAAGACGTTTCTAACATTAGTTCCTCCACAGTTGAATTCTCTAAAACTATTATGGGTACCTGGACATTGTGGCTTACATTCAAATGAAATGGCAGACGCATTAGCGCGAGCATCCCTGAGTGGACCTGTAATGCCCGTTCTTCCTTTGGTGGCTCACATAACAGCAATCAGATATAGAAAATATTCATTTCATAGAGATATCATTGAATCAATAACAACATGGACAGAATATCAGCACCTCAAATTTCCGTGGAAAATCCAGTGGTGTCCATCAAGATAATCAGAAGTAGCAATCACGAGATTACGCTGCCGTGTCCCTCCATTAAACCTATATTTACACAGGACTGGTCTGACGCTATCACCTCTGTGTGCATACTGCCAAGAAACAGAATCACTAGATCATTATTTTTTGGTATGTCGACGATACAAATTGTTAAGAAAAAGACATCTAGAACTTCCATTCGCAAAATTAGGGTTAATGTTATCAACAGAAATTATACTATCTTTCGGTGCGTCAGTTATAGGGGGCAGCCACAGGGACGTTTTTGATGCCGTTTGCAGTTACATCCAGTCAACAAAACGAATAACTGTTTAACTTTGTCTTGTATTTTGTTTGTTTTTGTATGTTTTGTTCTCTCTTTCGTTAAATTTTTTTTTCTCGTCGAATAAGTGGCACTTCAAAAGAATAGGTGAACGTTTCAGCACCCAATTCTTGGCCAATCCCCCAGTGTGGGTATGAGCCATAACATGAGGCCATCATCATCATCATCATCGGGTAAACAACAGCGAATCACCCAAAGCAGCATGCAGTAAGAGAGCTGTATCTCCTGCGGGGTGTCCGGTAACGTGTCGCATACACCACGCAGGTAGGTGACATACGGAATCCTCAGAACCCGCAGCTACGCACGCGGGAGCTCGAGGAAATGGCGGGCCGACTGGGGCGTGCGCAGAACGCCCGAAATGCAGATGAGAACGCTCGAACCGGCCGCGCAACAGGCTTTTGCCGCGCATTGCCTCTCAAGGCCTCGTGGCACGGACTCGGACTACGTACCGCCGCTATACTGCTTTATACAACGTCCTGCGTCATGGGCGTGGTGCTGCAACTTCAGCAGCACAGGGCGGTGGCAAACCATGGCCGAAGTGAGACAGCATTCCGTTCCCTTGAGCACAGGTATGGACAGTGCATAACGCGCGCATGCGCAGGACCACTCTGTTTGAGCTGCACCTCCGTGTAAGTACAGCAGCATCACAATGCGCATGCCACTCTAAAGTAAGCTGGAACTGTGACACGCGCGCACTTTTCTCAACGCTGTGTGTAAGGCACAACAAGCCATGTGACGCCTCAACTAACTCTTTGCACATAGGGACCGAGTGCCAGTGTACCTCAGTGATGTGGAAAGTTGAGCTAGTTGGTAATTAATGATGATACCTTGCTAGTGAAGCAGCGCACTGACACGGTGAAGACACGCAGCGAGTGTCGTCTGTTCTTAACGTGTCAGTGTACCTTTCTTGTGACGACACATTTTAGTCGATTGCATCATCCACGTTGCATTTTGCATCTCTACACCACAGTGGAAGTATAGACAGGTGTCTCGATCAACAACGCCCGGGAATCGGTTTCTTCCCTGTTCGTAGGGGAGGGGGGGGGGATAAATGGATAGGGGTTAATGTCCCTAACAACACCACCGCAGGACACGATGAAATCTCAATACAGCTAATTAAAAACATCGGTCCAAAAAGCAAGTACCCGGCATGCTGACTAATGTCATTGGGCAAGTGATTAAAACGAAGCAAATTTCGGTTGGATGGCGTGAACGCAAGATGAACATCATCATCAAAGTGGACCGAAGCATCAACTGGTCAGCAGTGCATATAAGCAAGAGACGTTTGGAGTATTGATAAAAAAATAAAAAAAAAACCAGGGAAGAGATTGATACGACCGGATTCGTTACAGGCATAGGTAGCGGTACAAGGTAGATACAGAAGCTTTGAGGAAGAGAAAAAAAAAAGTAAGGTGCATACAAAAATGCGAGAATGAAAAACGTGTATAAAATACCTGATTAACTCAATCAGGCTAGGTGACTCTTTGTCACCACCCCCGTTTCAAAGGGGATGCCATTAAATGGACATCATAATAAAGATCATCATCATCACCATCATTATCATCAAAGTTTCCCAACGCGGAAGCATGGAACTCTATGGCACGATCGCTACGGACGTGAATAAAAATGTGGAAGAGCTCCGACAAAACACATGGATTGTATTCAAAGAAACTCTGTAGTTAATGTTGCTCATCTTGAACAAGAATTGGTCACTTTTCTCGCCAAGATGAAGAGCCACAACTCAATAATTCCTGGGCCACGTAATATATTACACTGCGCCTAAATTCATAAAAGGAAAAAAAAAACAGTGAAAGGGCAGACAGAAGGGGGGGGGGGGGGGGACAGGCAGCGTCCGTCTTTCTGTCCGCTATAGTTTGAAAGTGGACAGCGACCGGCATGCAATACAATCGCACCAAAGCTCGGCGCTACGGATGGATGGATAGATGTTATGAGCGTCCCCTTTGGAACGGGGCCGTGGGTTGCGCCACCAAGCTCTTGCTATTACACTGCCTAATGTTCTACCTAGGTTAAACAAGAAAATTAAGAAAAAAAAACACTATGAACTCCCACAACCAAATTTTCTGATCCCCTGTTGCGAACTTTGCCGTTCTACGTTCTTAGAAGACAACGCCGCTCGCCACCGCTTCAGGAAACCACTATATAGTGCTGCACGTTTTTTTTTTCTTGGAAAACAGTAAACGGAATCGCATTCAATCCCCACATCCCGGGATATGACTCAGTATAGTGCAGACGAAAAGAGGCGGCCCCGTGAACATATTCGCCGAGCTCGCACTGGTATAACCACGGCAATGTTAAGGCGACATTAATGTTAATGCAACGTTAAGGCGACATGCGCGGGCGCTTATCAGGAGACACGCCTCCCTCGCTCCCTCTACAGGCGACGACCGTGTACTAACACAGGCTCGGGCAATCATTCATGCATTCGGCCCCTAAAGAAACAGGGCGGCTCGCATGCTCATATGCAAAACACGTCGCAGCGCGAGGCGGGCTCCACTCAATTCCATCAAGGCGTCGTATACACACAAACACGGCGAATATGTTGTTCGTGCCAGACGACGCAATATCCGTCCGTTCCTGCAGACGCGCTCGTCTGCTCCCCGATGACGTAACGAACCGGAGCCACAGACAGCGAGTCGACGACGCGACGTCTGGCGGATATGGAATGACGCCGTTCCTCGGAAATGCTCATCAGACACACCAGATAGGCTGAATCGCCCGCCTGTCTGCATCTTGGGGGTTCTTGGGAGAAAGCCATGCGACTTCAACGTAATGCGTCATTACTATTTCGCGATGCGCGGCAGAACTCACTGGGGAAAAACCTCTCGGATATTACGCGCACAACGAAGGGCGGTTCCTAGCAAGCTGACTGTTAAGAATAAAACTAACCGCCAAGATTCGCTATGCGAGGCAGCTGCGTATACAGACTTTGCATGAAGCGAATGTCGTGTACCTGTTTCCGTTTAACGCTGGAAAGAAAACACGTGTGCGCGACTGTACCGTATACTGAAATGGTGGTGAAATGTGGCTGAAACGCTTCCGCGCCACATTCCTGCGATATCCGCCCATTCCCTCACAGGGAGACGGGGAACGTAAGCGCATGCATCGGGGCGACCAAGCTCAAAATGTTTCAGTACGTTTGTGTCGATAGTTTGTACGACAACATCCAGCACGTCGGTTCGTTGGAGCACGCCTGGCCCATTAAATCGAGCGGCGCGCACCGCCAGAGATCTCGGAGGCCATGGAGCGAACCACGAAAAGTCCACTACGCTACAAGACCAAATCGCAGACGACAACTTGGCTCCACGGGATGCGTGATATATAGAGTACCCTGAACCAGTGCTCGCTATTACAACTTTGGGGAACACGCCGCTTTGGGTTGTACTATATGATGCATGATGACCTTGTTGGGAACTATTGCCGCGTTGCGCAAAAGAAGAGGCAACTGGGGACAAAAAAGGCGCGCCTAACTCCCAGCAGGCGTGGTACGTCAGAGCTGAAACGCTCGGCCAGACATACGCAACAGTTGCGTATGTATGTCTGGCCGGTTACTACAGGCAAATGTGCCGCGCATATCGAGACAATCCTAGCCATGCCCGAACGAGACGGGCTGCGTCTTGCTCGCTCTCTGTCTCATTCTGCGCAACGCTTGCCGACAGAATGATCAGACATGCCTACCACATGTAGCATCGTCAGCACAGTTCCTACGTTATCAACCCTATAACGTCGGTTCACTCCGTCCAACTCGATTGGCAAGATGCATGTAAAGTGCCGTCGGCTCGGGATGGGTCAGCTCGACTTGCGACTCGAGCGGGTCGTGTCGAGTTGATGTAAGCGAAGCTATAGTGTCGCAAGGAGTCCTGATCGCACCCGAAACGTTTAACGTGAACTCAATACAGTTGGTTCACTCCTTTCAACCCGCTTGGCAAGATGCACGTAGGGTGCCGTCGGCTCGGGATGAGTCAGCTCGACTTGCGACTCGACCCGCTCGCGTCGAGTTCACGTAAGCAACGCAAGGAGTCCTGATCGCACCCGAAACGTTTAACGTGAACCCAATACAGTTGGTCGACTCCGTCCAACCAGCTTGGCAAGATGCATGTAAGGTGCCGTCGGCTCGGGATGAGTCAGCTCGACTTGCGACTCGACCCGCTCGCGTCGAGTTCACGTAAGCGAAGTTATAGTCTCGCAATGAGTCCTGATCGCACCCGAAACGTTTAACGTGAACCCGATAAAGTCGGCTCGAGTATGCCGGCCGGGCAAAAAAAAAAAAAAAAGACAGGTCGTCGGGTTCGTGCAACGGTCGGGCCGACCGAGCGTCGAGACTAGTTCAGTCAGCCCGCCTGCAAAGGGTTTTGGTCGACTCGTCCCAACCCGCGCTTGGCAAAACGCACATTCGAACGCGATGACTCGACCCCCCTCCCCCCCGCCTCGTGTCGGGTTGACGAAGCTGCTGCCCTTTCCCGGCAGTGTAAGACCAGGTGAGCACCCGTTGAAGCAGCTCGCGGACAGCTCCAAGCGGAAGCAATAAGTCCCAAGTGGTGTATTTACAAGGCAAGCCTCACAGCACGGTAGCACGTTATATACTATAGAAGGACACGCGCGCGACGCTTCTCCGGGCGCGGGGCCACCGGGCACGCGAGCCAAGAGAAGGGCTCCCGGCTTGGCCGGCCGTTTGCCTTGGACAAGGACCGCGGCAGTCGCGCACGGGCGGCGTAAATTACGACGCCCTCCTCCCTCCCCTTTTCGCGGCTGCGGGCCGCAAAACAAAGCGGGCCTCCGTTGCATCACGAGGGAAGGGAGTGGGGAGGCGCGCAGCGTCCCTGACCATGCCGACCGATGCGCTGCCCCGGCAACGGCCTCCGCTCAACGCGTGCGTCACACGCCCCCTACCCCACCCCTCTCGGCCTTCGCGAAAGGGTTGGACATCGGCGCAACAGCGCCGGCTGACCGAAGCATCCGAAGATCGCTCGGGGGACTAATATATATATATATATATATATATATATATATATATATATATGCTCTTCAGCAAAATTACTCTTTCGGGTCGTATTTTGCCACACAACGATAATCGTCATCTGTATTGAGCGCATTTCCTTTCTTTAACGCTGCGAGCCCGGTACTTCCTAGTCACGAACGGCTAGCGCGTTATCTGCTTGACACAGCATACTCGACAGGAAAGCAGCGAGCGCCGAGTTTTCAAGAGAGGAAACGCAAGCAAGGCAGATGACGATTATTGTTTGGGGACAAGATAAGCCCAAAAGGGTGTAAACTTTTTTTTAGAGTGTGGAGTGCTGGCGGATGCCACTGACCTGGTCACTTTCTCGTTTTTCCTGCGCCTATTTCGCTCTTTGAAGACCGGCCACGCTTGGCGCAACTGTGCTCGTGCCTTACCGGACACCCGCCTGTACATGAACAGCACGTTTTACACGCAATCGAGAAAGCAAGAATGAAACAACGACTCCATTAGTAAGAACTAACTGACTGCTATTGGCGAAAACTAATATCTTGTCACCGACCACGAGACGACAAAAAAATCTCGGCGTTTCGGTGTCCGCGGCCGCGCTGTTTCGCTGTCTTAACCGTCGCTTACTGTCCCCTCCCTTACACAATCTTGTCGAAATGATTGAAACGCGAACAAACAACTGACCACAAAACGACCAAGAATCATGGCACTTCCGACGTGATGTATACTGTTATTCAATCTGACCCGAGTTGACCGGGCTGTAGCCAGTAACACGTTGGACACAGCCCGTCATTGACAACGCTGTTGTCATACCAACGCCTTTCAGTCGAACCGGCTTCTGAAGACAACGCAGCCTGCCTTATGCTCAGTGACGCAACGCGCTGCTCGAGTACCGTGCACATGCCGGGCCTAAACACCGCGGGATCATCGCTACGGGCAAGCCTTAGGGTCCTCGTGCGACGAGAGATCAGCGCATACGGGCCCATATACAGTCGCGATCAATTTGAAGGTGATCGCTCGAGCGACGACCAAAACTAGGCGCAGCGCCACGTTAAGTCATCACCGTCGGTCGAGAGGGAAACGTCAGATATCTCCCCTCTCTCTCTTTTGGTGTTCCCTGAAAAGCCGTCACTCCCGTTATCGTTAACGGCATA
The DNA here is from genome assembly GCF_050947875.1 of Dermacentor variabilis. NCBI lineage: Eukaryota > Metazoa > Arthropoda > Arachnida > Ixodida > Ixodidae > Dermacentor > Dermacentor variabilis. Next base: position 153,972,341 of record NC_134574.1, read on the forward strand.
ACCTACGAATTTATTTCGATTGCGTTATGAGCTTTTGCACAGAGACGTCATTGTTAGCCAAGACATGCATTAGGAAGCGACGCACACAGATCATTGCCATGAATGGGAAACAAACACAAAAATGTGGCGAGTTGGTCTTGGGGGTGATGGTTGCCGGCTGGAAGAGCATAATAGGGGAAGAAGGCAGCGCAATTTTTATCTTCGCAGTTCCGAAATCGGCCGCTATGTTGCTTGGAAGGCCCGCCGGTCGATGCTCGCACCATCACCTTCAAATTGATCGCGACTGTACGTGCGCGATGTCTGTCCAGCTACAACCCACTCGTTTATCAGGCATACACTATGTTTCAACGCGACAGCGTTAAGGGTCCCGTGTCGCAAAAAAAAGCGGTGTCGGCGTCGGACGTCGTTTAGTGAAAAACAATTCCGAACATTAACCACAGACCCAACCTCAGAAGAATTTCAGTTTGGCCATGTTGGTGTTTACTGTATATCATTGACCGCCCGCGTTGTTTTTGTGTTCTCTTCCGCTGTGCCCGTCTTTATTTTCGGTCAATCTGATATGCAACCACGCAGGCCCTCCGCGTAGCGCAGAGGCGTTACTGAACTAATTGAATTCCTTGCGTCATTGCGTCCGAAAAACCGTGAAGTACCATCTATATAGACAACCAACAGACATGACGGCATCGGATCGTAATTTGAGTACACCAGAAAACATAATTCTGTTACGCGAGAACTTAAACCACGGACCCCCTTTTCCAGCGTTTCTACCATTCATAGAGCGGCGAGGCCCGCTCGGTTCCTTGCAACATCATCCAGACGGCGCTCGCCTCCGCGCATGCGCAAGAAAGCTGCTTCTGCCGGGAAGCGTGACAAGCAGTCGGGGATCTTTGAATGCTATCGCGTTCCGCTCCTAAAGGCGAAGCTTAAGCGTCCTCCAATTTTTTTTATGGCCTCAAGCAAACGCGTATGCTCAACTACTTTGGAGTTGGAAAGGATTGCGCCAAGAAGTCAACGCGGTGACGACGTCTCTCCACTGGTGGCAAAATTCGTGGCCTGCAAAAGAAACCACCGCGAAACGCCCACGTCTGCGTGCGCGTATATACAGGACTGGTGCTTCTCGTTCCATCACTTGCGGCTATATACTCTGCCCCGGTCCGGGCCTTATTTTATTCCTGCGATGACGCTGGGTCTCCGCCATCTTGTTGTTGTTGTTGCGCCCTTGACGAACCGGCAGACGGCTGGTCCCAAGTGAAGTGGCGAAATCCGTGGCCCAAAACGGGGCCACGAGGGTATATATATGTCGGCCCATTTGAGAGCTTTCTGCTTCCCCTAAACGTGCGCTGGGGACTCGGAACCGACGTCGCGACTCTTGACAAATACCCCCGCGGAAGCAGGACCCTATACTGCACCGAAACTGAGACCGGTGGAACTTGCAGAGCAGCGCGTCTGTCCCGTTCCATCACTTGTCATCCCGTTGCCTGCACAGTTCGTCATATGTCAGCGCATCTGTCCTATATGCGTTAGCTAAAAATTAAATCCTGGGGTTCTATACGTGCCAAAACCACGACATGATTATGACGCACGCCGTAGTGGGGGGATGGAGGGGGGCGGGTGGAGAGGGTGGGAGGGGGGAGGTCTCCGGTTTAATTTTGACCACCTGGGGTTCTTTAACGTGCCCCCATGCACAAAACGAGGGTGTTTTTTTTTTCTCGCCCTTATCGAAATGCAGCCGCCCCGGCCGGGATTCGATCCCGCAACCCCTGGCTTAGCAGCGCAACACGAAAGGCACGAGGCCACCACGCCTGTTGTCCTAGGTTTGTGAACCGTCCCGAATCTAGCGGGACAGACACGACTTCACCTAGTCGGAACAGTATAATGTCCCCCAATTTTTTATATATCTATATATGCTGAATCACAATCATCAAACCAGATTTCATTTTTATAATGCCTGACAAGTCGGTGGCTCGTTCTTGTCTTCTGCCTTCCGTTACATTGGGATTGTATGTTGTAGACCCTAACCGTTCACGACATATCTCTATCTGTATTGATAGCCGCGTTAGTCGGGCAACTGCACTGCACCTTTCTTGCTGCAAATCGCGACACGATAGGGCTAAAAAAAAAAAAAATGTCGAATTTGATGCGCGTACAGACTGGCCGCTGCTGGCACTGACAAGGTGAATCGTCGTGAGGTTAATTGACACTCGCGAGATTGACACATGGGTGGTTGCCACATGTACCGAAATATGCGTTCCCAAATTTTGCGATGACATTGTTTGGTGTTTTAGTATCACTTTAGCTTCAACGCGCAAGAAGGCGTTGTGTTAAAAAAAAGTAAGCGAATGCAGCAGCGCATTTTTTACCGCAAATTTGACAGCGCTTGTCTCAAAAACTGGTACCAGTCTGAAAATTCGGTTTAAGTTGACGCGCCTAGTGAAACCACTGGCCTCAATTCGTGTATTGAAATCTGTGCGCTAAACCAATTAGTTAGCAAGTTTATTGGTGAACTTTTGTTAATTAGTTAGTTATGCATTTTGACTTCCACTGTAAGAAATGTTCGCGCCTCTTCGAGTAATCCAAGCTCAATGAGCAGATTTGTGCTATATTGCACAAGTGACTATTTTTTAATTCTGCTAATGTAAAAAAAAAGAGAAAGAAATTCAGTGGTTTAGAGGTAAATGCTAGCGAAATGCACTAGCATATATATATATATATATATAACTTGACCGGCTTCCCCCACTTCACACATACACTTTCTTTCCAATTGGACACTCCTAATGCGAACGCATTAAAAAAAAACTGCACATACGGTGTAGTTTAAATAACACGCACTCTTCGCAAAGACGGCAGAACTGCAATCTCCCACTCTCTCTCTCCCTCGCTGTGTTTAATTCACGAGTACTGAAGTTCATATTTCAACGCGCGCCACCAGTTAGGAATGCTGATTGAAAATTGTGTCACCGCCTCACTGGGCCGACCGTTCTATGTGCGCACCGAAAATTGGGGCAGCCACCCTCGTTGTTTAGGAGCTGAACTGGAATCGCAAGGCCGCAAGTCCGCAGCAGCGCATTAAGCGGGGCACGCGCTTTCCTGACCACGATGTATTATAGCCTGCAGATAGAAACCACCGCAACAACCTTCGATCGCGCCCAAAAAGCGATTGCTCTCGTAACAATAACGACTACAGTGTGCGCCTCGAGTACTCGCCCGCCTCTGCTCAACGCGGCCAATCGCCACAGCTGTATATAAGAAGTCGGAGAAGAGGCATACTTATTTTATATACACACACCCGCGAGCTAAAGTATACGGACCAGGGGTTGCGCGATAATGCCGTTTTCTTTTTTTTTCCCTCTCTGCCTGTGAACGCAACTTGAAATTGAGGACTGCAGTCCAAACTTGACATTGCGAACTTTTCCGTGTGCTCGTTAATTCAAGTTTGTGTTCGTTAATTACGAAGAAATTCAGTTTCTTTGGGTATACCCTGTGGTCCGTATACTTTTGCTCATGGGTGTACACTATATGGGCTTCGCGCTTCACGCAAACATATGTCTCCGTGAAGCTAACGTACACCCAATACGGAGAAACAATATACTGGACCACAGGGAGGTGCCAGTATTACAATAGGAGAAACTTAAAGAACGTCACCACCGTTTGCACAAGCGAGGACCTCAAGCAAAAACGGTTCGACGGAGACGCGCGTAAGCCATGCCCTCGAACATTCTTGAGACGTTTATACTCGGCAAAACGATTATAATCTATCTCGCGAGCACATCGCTTTCGAAGCTCCCCGTAAGATAAATCGTTAGGACGTATTCCGATGACCCCAGCGGATAACCTATATACACCGCTTGCGGTCTTGTGTGCGCGCTTGTCTGTGCCCTCTCAGACGCTGCATTTGCCATGCAGAGACAGAGCAACCAAGCCGTTGCCTGCGTGTTCTCTTGTATACAAAGCTAAACCTGTCTGAGCAATCATATTTGGCTATTGTAAATAGTTTCTTTCCTTCTACATTATAAACAATACTATACAATACTATACTATACTATACCCTGCCTGTCATTTTACTCCTCCAACCCGACCCACCACTCGCAGACCGCCATTTCAGGTGTTAGCAGAGATGATGTTGTTGTTGTTGTTGTCGTCGTCGTCCTGAGTGGCTGTGGCGCATACCCACGTGGGGGATTGGCCATGAATCGGGTGGTTAAATTACGTGCATAAAAACAAGGGACTTAACATGCTAGGCAGCCACAGAGCGCTCAGCAGTGATTTCGTTTTCTTTCAATCACACCTGATAGCTAAATGGAACAACTACCGTACCTACTCGCGTAATAGCCGCAGTTTTCTTTCTTCTCACTATGGCGACGAGGTGCGGCTCTTATACGGGGATGGGTCATTACGGTCTAATTTCTTTTGTGGCGATGCGTAATACCCTCGATTTCTCCGTTCAAAAAAAAAAAAAATAAAAAGGAGCGAACGCTGTTGTTTTCATAAGGCAAATATTCGTTCACGCAAGCCTTCATCGGCACTGTGTAACGTGCGCTGTAACATCGCAGTAGCATCGCGCAACATTCGTTTTGTTGTTCCAGCTCTCGCCGACAGCTTACTTTGACCGCTTATACGAGGACAGCTGCGACGAGGACTCCCGTCTTGTTTGTTCGAGTGCTTAGCGAACTTAAGTTTTGACAGCATAGCCACAGAAAGCCAGAGAGAAAGAAATTGCACGGCTACAATGTGTGTGCATGTGTGTGTGTGTGTTTCCAAAGTTATGTTATGCTTAAGAGGAAGCTTTAGCTCGAGTGCTCCTGTCTAAATACATGTAAAAGGAGAATTCGTTTTTCTCGGCAACCACTGCACCAAATTTGACGAGGTTTGTTGCATTTAAAAGACAAAATTAAAATCTAGTGACTGTTGGTTTCGAATTTTTGAGTTAGGTCGTCAATTTTTTTATTAAAAATTGGCAAAAATCGTAAATTTTCAAAAAACGTAACTATCAAGTTTACAACTCTGTAACTCAACCACTAAAAATGATAATACAATTCTGTGGATTGTATCTAATAGTACATCTAAAGCGGACAAAATTGATATGTTACACATGAATATAAAAAAATTTAATCATAGGGAAATACAACTTTTGCAAAACCGTTGTAACCAACGTAACAAATTCACGTAAGATGTAAAATGACATATTGAATTTGTCCGCTTTGAATGGTCTAATGGATGCCGTTTGCAGAACCGCGATATCAGTTCTTGATGCAGAGCTATGAATTTGTAAACTTCGTGCTTCTATTTTTTTCAAACGGTCAAATATTTGAAAATCGTTTTAAGAAAATTTAAGTCCTAAATCGAAATTCCGCTTCCAACAGTCACTAGAATTTAACTTTCTCTTTCAAATGCGACAAATTTCATCAAAATCGGTCCAGGGGTTATCTCATAAAAACGTTTTTGCGTTTTACATGTATTTGAATAGGCCGCGTCGGAGTTGGGCCCGAGCTAAAGCTTCCTCTTAAGTTGATGGTATGGTATGATGAAGTTTATTTAATGTCCTGAAGATCAACCCTGTTCTTTATGATATTTTGTTTTCCTTTTTGTCCTTCATTGGGTACACTTTTCATTGACGCAAGTGCGGCCAATCCCCCTCGTAGGTATGAGCCACGTGTTGAGGCCACAGCAACAGCCTCGAGCGAAGTCAATGCACTTGAAAAGCGCCCCGCCACTATTCCTTAGCCGAGAAAGTGCTTTTAGAGGCGCATCTTCACATCATTAGAGCACAGTCGAGGACGGCACTTAGAGCATTAGAGCGAGGGCACAGGCGAGGACGGCAGAAAATTAGGAGGAGTGACGAAATTAGGAAACTTGCAGGCGCAAGTTGGAATCAGCTAGCGCAAGACAGGGGTAATTGAAGACCGCTGGGGGAGGCCTTCGTCCTGCATGTGGGAGTAAAGATATGACGATGACGAATAGACGCGGAGCGTCGCCGGAGCGCGCAGTCCGTTGCATCACGAACCACGGATCCTTTCGCCATGTTTCGGGCATTGCAAAAGGACAGAAGCGCGGCGCTTAGATCAGGCGGTAACGATCGCGTCTGAAAAGAATTAAACCGATTCTCACGCCGCGAAAAACACCAGGAAATTCAAACAAGAACCGGCGTGCCCAGCTCGCAAGAGCTACTCTCCCAGCCAGCGTATGTACAGGGGTCGCCACAGGCGTGCCGCTTCCGCGTCGACGATTACCACGGTACCGCGCTTTCGTGGCATCATTTTCATTGTACCACTTGTCGTGGCATTTCTCTCAGAGGGCGTCGATTGACTGCACCAAAACAACAGGACATTTCGAAAGAAAACTGTAGGCGGGCGCAGGTTTTGTCTGCCCGACGCGTAACTGTCGAGTACATAGACGGTGAAGCTTCCAGAGAACTCCCTTCCATACAATAAGGAATCGCTCAGGATGTTACGTCGTACGATACAGCACCAGATCGCTTTCAGCGATGACGCTGCCCTGAAGTGGTCCCCTTCTACCGATAGAGTTTCCTGTGACTGCTTGGAAATTCAGAGAGATAAGGCGTAATAAATAGCGTCCCGACAACGTTCGAAGTCACGACCACGAAGATCGATCAAATCCACGCGACTAACCGTCATTCCCATGGAAGCTGAACGATCGGAGCGCCTTAGTTCCTTCTCCCCTTTAGAAGAACCCCACCTATATATACTGTGGCGAGGAAAGCATATGGTCGCCTTGAAGAAGACAATACCACTTGTCGAAACATTGGCTCCTGCTTTCACCTGGTTCTCGTTTTGCTCATCGTTTTGAATTTCCCATCTCCCGCCTTCCCCGCGCTTTCTCTAGTTCCCTATAGTAATTCTTGTGGAAACCCTATTTCTTCTACAATGGCCTCCGAGATCGCATCAATCCGTGCGCTATCTCGGAGGCCGTGGTTCTAGCAATCGCTGCGCTCTAACGCATTCGTATATGGGGGAGCCGCGAGCACCGCACAGCGAAGGCAGGCTCGTTTCACGACGGTTCGATCACAGCCAACGCCTGACTTCCAGGCCAGCGCGTCGCCTGACATTACGTCACGTAAGAAGGCCACCCGCTCGAATTGCAAAGCTCTCGGCCGAACAAGAGATGAGTGTAGTAGCACCTAGCGTTGCAGGCGTCCAACTTTGAATGTATAGCCTCTCGGACTTCCAACACGTACGTACGGGGGCGTGATCGAACACGTACCGTATACGTACATACGTACGCACGTATAGTCGTGGGCAATGTAACAGAGAAGCCGCCGTGGTTGCCCATTCGCCTTTGGCGTTACGCTAAGCACGAGGTCGCGGGTTCGAATCCCGACCGCGACGGCCGCATTCCGATGGGGGCGAAATTCAAAAACGCCCGTGTGTCATGCATTGGGTGCCCGTTAAAGAACACGCCCACCTTCCCAGGTAGTCTAAATTTATCCGGAGTCCCCCCTCCATTACGGCGTCTCATAACCAGATGGTGGCTTTGGCACGTAAAATCCCTGAACTAATTAAATTTAATGTGACAGAGAACAAAGAGATAGTTTTCGAGCAAACTGCTACTCGCGATGTGTGGATGCGAACATCGCATGTTTAATATGTGACCAAGTAGCTTTCTTGTTGAACATTCAGTCACAACAAACACTTATGTGCGGCACATGTTTGTTATAGCCATTACGGCCTCTCGAAATCAATCTGGGTGTTCCCTTTCATATATTGCTTACGTAGGGATAATGCGTAGGGTAGTAAGGGTGTTCGATTTGCGAAATCTTCCGCGTCGAATGGGATGCGGATGTTCGGGAAAAACGACCTCCGAATATCGAATCGAATATTTTCCAAAAGAAGTGAAACAAATTTCCGTTCTCCCTTGTTGGAACGAATATTCGACAGCTTCGAGCAGTGAACATTCTTGAATCGAAGAGCAGATTATTCGATTCGTAGTAGAAATTTCGAATATTCGCAGACAGCTGGAACTGTATACGGCGACGACTGTTCTCCCATTCACATTCTTGCCAATTTTTATACGTACACAAGGTCTGACCCTGGGGGTGTTAACCAGCGCCACCCGTGGCCATGGTGGCAGATGTAGAACAACGCGTCGTTTGTCCTTTGTGTTGTTATTTCGGTATCATGACCCGTTTCGTCCAATGCCAAATGTGGAGCATGCGAGATTTTTTTTTTAAATTATTAATATAGAGTAAAAGTGCGGGGAAGAACGGAGATACGGGGAGGGGGTGGAAATAATAGCGAGCCAATGTCCTGGAAGGTGACGGTTCGCGCATTGCATGCTCATTCTATTCAGGACCACGCATGCAATGTAACCCTTTTTACGTTTAAGAACAGAGTTCCCGAAAGACTTCCGGTTAAGCCGGAAGTTATTGTAGCCTGTAAATATATAGAACTATCCAGCTAGTGCCAGTTTTGATGTACAGTTAGAATCTTTCAACGAGTGAATTTCACCGCTATAGTTACACACTAGAAAACTGGATACATGAGCCCGACGCATGGGGCACGTTCTTTTACGTCCGAACACACCGACGATATGTGCCTGCAGTACATACTATAACGGGCAAAATGCTTCTTTGGCTAACTTGTCTGTCAAAAAAATGCATGACGCGAAGTTTTCTGGGGGCCACGAACCAGCTGCCGTCTCAACGCGGATGAAAGGGTCTGCAGAATGAAGGCGGTTGTTCTTCACGGTCCGAAATACACCCGCTGCGGAAAAGCGGAAGCCCGACTTCGCCGGTTCCCGGAATAGAAGAGGCGATGCCGTTTTGCTCGGCCCTGATGACGCAAGACCAGTGATGGACAGCATCTGCAGCCAACCCCAGGCGGTGAAGCGCTGAGGCCATTCGAGCCGCCATTTACCCAAGCACTTCCCGGGGTTACAGTTACGTATAGGTATATATATACGTCGGGTATCCGACGAATGGGGGAAGTGGGGGGGGGGGTAACAGGAAAGGGGAAGAAATAACTGGCGCCTGGCAGAAACAGGCGGTCAAGAGAGAAAAAAAATCTCAAACTTAGAATGGTGGGTTTAAAAATAGATAGAGAAATATAGAAAACGAGCAATATGGGCTTAACGTCGCGACTCGCGAAACTACACAGCACGGGTCTATATAGACGAGGGACGCCGTAGTCTAGAAAGCTACGGATTAAGTTTGACCACCCCGTTCTGTAACGTGCACCCGAAGAACGGTATATATGCACGGGCGCTTTTCCATTTCGCCTTTCGTGGGAACGCTACTGTCGCGGCAGGGTGTCGAACCGGCGACCTGGCGCTCAGCAGGGAAACGCCATATATCCGCCGAGCCACCTCGGCGAATAAGCAAAATCTTACGCGCATCGACGCTGTTGTAGATGGAACGCTGGATGACAGTTGCCAGGCAGTCGGTCGGGTCGCACAGAGCAACGACGTCCTTTGAGAAATTGGCGGCGTCGCTATTTGATTTTGCTTTCGTATCCACAACGATTTGCCCGACCTTGCATAGTTCCAGACGGGACAAAAGTATACCGACAAGGAACACGGCAAATCAGTTCTGCGGAGCAGTGTGACCCGGAAAAAGTATATGTACGCTGTCACTTTGGCTGTCACTTTGTCACCGCCACTTTGGCATTTTTAAGCCAATCAGAGAGGCCGCAGGAGACCTGTGAGCCAATCAGAGCTGACAAGATGGCCGATTTGAAATGTGGCGGGACTCCGGTGCCCAGAAACGGATCCATACTCGGTCAACGTTTAACGACCCCGGTGGATTCGGGCGAACAAGCGGACATCCTACTGAAGGCGAGCCCAAGCAAGAGGCAGGCCAAAGCGGAATGTTTCGTCGAAAGAATGTGGTGACAATGTTGACTCATTTCGATCATATTGTAGGTTATACGTAGACTTTCCTTTAATGACAGAGAGTAAGTAAAGCATCGAGGGGAAAATGGCCGAAATTTAGTCGTTAAAAGTTGATTGCATTGTCACCTTTCGCTAACCAATCGGGATCAAGTTGAAGTCGTTAACTTTGGCAAGTGGTGAACAGTGATACAAAACAGACAGTCGAATTAACCACTGCCAGCGATGTTGTCTCCAGGGATGATTGTCGTGCTGTACTTAACGCTGTATTCTCTATATCATTTGTTTATACTGAACCTTTTTTTTAAATACTGAACCTTCTTAATACTTTTTAAAATATGGTATGCTCCTGGACGATCGGAAGATCGGGAAGGCGGCTCCCTTGTACGAGACCGATAGTAAACATAACCCTGATAACTATAGGCCCATTTCACTGACTAGTATACCTTGCAAACTCATGGAGCATATCATTTATTGCCACCTGGTAACATTATTGGAACCAAACTCTTTCTTCCCTACGCAACAACACGGGTTTAGAAAAAAATTACTCCTGCGAGACAGAACTGTTGTCTTGCACTAACGACTTATTTACCGCTTTAGATCGTTGTTCCTTCATAGACTGCATTTTCATAGGTTTTGCGAAAGCATTCGATTTGGAATGTCACGAATTACTACTCTTTAAACTAGCCGCGCTTAATTTAGACCCTAACGTACCAAAATGGATGGAGTGCTTCTTGTTTGGGCGCACGCAGTTCGCGACAGTTAACGAGGACAAATTTGCACCTTTTAATTCCTGTGACATCCGGAGTACCACAGGGGTCAGTTCTACGACCCTTTCTCTAGCTTGTTTACACTGATGACCTACCTAACAACACTTGTACGTACATAAAACTGTTCGCGGATGATTGCGTCATTTATCATGAAATGTTGACTGCTAATGACCCCTGAACACTTCAATCGGACCTAAGTAACATAAGTACACGGTGTGGGACTTCGTTAACGAAACTGAATATTAATATGAATGTTAGGCAATGACTGTTACTCACTGTACTTCTCACGACGCACCATGCATTTATTCTCTTAATAACGTTTCCCTAGCTCACGTTTTCACTTACAAATACCTTGGTATTTATGTTTCTCAGAACCTTTCCTGGCAAACTCATGTTGATCACATAAATATAGTAATGCTAGTCGTACTCTTGGTTACATAAAACGTAATATTAGTCCAGCTCCGACCAACTTAAAACTCTTGCTTTATAAAACACCAGTTAGGCCCAAGCTTGAACATACATCTTCCATTTGGGATTCTCACGTCAGTTCACTTGACCTCAGCATAGAAGCCATTCAGAACCGTGCAGCACGTTTTATATTATCTAACTACTCGCGTACAGCAAGTGTCACTTCAAGGAAATTCAATCTTGATTTGCCTAACCCGTCACTCCGTCGCAAAATCTGACGTCTCTGTCTATTTCATAATATCTATCATCAGAATCCCACATTGAGCGACTCTCTTTTGTTACCACCGTCGTTTATTTCTTCCAGAAACGATCATCAGTTCAAGGTTGACGTGCCATGTTGCCGCACTAACCTTCATTTCGGTTCCTTCATTTCCACAACAAGCGGCGACTGGAACCACCTTCCCGCTTCCGTTGTTTCAATTGTCAATGCCAACGAATTCACAAAATCCCTTGTTAACAACTTGTTGTAACACTAATATGCTGCTAAAGTGTGTGTGTGTGTCTGTATATATATATATATATATATATATATATATATATATATATATATATATATATATATATATATATATATATATATATATATTCTTCTCATACCACCTACCCCTCTCTGTAATGCCTGGCCCTGAGAGAACATAAATGAAATGAAATTATAATTTCATTGATTAAGATACCTCAAACACCAACAAGCCCGCAGAACCGCGACAAGCTCTTGGTGATTACGTACGGCAGAGCAATACGCACATCGTGGACGACGAGTACAAACACACGTGTATACAACAAGCGGAACTGGCCGCTCTGCTAAGAAATAAACATCGCTGGAAAAAAAAAAATAAGAAAGCCCGGAGGGATGGGGAGAGGGGGACAGGTTTTTCAGGTTACAGAGCACTTACGCCAGCATTTGGAACTAACGAAGCCCGGGACATTACCTCGCCGTGACGGCAACTCGAGCAGACGTCGCCTTCCGCGAAGTTTCTCCTTGCGTGGTTTTGAATATCATTCCTACTTAGCCCCGACGAAACACTGAAATAAGATACACACTTCTTTTGAAGGCGCAATCGCTAAGAGTTGGAGCGCATCGTTGTTGTCCTTCAAATTTGGCACGTTCGGCGCGAGATTGGCCAAAGTTCGACGCGGAAACAACACGAAAGCAAAAAAGAAGTGAGGCGTGCAGACAGGACACAAGAGTAGAGAAGTGGACAACACGAACGCCGGATTACGACTAAACCACGACATGGTTCTAGCGCGGAGCATACATATCGCAATTAAGGAAGCTAACGAAGCAGGATTGTGCAGATAAGTGGGGGAACATGGAAAAGGGCTCAGTGTACTAGAAATGAAGCTTAGAACGACAGAAAGCTGAGCTAGTTGGTAAGGATTCATTATGCAAAAAAGAAGTGAGGCGTGCAGACAGGACGCAAGAGTAGAGAAGTGGACGGCGTTCGCGAAGAGAAGAGAAGCGGCGTTCGTGTTGTCCACTTCTCTACTCTTGTGTCCTTTCTGCACGCCTCCCTTCTTTTTTGCATAATGAATCCTTACCAACTTGCTCAGCTTTCTGTCGTTCCCAACACGACAGGACGAACTTTCCCGATAACTTGATGATAAAATACCAATATGAAATATTAAACCGTACATTTATTTTTCTACATTCATCTTCATTAAAGAAAATGGAAAGGAAACCGAACAATTACCTTTAGGGAGCGGCGCCTTGGGGAAGAGGGTAGAAAGGGGAATAAGGACGCCCTCACAACGAGGGACGTCCCCTCGTATTCGGAGTGCCTCCGCCCCGGCGGAATCGTACATACTTCCCCAGCATCCAAGTTGCCGGACTGCTTCACGAAGCGCGCTAATGGAACGTCCTACTGCCGTAGCCTTTACCGAACAGTCAAGGGTATACCAGCCCGTCATCTGAATGAGCATCCCCTCAACCTTATAAACCCAACTCCCCAACTAGAGATGACTGCTGTCAAGACTGGACGCCCCTACCTATGATTTTCAATAAATACATGTCTCTCTTCCTTTGAAACGGGTGCCTATGTGTTGCAGTCAATACTCCTCACGGATACCTAGTGCGCTTTGATACAATCGCGCACAAGCTGGGCATGTGCTTCCTAAGAGGAACGTGCAGCCGTCGTCAGTAAATTATACTAGAGCACAATCTTCATTGCTATCTTTAAAACCTAGGGTTTCATGAAGGCTGTCCACATTTCTCTCTGGTTCTGAATGCATGTTGTCATGTCAGGAACAAGTAATCCTTTGGAGCCCACCTCCTTTTATAACTTTGCTTTCAATGGTGGCTTTTCCTAGCCTCAAAAGACTAGATCGTCAGAGCATCACTTGTGTCCAACGTTGGCAGGAGAGCTGACGCCACCACGCATCCCACAGAAGCCGGCTTTCTATTCAAGTTCGCGGTAACAGTAGGTCTTGGGCCTCAACAGTGTGTCTATAGATCTGTCGCAGTTAGGAGCCCTTGCATGGGGCACCAAATCCAGATCTCAGTGGTTCAGATTCAATTTGAGATTTGAGCCATAGCGTTTCAAACATGATAACTTATTGATGCATCACCGTGGAATCACATAACCGTTCCCATTATGCACAAATCAGTTGACCTCATCACACTTTCTGTTGGCAGATAGCTGAGGACATAAGAGTTAAAGAGTAGCTGTACAGACAAGTGCGGCAAAACAGTATCTTTGAGTTGCTGGCAAGAGCCATTCTGGGATTGTGCCAGAGCAATTGAACATCACAGAAATAATTACAGTGATGTCATCTTACTTGAGACACCCTATAAAACACAAACTACTGCTCTACCCCTCACACTGTGACAGCTCGAACTACACTTTGTTTTTAGATTCATCTAGCTAAAGCATCCCTCTCAATGCCAATACATTAGATCAGCAGAGTGAATTAAATGGCACATGACAGGTACAATAACAAATGGAAATGTTGGACCAAGAAGCCAAAAAATTTAGCACAGTGAGCGTATAGGGGGTTCCAGCAAGTGCGGACGTGAGCACAAGTAAAAGGAACGGACAGGGCAACGCTGGACTTACAACTGAAGTTTAGTGCGAATACATTCCACAAACCTCCGCCATGCATGCGTAGAAAACCAAGAACAATAACAAGGTTTGTAGTCAAAGATCAACACAAAAAAAAGAACACACACACACAAAAAAAAATCTAGCCCCTTATATTCACAATAAACTTTAGTTGTAAGTCCAGCATTGTCTTGTCCGTTCCTTTTTTTTGTGCTCGCTTCCATACTTGCTAGAACCCCCATACATTCACCGTGAACCAACTGGACCAGCAAACCACACTACTGAACTTTTAGCGCAGATCTGCCATGTACGTGTGACCTAATAACACATTGCTGTGCAACGATTAACTTGCTCATTAGCTTTGATTAACTTTCTCAGTACAGACAAGACGCTACTTCTGGCTGGTATTATACATGCAAGCAGTACATTGTGATCATATATGAATTTCAAGATAATAGAGAACTCCATATCATTGATCCAATACTTCTCATGTTCTATTACTTTGATCTCCAGTACTCAATACAGAGAGGTGTTGGTATAAGGATCTCGGCCTGTTTATTTTAGTTAAGGTGTTATAATATAAAGCAAGTAACTTTCAACCTGCTCCTTTACCCAGTAATCCTAAGAGAATGAAATCTTGTACACTGCTTTTTCACTGAGTGATATTGTACGATCTTCAACCTGCCAGTGAGATACTGCTCTAACGCATCATGTAGAGAAAGACAAAACACGAAAGACTTCAACGATCCACTCATTTACTCAAACAATAACTTTGCACATATGGTTACATACATTAAGAATGTGTGAAACGAAGATAATATGAAGACCTGTTGGCCACTGTACTGATTGCATACCTTCCCTAATTTTCCTTTCGAACAAAACTGCCCCTTTGCCAGTCAACTTTCCATTACAGCTCCCTAGCCTCCTTTCCCTTGTGCATGGTCAAACATGGGCTCCACTTACAGACTGCTTTCTGCACAGTTCACAATTACAGTAGCCAAACCAAAAAGTAAATCTGCTTCATTTGCTACTGGGTTGAGTTGTCTGTGTTCTCGATCACAGATACCACACATGTACATAAAAAATTCCACAGCTCACCAGTGACCTGACAGCACCATTTCCATCATGTTCATGTGAAAATGAGAAAGGCAGTGATGACAGCTGTGAAATTTACCAAAATTTCATTTCTACAATTAAATTACAACCGCCACATAAGTGCGCTTAATCACTTGTAACTTGCTCCCAGCCTTTGGATTAGTTTCTCTCCACCTCTCAGTTTCCCACCGTGAGAGTGATGGAGGAAATAGAGAAGTTTTGCTTAACCTTTCATTTCAAGTTACTCTGTTTATAAAAGACAAGCTGTTGCTGCTAGCATTAAAACTACTGTAATGAAAATTTGGAATGACAAAAATTTCAGAGGAACAAAATGTTGGAAACCTTTCACTTTCACAAAGTACCAAGCGTACAGTTTTCGTTCTATGTTTGACTTCTAGTCCCTGCTAAGGCTCACAACAGCATGAATTACTGGCTTGCCCCAACTGCCCCACTTTCACATATAAGTTGCTTATATCCAGCGGAAAAGGGGGAAATAAGAGGCCTTTAAAGGTAACGCACATGCAAAAGGTGCCAAGAAAAGCTAATAAAAAATGTATCTCATATAGGTTCCAACAAATAAATGTTTGTTCTATTCAAAACAGTGATTTAGAAGTTACATTGAAGATGTAGATGTATAATAATACACATTCAAAAGGAGTAATCAATAACAAATCTTTGCTCATGCCAAAGAAAGCTAGTCATAAAAGTATTTCATACAAGTTTTAAAAAAAATCCCTTTGTTTCTTTTGGAGCAGTTACTTAGAAGTTACAAACGAATATGCATAAATGAAAAGCAATGTACAGTGTATTAAAGAGCATCAATGCTATCACCTTTATCTAGGGCTCTCCCCTTTGATACAAGGCTTTAAATTAAGCACTTTGCTTGCTAGAGTCAACAGCTAAAGCACTGTAAGTGTGACGGCATAAAATTACACTGGAGAAATAAAAATAAACAGGACAGCCAACCACACAGGTTTTCTTTCTCATGTACCTTATGATTTTGCACCACCACCTGTAAAATAATGTCGACTCTTCCATTCTCCAAGATTACAGTCTTCATTTAAAGGTCGCCTTTATGGCGGTTGAACGCTGCCTAATACAAAAATATAACAAGCAGCCCTCATGGCCACACTAAATACACTAGAGGACTCATTCATTCTATTACAAGTTGGCAAGTTCTCACTGCCAATGGGCCAAAGGAGAACACACGAAAGATGTAATCACAGTGCCGTAAAGCCAAGCATGAACGACATGGTAGCTCTTTGCACGGTGACAGTTATGCCAGTGAATGTACCTCACAAGGAAACAATGCTTGCAGTGCTGTGTCTTGTCAATGTGTGTGCCACATAGGTAAGACGCAGAAAGGGAAACGCGTTTCAACCAACGGCGCGACATTTCGTTCTCCTGACAAATGCATTGTGAGAAGACGGGTAACTCCGCTTAGCCTTCACATCAGAATGCCTACTTAACGGGCGATTCGCGAAAGTGGGTTCAATAACCTCGCACAGCTGTTTCATAGGGCGCGGGGACTCGTGAAGTGAGAAAGGTCCGCAGCTTGAGTGGCGCGACGAACTGGCACGTTGGGCGACCGTCCAGACGCATAGTTGGCACTTGCGAACTGTGTGTTGATTAAAGTGTCAAGCGCAGAGAAGCAACGGACATTAAAGTACTACACCGTGGAGATTTTTGAACTGAGCGTGTATTTCTGCCCAAGAACGTTCCGGAAAGAAAAAAAAAGATAATTCGACCGTGTCGTACTTCAGGAGAGCACTTATCTGAAACTTGAACACTTCACGCTACACATCGCCGTCGCTCGTAGAAGCCACGTTACAAATAAAATAGGAAATGAATGGATCCCGAATATGGCACCCAAGTGACTAAGCTTTGTTCCACAAAGATATCGTTTATTAAGCGTCACTTAGAAAATCGGGCCCCTCATTAGGGCTCAGGATAACGGCGCCTCACGCAAGAGCTACCCCCACACTCGGCTCAGCCGTCTCACCGAGCTTACGCAACCATTCCAGTGTCTCGGTCTACGCCAGAGAGCAAACTTTTTTGAATTTCTGACAGGCTGATCGCGGGCAGAGGTCGTAAGATGACCGCACCGGGACACCGCGGAGGATATTGCGCAGTCACGAGGATCCAGACGGCACGGAACTGGAGCAACGTAACAGTCTCGAATTGCGAACGTCCTTGGGAACCGAGGCGACGCATCACTGAGGTACAGACAGCACAATTTGCCTGCCGAAGCAGACGGCGAAGCCCTCGCAACGATAAGGCCAGTCCGGGAAAGAAACCACAGTCACTTGAATCCCAGCCGCGGAAGCTGATCACCCGACTCGCGCGCGGGGCTCGCCCTGAGCGCATGACGACAGCCTCGGCCGATCGTCGGCCCCTAGATTTTGTCACACGCGGTGCACAAACGCGCGGCTGAGGCTCTCCGCGCGCGCTCACGGACATCCCGCAGACGCTCCGCAAACAGCTGGTCGGGACAGCCAGTGGTTAGTTATCCAGGAAGTAGCGGCCACCCGACACCAGAGGCAGCGCTGGGACGTCAGAGCGCCGCTGGCGTCGGCGGCAGCCAGCGCAGTCGTGTCCCGAAAAAAGTCTCGCAGTGGAATGCGAGCAACTAGCAGCAGCGATTAGGCCTAGTTAGATGCAGGAGAGCCTTACCGTCGCTCCTTGGGAGCGCTTGCCGCTTTGGCAGCACTCATCCCGCTGGCTGGTCGCTTCAGCAGGGTTCGCCGATCGCCGAGGAAGTCGCACGCAGTCTCAGGACACTGCTGAGGATTGCATGCAGATTCCGGGATGTTCACGATTCGGCAAATCTTGACGGCTGGCGTAGCACACCGGAGGAGAAAAACGGGGAACGGTGTCGGTCAATGCAACCGGCACCGCTGATCACATCTAAGCCAACGCGATCACCACTTGACCACGAAGATATTCGCTGATGGTTTCGCAGACGACACGAAACACGCACAACATCACTCGGGGAACGTACGGTCAGAAAGTAATCCGCGTTTTTCCTCGAGGGAGCGCCACCTGAAGACCGCTCCACCGGATTCCGCGACAGACAGTGACGCCACATGGCGGCAGCCGCAGGAAACACAGGAACCTGAACTGGTTTTTGAAATGCGTATCATGCGCGCGGCGAGCACGTTTCTGGCGTCCGCTCAGTTCCTGCTGCACTGAAGCCGGTTCGTGGCCGATAAAAAGAGGCGTAGAGTGTGCGCTGCCGGCGAGAAAGCAGTGAGACCTTCTGCACGGCGACCATCGCTCAACGACTCTTGGCAGAAAACTTCGTCTCTCTTGCACTGTTCCAGGCGTGAACGCTGCAAAATGGGACCGTTTGCATTACGCGCCTGTCGCGAGAAGAATAAACATAATTTGTGGTATTATTAACGCGGTCGGGTATTGCAGGAAACAACGTAAAGTCAATCGGGGCGTTGTAGGGAGATCTGTTCATTTTTAGTCCTTTAAAAACCTAAATATAAATTGAATGACTTACGTTGTTCCTCCTTCAATAGTCCGCATTGAGAAAGAGCTTAATTATCATCACAGCAAACGCAATGGTAAGTTTCATTAATTTGATATGTTCTAGTGTTAAATCACCTGCGCGTGAGTAATATATGCACACAGGGTGTCCCAGCAAAGACAAACTCTCTCTCTCTCTCTCTCTCTATATATATATATATATATATATATATTTATTTATTTATTTATATAGACAGAGAGAGAGAGAGAGGTACAAAATATACGATTGTTTATTCAGTTTAGTGATCATGTTTATTGACAATTGCTAGACCTACGGTGATCGGCAATCCTCCTCCGGCACCAGAATAATGTTCGTGTACTACACCTGGCCAATTAGATCAGATTACTTGGTCGCTCCTAGCAAAAAAAAAAAGATCTTGTATGACGCATATCCAGTAATCTCGCATGATCATATGAGAACACACATTAATCATACGATCGAGTTCTTATATGGTCGCACGAGATTATTATGTAGGTCATACATGTGATTTTTTATAGGGACGCCTTTCATCTTTTTTTTTTTTTTAAATTGAGGTAGTTATTTCTAATGAGAAGGCTCTTATCGCGTCCCAAAACTTGTAATGCCTGGTCTTCACGGAAAGCAGGAATGCGTCACTGCCACCTTGAACGCTCACTGAAAGCTGACGTGTTTCCACGAAAACAGCAAAAGCTGTAATGCCAGCCTCGCAGCGAAAGGATTAGCGCTACTCAGGTTTAAGTACACCTCTACAATACCAAGTTGACCGATAAGAAAGGACGACAGTGCATTCTCAAGGAACCAACGACTCGACCTGATATATATATATATATATATATATATATATATATATATATATATATATATATATATATATATATATATATATATATATATATATATATATATATTTGTGTGTGTGTGTGTGTGTGTGTGTGTGTGTGTGTGTGTGTGTGTGTGTGTGTGTAAGTTCGAACACCTTTCTGCGAAACTGCTGGAAATAGGGTTTTGGAACACTACTTTACCGACCTAAAACAACTTAGCCTTTCTCTGTCACAATGCAGAACGTGAGGAATCACCTGTTCGCTATGTATCAATATTGTTGGTTTGGGCAATGTTAATTTCACTAAGCTTTGTTAATTCAGCATGCAGACGTAGTTTCACGTAGACTGTCACGCACGACTGTTGTCACGGGCGGCTGGACTCCGCACTAGAACTAAACTTTCCTGGCAGAAGCGTTTGGTGCCTCAGTATTAAAAAAGAA
Organism: Dermacentor variabilis; assembly: GCF_050947875.1. Taxonomy (NCBI): domain Eukaryota; kingdom Metazoa; phylum Arthropoda; class Arachnida; order Ixodida; family Ixodidae; genus Dermacentor; species Dermacentor variabilis. Next base: position 153,992,327 of record NC_134574.1, read on the forward strand.
ATTTTGAGTTGCCGCACCTTCTAAGTAGTAAAGTTGACCAAAACTGGAAGAAATTTTGGTGTGGGCGCGCAGGCGTTGTGTTTTTGGAGTACACTATAAAAAAAGTTTACGCCCTTTGGGGAGTATATCTGCCACACAACGATAATTGTCATCTGCCTTGCTTGCGTTTCCTTTCTTGAAAACGCCGCGCCCGCTACTTTCCTGTCTGCAATATGTCACGCCGAAAACGCGCATGCCGTTCATTACTCCATGGGAAGTACCGGGCTCGCAGCGTTAAAGAAAGGAAATGCGGACAAGACAGACGACGTTTTTATTGTTGTGCAATAATATTGTTGCAGTTGTGCAATTCGGCGTCTCGCTAACCGGCACCACGGCATGCGAGAGCGCTTCTTCCGTCTTCTCAATTGTCCAGGCCTTGCTCCTCAGCCGCTTTGTCTACTCCCTCCCCTATCTCTTTCTCTCTCGCGTCGAGGAAGACAAGGTGAACTGTCTCATCCGCCAAGCCTACAAGTCGGCCCTTGCTCTCGCCACCTACACCCCCACTTCGTCTGCTGGCGATGAGCGTCCACAATACTCTTTCAGAGCTTGTGGAGGCCCATCGCACCGCCCAACCCGACCGCCTTTCTCGCACCGCCTCTGGTAAAGCCCTTCTTTCTTCCCTCCGCTTGAACCCTTTGTCCCCTGCCTGTGTAACCCACCTTTTACTCTCCTCCGTATCTTCCATGCTCACTGTCAACCCTCTTCCCAAGAACATGCAGCGCCACGCCACCCGCCGCTCTGCCCGCGCCTCCACCCTCTGACGTCAGTACGGCACACAGTCAAACGCTGTGTATGTCGATGCGGCGCCGTACAATTCCCACCCCGCCCACGCCCTTGCCACCACTTTCCATACTCTTTCTCCTCTCACCTGCCCCCACCCCGCCCACGCCCTTGCCACCACTTTGCATTCTCTTTCTGCTCTCACCTGCCCCCACCTCCACTGCCGCAAAGGAAGGTGTGAGACAGTTACTGCGCTGCACTTTACCCCAATTTTCATCACTTTTTTCCAACATGAGAATCTTCTTGAGAAGCTATTGCGCTCGCCATAGCCACTTCCCCGGCCCGTTTCTTATTCAGCGACTCCAAAGCTGCAGCCCACAACTTTGCGAAGGGTCGCATCTCTTCTTCTGCGCTCAGCATCCTGGAGCAGTCCCCTCCCCCTCCTCGTCGTATCCAACTCCTCTGGGTTCCGGCTCACGCGGAGCACCCTTGTCAACGAGGCGGCAAATTCCATCGCTCGCGAGATGACAGACCGAGCTCGCCTCCTACACTCCTGGATGGACACGCGTGACTCCCTCCTCACCTTCCATGACATAATAATAATAATAATAATAATAATAATAATAATAATAATAATAATAATAATAATGTGGGCACTTATTGTGCACTTCATCATTTGTAGATCATCATCATCATGTGTGCGCCCTCCTCCTTCATAGTACGGGTAGTCGCATCATCATAGTGGACTGGGCCGAGGGTTCTTCGCCGCGTCTCTCAGGCTCAATAAAGGTCAGCCCTTACTGTGACGTCACAAGTGGTGGAGGAGCTTCTTGATTCCCCATCCTCTGCACGCCTGGCATACTCACACGAGGTTCGTTCAGGTTGCCGCTTGTGCCGATTGTCCGTTAGCATGTCGCAGGACGAGCAGCCAGGCGTTTCTACCGTAACCATATCGACACCGCAAGCCGCTCCTTCTCAGATCATCAGTGGCCAGCAGCGTGATCCCCGTCTGTTCGCTGGTCTTCGCGGTGAAGGTGTTGAGGACTGGCTGGACGATTACGAGCGCGTAAGCTCTGCTAATCTGCGGGATGATCTACTCAAGCTCCGCCATGTCTTGTTCTATATGACGGGTTCTGGCGAAGACCTGGTTTTTCAACCATGAGATTGATTTCTCCGATTGGACCACCTTCAAGCGGCAGCTTCGACAAGTACTTGGAACGCCGGCGGTTCGCTCCGCCCTTGCGAAGAAAACTCTTGATCCTCGCAAACAACACTCCGGTGAGTCCTACAAATCGTACATCGAGGATGTGCTTGCACATCCACCCTCCAACCGCCCCTCCAACCGGCGTCCGTTCAATGTTGTCGCCGTGTCAATGACGCTATGGCTGAGTCGGACAGGGTACGTCATACTCTTAAAGACATTGTGACTGCGGCTTTCAACGCGCTCGCCGTGAGGAACCCGGCTACCGTCGCTGACATCGTCTGGACGTGCCGCACGCTTGCAGCCGGACTGCGAACACCGTCCTACGGCGGACCCTGACCTGCGTGCAATGATTCGGGCGATTATCCGCGAGAAACTTGTAACAATGTAACATTGCTTCATCCCACTAGACCTTAAGATGCCCAGCAAACAGCAAGAACGCGCTTGCTTCTTGAATCCGAAACTATAGCACTCTCCCTCCGGGCGTTGCTCGAACTCCCCGGACTGTGCTGTAACCAGATGGCGCGACTTAAAGGGAAGCTGAAACACTTTTCGAAAAAAATGAGTTCTCTGCGGCATTCTGCAGTTTTGAGTCCCCTGAACACGAATATCTGGTTCAAAAAGGGCGGAAACAAATGCAAGCGGCTGTTTTTTCATGAGAACGCGCACCAGCGTCTCAGGGCATCGCGCGAACGCCGCTGTTGCCCGTGATTGGTCGGGGCCGCTGTGACGTCATTCGCGGCAGTCGCCGGTAGTCGCGGCGCCGCCGTTTCAGAGCGTAGCACGCTGTTCTGTTCTGGCTTCATATCTGAGTTGTAAGCATTATGGAACGTTCTCGCTGTCTCGGACAGCTTGTATTTTCGCCGTACATGTTCGAACTGACAGCCGATACGGAAAACGATGGCGGCAACGGCGGCAACGACGATGTTGAGTGTGCCAACAGCGAGAGCGATGTGTGCACCTTCTCGCGCGTTGGAAATCTTAGCTGGTACGTATGTTGTTGTTTTTTTCATGTAGCTGCACGTTCCAATGACGGGAGAAAAAATGCGCTAATGTGTCACTGGGAACTTGCTGCTGGAAGAATGACGAAGCAGTAACTTCTCGTTAGATTGTAAACACGGGTGCAATTCCGCGATGTCAAGCACCTTGCCGCTGCTTGTCTAAAGACCCGTGGTTTTTTGAGTGTTGATACACGATCGCGAACATAACTGCCGCGTTTCAAAGCGCGCACATGCAGTGCTGCGAGGTACAGTCATGGAAGTTGCTTGTCATACACATCCAGAGATGGCCAGAGGTATTATATGTGCAATGTCCATACCGTGGTTTGACGACTTTGCGATTGTGGCTCGATCAAGAATCGGTATCCGTGCTCCATGCTAGTGTTGACATAAAGATATTAGGCCGTTTTAGCACCGCCGTGTGGTAAACACGATAACTGCAACCGTACAGCCGCCCTGATTTTTAATAATATAGCGCGAGCGTCGACTGAACTGCTGGTGAGCGCCTTATAACGGCGATAAGCGTGCAACAAGAGCGTGCAACAAGGCGAGTGCAACAAGGCAACAAGGCTCGTGCGCGAACTCTCGCCTTGTTGCACGCTTATCGCCGTTATAAGGCGCTCACCAGCAGTTCAGTCGACGCTCGCGCTATATTATTAAAAATCAGGGCGGCTGTACGTCGAATGTCACTAGGCAAGCCTATACTCCATTTCATACCTCAGGTGCAACGCTGTGGAAGCTACGCACGAAGTCCGGTCACCAAAATTTATTACTGCGCGCGTCTCCGTCTATGCTTCGCAGCGTGCCAGCGGCGTTTGCTCGCGCGAGCATGCACGTGAAGCTGCCGCTACGGGCTGCAATGAAAAAATGCCGAAAAGAAAATTGATGTAAAAGAACGTGTTAGCAGCCGTATAAGTACACGGATTGTTTCTATGGGTAAATCCTTTTTTTTTCATTCAGAACTGAGCTTATATATGGAAAATTTTCTAAAATATGGGGTCAAGAAACGCCGAACTTTTTCTAAGTGCGAACGCAGCCATTGCAAGAAGTATCTCAAGCCTCCACAGCGTTGCACCTGATGTATGAAACGGGGTATAGCAACGCTAGCAACAACGCGTTTCCGCATTTGTCGTAAGGCTATCCGGCTATCGCGGAAATGGTCCGAGCACAGCACAGTTGATTTCGTCGGCACGAACTTATCTCTCCTCACCGCACGGACCCACTGCGCTGCAAGCTTCTTGTCCTTCGGGAACCTGTGAAACACCACATCGTCTCGACCGCCTGTGTTCGCGCAGCCGAATGCTGCACAGAACGAGGGCATGATGGGCGCCATTGGCTGTAGGCACTCACGCAGCACAGAAGCAAAGAACAGTTTACGAAAATCGCAAAAGAAAACAAACGTGAGCGGCGGCGGCGGCAGATCTCTCGTAGCGTCGTTCAGTAAAGCGCAGGACGGAAAGAGGCATGCCAGCACGCCGGTCCGGCAGCTCGGTCCCCGCGAATGACGTCACTCTCGCCGGTTCTCTCCTCTGGCAACCACCTCACCCGGCGCTCCGGGAAGCGATGGGGGCGTGTCCGCGGGGGTGATTTAGAAAGCGATTTCCGCCCCTTATATTAACAAAACGAAGAAAAAATTTCGGAACCGTAAATTATTAGGTCTGTTCTTCCCAATCCCAGCAATTCATGGAAATTGAAAACCGTCTCAGCTTCCCTTTAAGGCAGCGGCAAAGGTTGTTCTGGATCGGCCACCGAGCCCATTAAGCTGCTGTTGTTGTCCTTGCCTTAAAACATGGCTTGTACCCACGAGGGGGATTGGCCACACTCGACTGATTGAAAAGGGCACCTAACAAAATATCAAAAGGGGGCAAAGGCAAAGCAAGGCGTTGACGGCGCGTCCACTTCGCTACGTCGTTCTTGCAACAAGATTCACACCACAACGTTCGAATATTGCTTCCAGACTATCCAGCGTGCCTTGAATAGACTGGACGATAGGCCATTCATAGAAGCAAAGATCTTGGGAGCCTGGCCTCACAGTTCATTAGCCTAGAAAGCCATTCGAGCGCTTCTTCAGTATCTGAAGGCAACAGAATTGAGTGCCCCACTGTAGACATCCTGCACCTAAGTTAGTGCATGTCAAAGTGCGATATAGACTCATGTCTTCTATCTCTCTCTTTCACTCTCCCTCCACTTCCCCACGTGTAGGGTAGCAAACCGGACTCAGTCTGGTTAACCTCCCTGCCTTTCCTTCCTCCTTTCTCTCTCTTGCGGTTGGAGGGCAACACAGCGGTTAAATTACTTCCTGAACCTAAGTCTGAATAGTGGTGGAACAGCCATATTTAACCTTCCGACGTAGATCATGGCACAGGCAAGAAAGTTGGTTTGGCGCAACGATAAGCACTTTTGGCGCACTGTCGAACCTACACCTATGCAACATGTTATTTTAATATTACCTGACGTCTTCAACAAAGATAGAACAGTCAGCGTTAAGCGCATCAATGCGGAATTCTGGACAAAAATAACCAGGCTAGTATACATAATTTTTGATAGAATGACTTTCCCTGTGCGCACATCGCGGTATATATAAAGCCGCTTCTATATACCATTCCGACTTTCAACAGGCGTTTGCACGTTCGGCGTGCTTCAAGCGAAAATAAATAAATAAATATGAAAAAAAGAACGTCGCGGAACGCGCATATGTATGGAAGACCAAAGGACATGCACGACTAAACTGAAGTTACAGTGAAGATGCCAAGAGGTTTCTTCTAACATGCAGTCTCCTGCATAACTGTGCGTTGGGTCACGTGAAGGCCGTTTAAATTACAACCACGGAATCCGGTGGCGTAGCCAAAACTATGTTTTCGGGGCACCCACTTGACGGGGAGTGTGAGTGAGTGAGTGAGTGAACAACATTATCGGCTCTAGGTTCGCTGGTCTTCTGCGGTCTTCAGATGGCTTCGTCCATCTTCTAGCACAACGGTCGGTTGCCCTTAGTCCAGGGCTCCGCTGGATACTGCTGCCAGTTGTGCTCGCCGAATCAGACCTTCTTGGTCGACCTGGCGATCGCTGGAGAGCACTCCCTTCCATTGCTCCGCACTCGGGTTTGGTATAACGGGTACCACGTCTATCTTCTGGCATGCCCACGTTATGTGATACAGCGTGGGTGTTTCGTGGCACCAGGGGCATTTGTCATTGTATTGTGTGGGATAAACTTTGCTGAGTACGTTTAGGTTCGGGTACGAGCCCGTTTGCAGCTGCCTCCACGCGACAGAGTCCTCTCTGCTAAGGGAGTTGTGCGGTGGTGGATACCGCTTTCTGCAGCCCTTGTAGTAATTTAGTATCGCCGAATAGTCTTGGAGTACAGGTTCGGTCCCCTCGAGGTCGCCTACATTGGATGCTCGGTAATAAGTGTACCCTCGAGCTATCCTGTCCGCCTCTTGGTTCCCTGCCACTCCCGTGTGTCCCGGCGTCCATACTATCGTATGCCTAATTGGTTCTTTTGTTTGTCGTTGTGTTATGTGGTCTCCGGAGCGGAGTATGCGGAGCGCTCCGTGCCCTATTCTGCCGCGTAGGTAGTTTCGGTACGCCGTTTGTGAGTCTGTAAGGATTGTTAGAGACCGTTTAGACCGATATCCCTCCGCTGCCGCTAGAGCGACGGCCGCTTCTTCAGCCTCGACTATCGTACACCCTTGCGGTGATGCGCTGGTGATCTCGCGTAGGTTCGAATCAATCACCGTTGCTACCGCGTTGCTGTTGCTCTGCCCCGCTGCTCTGGCGTATGTGGCTGCGTCCACGTATACCGTCGTTTCTTGGGGTGCTGGTGTCTTTTGTAGGTATTCAGCCCTCGCTTCTCTGCGTGCTTTGTGTAGGTTGGGATCCATGTTCCGGGGTATGGGTGCTACTTTTAGTGTGTTGCGATACTCGTCCGGAATTGTTTCGGTCCTCTGTATCTCTTGAAGTTGATCGGCGCAGCAAATTTCGGTGACGGGGAGGGGCGCGTTCCCTAGCTGCCACCCCCTGGCTACGCTATTGACGCCATCTGCTCTTCCGATCGTTCAGGGTGGCGAGCAAGGTCCCGACTAATGGCAAATTATCAGCAAGTATTCACTTCCCTGTCTTCCACACTCTTTTTCCTCCTCCGACCTGGCGGTCGCTGGTCACAGACTTCCGATAAGGCACTGGCGCAAAAGGGAGGATAAGGAAAAGGATAAAAGGAAAAGGAGGATAAGGATAAAACGAAAAAGATAAGGCACTGGCAGACCTTTCGCGCAACCGCGGCGCAAGGCGCGTTCGTAGCCGAACAAGCTTTGCAGCTCTTTGTTACACGTACGCGCTATTGCGCGTGAACTGTAGGACGTGTCTGAAGGTTCTAAAGGCGCTCGATCGGCAAGGAAATTGCTCGTTCGTTCGCTCCGCAATATTCTTACACCGTGGTTCGCTCGCTCGGGCTATAGTCGCTTATATTGACAACCGTCGTCCACGGTTCCTGCACGATTTCCTTTTTTTTTTTCATCTGACAAACCCCTCGAGCGAGCTCCACGCCACGGAAGTACGAGGTATACGGAAGTGCACCACAAACACGAGACCGCAATGCGGCACAACATTGGAACGTCCGCCAGAGAGAAATGCGAAAATAGCAAACGCAGCAAATGGTACGCCGACCTATTCGCACCGGCCACAACCGTGGCCATGACTACAGTGAACTAGAAGCTATTCTAGTACACTGTAGCCATGACCACTCGGTTCAGCTTCTTGATCATGACGACGACGATAGCGGGGGTTTAGGTTTCTGCTTTACTATAGCGAGGCTGCTGCTAGCTGCTTCGGCGCAGGCTTGGCGCAATTCTTCCGCTCACGTATGCCGTTCTGCAGGATGGCCCGAACGAGCGCTCTCGGCGCTGTAAGTGGGATTTTCGTATCACGTGGGGGGAATGCTTTGTCGAATAACGAAAAGATTTCGCATTCTGTATTGCTTACGCAGCCTCTGTTAAGCTCTCATTCGGCCCCAACTGTGAGTTCGGTTCTGCGGTATGGAACTTCTCTTTATATATTTAGCAGTCTGATTGAAAATGCGCAACGGAAATTTCCGCGTGTAGCGTACGGCAGACACATAGGGTGACGTAGTTTTTGACTACAAGTCTGTCCTGTTCGACATCGGTTTAAAGCCTTTATTAGACAGGAGGCTTGCACGTGATGCGAAGTCCTTTTTGCATAAAGTGGTACTCAGTACAAGTTGCTGCAACGCGTTGTTGTGTTCACGATTCCGTGTGCCAACGGTAAAGCACGTAACTGTTTGTACACGTTTCACCAATTATATTTCTGTAGACAGACTTCGGTATCGACTGACCAGACGGGATGCATACAAGCCGATATATTTGCTTCATAAATACAGTTTTTAGAGTAAGAAACCACGTAATATAACGCCACTATACTTGTAACATACCCAGCAAGTCTTCTAAAGAAACAAAAAAGAAACAGGCTGTCAACATTAATTGAAAAGAAGATTATACAGAGCGCAATTGAACATGGGGCTATAGAAGTGTGGTGCTCTTTTCACATCAATTTCATGCCACCCTTGCTTGAAGTTTCAAGTGATAACGTGCGTGTATCCATCGGTTTGGCCACAATGTGAAGTGCACAGTAAATCTCCTTTGAGAAAGTCTGGAACATTGATTTTGAGGAGCATTTGATTTGAACTGTGGGACTTGTGGCCATCCACCAAACCGAAAACATTTTGCCTTTTGTGCATGCACTCATTCCCAAATGCAAACAAAAGGACAAATATATTAAGGTGAACGCCTTAAGTGGCTTGTTTCAATGGCTCATACCCGCAAAAAAGCCAGCGAGAAGGCGACGATCCCGCCGCAGCTAGAGGCTGCAACAAGGAGCCATGATCAAGAGACACAACTCAAGGCCGTCCAGCAGGTCTCGGCAGCTCTAGAGAGGCAGCGACCGCGCGAAACCGAGGAGATGGGGGGCAGCACCCCCCGGAAGGGGGCGGCGGCCCTCTCGGACCCGCGGAAGTAGCGAGGAACCAAGACCTCGATGAGCACAACGCACGAGACTGACGTAGTGGCCGCGTCGCGGTAAAAGCCTGTCCTCCCTGCGTGGAGGGAGCCTAACCGATTCTGCAGGCATTTTCAATAAAGTTGTTCTCTCTCTCTCCAGTGATGCAGAAAATATCATCAGGAATGGCTCATACCCCTGTAAGCAAGCAAAGATGCAATGGATGAATATGAATGAAGAAACGAAAGAAGGAACGAAACAAAGAGCGAAATAACATTGAGGTAGTGCATTATAGGTACTCACATGTGTAGTTGAGGACGTCGACCTTGTGGGGTCTCTCACCACACCCGTGCTCTTGGGACAAAGGAACGACAACACAGTAGTGCAAACAATCACAAGGGCATTTATTGCACCTTTCATAGATCAATGCATGCCTGCTAGCCGAGTTGCTATCCACAAAACATGCCGATGGGCGCGCGACAAATCTAGAAGTCCGACTCACCGCGACCGGAAAACGAGCGAATATGTTCGCCCCATGCTGGATCCCAACGCCTGGTCGTTCGCGTGTTCGGTCACGCCAACGGTCGTGCGTTCGAAGGCGAACACGCGAGGCGGTCTCGCAGAAGCATGGGCCGCCGCGCGCGCGCAGGACGTCCACGCCGTGCGCCGACCCGCCGGGAAAGAGAGAGCGCCTTGTCTCCCCTGCGCACCCAAGTAACCCTGCCGTGAGACGGCGTTAGCAACGCAACACTCGCGCCATCTCTCGCACTGCGCCCCAACCACATCGACCGCCGCGGGCATCACGCAGGCCACGCGGCGAAGCCGGATTACAGGAGGCGCGCCATGCGGGAAAAACATATCAGGGGACGCGCGAGAGTCGCGCATCCCCACAACCTACAGAGCCATACGTTTACTTCACACTGTGGCTCGTTATGTCTTGCAACAAGTCTGACCCCTCCGATCGCACAATTTAATGCATTGTCACGTGTGCAGCAGGCTTTCGCTTTCACGTGCTACAGGAGTGTAACATGCTGCCGAACTTTTTATTTAAAGATACCCAACATGACCCCATCATGAGGAATTACGTGAGGGTTTAGAAATAAGAAAATTAAACAATAAACATCAAAACCCGTATAAATAGTTAAAATAGATCACATGGAAACTTATCCAATACAAAACAACCAATAAGCACAACATAAAAAACCTAAATAGAAATACCAATGACAAGCAACCTGCGTGTTAAAACGTGGATAATGCAGAATCACAACAAAGAATTAGAAGAATAACACACCAAAATATATGACAGGTGAGAGACCAAAGTACAGTAATACACAATACAACGAAAAAAAATAAAATAAATACCATACGCGCCAACTCTACCGATTTGCCCGGGGGACTTCCGACCGATCCTCCCGATCGAACGGATACGGCCATAAAGTCTCGAGAAAAACTGCCCAAACCCCACCCCCAAAGAAGGAGCCGCGCCATGCAGCGCAGTCACATTGTAATTGTTATTATGCTCTTAGCCAACCCATAAATGGCTAGCCGGAGTCAGATTTCAATTCCAGCCATTTGTGTGTAGACACGCAGCTTCACCGCTCTGCAGCCGTGTTTTGCAGCGAAGCACATTAGGCGCGGAAATGGGCCATTTTTACGGGACATAGTACGCGTTCCTTCATTGTACACGAGTTTACGCGCCGTCTCATGTCACACAGTACAAGCACCGAGACGTCTAATAAATGTACTGACAGCCATTCAGAGCAGTTTCTAATATTCTTGTAGCAATTTTAGATCCTCTGTCGCCCACCTAGTGCCGCCCGTATGCCCAAAATTATGAAATATACGTATACAGTCGCCGGAGCGACAATTCGAACTTGCTTGATTCTTATTAGACTTTTGCGCGCACAAAGACAGGACGTCGAACGAAGAAGGGACACACAACGTTATTGATTGATTATTCGGACACCTCCGCCGCACCACCAATACTCCCATAGACTTAATGTGTAAAGACGACCGAAATTTCGGACGCCGACTGCACGACCATTTGCTAATTTGGCCACCGAGATCGTGAAGAAATAGCGATATTTTCCCTTGAACTGCAGGCTATCCTATTTGCCATAGAGAGGCTTACAGGAAAGGCGGAAATAAGTGCGGAAGACCACAGAAGCGAAGAGTTCACAATATTCACAGACTCCTTGGAAGCCCTAAAGGCGCTCACGGGGACGCCTAGAGTCGGCACGTGGGCGCATGATATTAAGGTCGCATGCGCATCCCTTCATCGGGATTACGGCACGGGCGTGCGAGTGGACTAAGTTCCGGGGCACTCGGGCAGCACGGATGTTCCCGTTCATCTCCCCTGGACCTGGTCCCTCTCATTCTTGTGCACGACTGACTCCAACTGCAAGCAAAACGGAAGCTATAGCCGAAGGTACCGCATAATGCCTGCCCTTTGCCCGAGGGCCTTCCTCGGGGCGCGCAAGTCCTGGTGCACAAAGCCAGGACGGGCGCAGCACTCACCGAAGACGTCCTGGTTATAAGTGGCGCGCGCACGCCTCTTCGAGGAAGGAAGGAAGGAAGGAAGGAAAAAAACTTTATTTAAGGTCCAGTGAAGTGGAGCGCCTGCCCCGCTAAGGCTCGTTGTTCATCCTCCGAGTCCGAGTGAAGCCAAGCACTCCAGGAAGGAGGGGGAGGGTAAGGAAAATAAGGAGAGGTAATGGCAGTGTTACATGAGTACAGAATGTGTTCTGCACCTGCCCTTATCTCCGGACAGTTGGGGCAGTGAGCTGTGCTACGCCAACCGCAGTTGTAGAGCATTAGTGGCGTGAGAAGAGTGTTCGTTTGAACTTTACGAAGGACATGTGCTTGTTCCATGTTGAGTGAGGAGTGAGGTTGGGGCAAAGTAGTACGGTTTTCCTTGAGGTTCTTGTAGTAATCAGCTATTTGCGCTTTGTACGTGGCAGCGTCTTCCACTGTTGTTGGATTTGGCCAGGGAATCGAGGGCGCCCGGAGGTTAATTTCGCGGGCACGTTGATGAACCAACTCATTTCCCTCGATCCCAGCATGACCAGGCACCCAACGCAGGGTGATTGTAATGTTCGGTTTGCGGTTACAGGATTCTGTTAAGATGTCATGTAGGTTTGTTTCCAACAGTCGTTGTTGTACGTTGCGAATGGCTTTGCTGGAGTCGGTATAAAGGTTGATCTTACTGGAGTGGTGCTTAGTGAGTAGAGAGGCGAGGAAGACGCGCCGGTACCAGAGCCTGGACAACGAGGAGGACGAAGAAACGGAGCCTAACGTGACCTCGACACCAGTGACGTACATGCTTGTCCGACAGTCAAGCACCTATTGTGGGTCTGTCCCGGACTAGCGACAGTAAGAGACAAACACAAAGGATTCGGCATTGCCTCACTGAAGCATGGACCACGCCAGCCCCTCAGTTCGACGCCCGGCGAACTATCAACTCTTTATGGGAGTTTGTGCGAGAGGCCGGCAGGTTATGAACGTGTAATGTTTTGTTTGTCTTTATTATGCTTTTTGTATTGCTTTGTTTTACGATCCCTGCCATTGACCCGCACCCATGCATAGGCCACTGAGCCATCCTTTTCATTAAAGGTAATGCCCCCTTTCGTTTTGATACGTCGCTAGCCCTTCCTCTAAACCAAAACTATCGTAGCCTAGTCGATCTACTAGTCGCCAATTAATATTCGGTGCGTACATTGACTGCGCTTTCATCTGTAGCCGCTGTAGTGACAGCAGGACAATGGTCCTGATAGGTGGCCGCTATATTGTAGCTATGCCTCATTCTATGCTATTCTTATCATCCACCACACACGGCCGCCTGATCCCGTTGATAATGTGGGCAGACCGTCGCTCCGACCACTGGCCAAGCGCGAAAAGCCTTAAAAAGCATAGAATCGGAAAAGGCATCGCTACAAAATACCGGCCGGGCTGCGATTTTGTGGCGATGCCTTTCGTTCGTTTCTACGCGGGGAACATCGCTCGCCACTGACGAGGCACGAAAAGCGTATAGCATAAAAGGCATTGCTAGAAAATTGCGGCCACGAGCTGTCAAGGCTCAAAGGGAAGCGCATGCGCGCGCAGCAACACGGTGACAAACGTGGGCCGCATTCTTGGAAGATCGCTTTCGAATATGCTTTCATTTTTCGCGAGACCAGCACCGGACACGTCAACGGGCGGCAGCGTTTCCTACTGTGATAAGATAGCGTCCTTGGCACTGTGCCAGTGCCGTGGCTCGTAGGCGCCGATGCGTCTTGCGCCCAAAAGTGACGGTCCGACAATGCGGTACATCTTTTATTGCGATGGTAACTATATTGCCGCGACAACTTGGCCACATTACTTGGCCCTTCGTATTGGACACTGTGCGCACCGTACCGTGGTGTAGTTCAGTGACAACAGGCAGCGATCATCGTGGCACGAGTAGCCGGTCAGGCCCGGCCAGCATGCGCCACGAGCACGAGGGATCACGCGAGGAGAAAGACAGAAGTTCGAAGCCAGCTTTGGAACGCGACTGACGGGCGTTTTCACGACAGTGGGAACGTTATGAGTTGTGGGCACAGGTCTGCCCTTAATATCGTTTTTTTTTTATGAGCCTGTGTTCCTCAACATCGCCACGATATGGACACACCAGGCACATTTCTGCCGTCGGCGTCGCCGTGAGGTTCCGTATAGTCCAAGGGCGATAAAATCGTCGCTGCGCGTTGTATGTGCGAGTGTAAGCGTGCGAGGGTGAGCCGGCCATCGCGGCTCAAGCTCGCAACTGAGGAAAGCGGGGAGGAAGTGCGTAGTCTTCCGTCGCGCGCAAGGCTACAGGGGGATAGTATGGAGGGGGCGGGGCGCGCGTTCTACTTAGAGCGGTTGCGCGCTACCGGCCGTTGCATCTTGAAAGCTATCTGCGACGGGCATCGAGTCCGCGCTGCACTGTTTTCGCGGCTTAGTTGATGCGAGCGGCAGCACGAAGGTATATTCGCTCGCTGCTGCTGCCGCATTTCCTAACTGCAGCGTTTTGGCAGCGAGTTTCCGCGGTCATCGATTGCAATGATGTTCACGTTTGCTTGTGCACGCATGACACTACGCTTGTTAATTTGGTTAGTATGCCTGTTTACAAGTTTATACGGCCGATATAACTACTAACCTCACATCGCATAGCTGTCCACTAATTTGCTATCGCAATCAATGCTTCGCCTTTCGGGCGAAACTGCGACTCTTGACCATTTGTGGAATTGTCATTTTCGGGCGAATCCGGTATTTCGGACTCCCGATTATTCCGAGTTTGCCGTGGTCCCCGGCGAGTCCGAATCGGTCAGCGACTGCAATCACACCTCCTTAAAACTGAAATAACGAATGCAGAAATACATATACGAGATAGTCGGAACAAGAACGCAATATTGTACACTAGTTTTAAAACAGCGTTTACACTGATTGTGCCGCCGAGGTGGCTATGCCATTTTGCTGCTGCTGAGCACGAGGTTGCGGTTCGGTGGCCGCATTTCTGAGGCAACGAGATGCAAGAAACGCTCACGAACTTAGACTTAGGTGCGCATCTAAGAAACTCGGGTGGTAAACTTAATTAGGCGCACTCCACTACGGCGTTTTTCATAAACCACTATATGCTCTTTCGGAACCACAAAAAAATTAACCGACGATTACGATACTCCCTAATGCGAAATCTGAGCACAGCCCTATAAGTGTTTTCGTTTCGTGATATATTGAGGCAAAGAATTTGAGAGACATGTAGCAGCGTCGGTTTTTATACATGACTCATCGAAGGTTCCAGTGTAGTCGCTTGGCTTCCAGAAAGTACTACACAACTCGCATCACGCATACAATCAGATTACAAAACAATAGCAAATCATGATAATCGAAACAAGCGCGAACGAGACCAAGCAAAGCAAACAAGCACAACCGAGAGCTGACGCGAGCAGACGATGGTACGAAACGAACGGTCGGGCGGGTTCGCATGAAACCCGTTTCCCGCGCGCACGTCACTGCAGGGGCCGCTTTTACTGGTCTCTGCCGTTCGCGGCTCACGTCTTTCGTCTGCCGCTCGGCGATCGCTCTTTCACCTTTCGCTGTTGTGCTCGTTCGCTCAGTTACGCCGCCAACGCTCGCGGTAGGAACGGGTCATTAAGAGCTGCGCTCTAAAAATGTTTTAATTGGTGCCGTTGCAGTAACACAGGGAACAAAGAAATACAATGCAATAGGTATAAAACACTTGTAGTCTTAAACAATAGCAGTTGATATCTACCATATACCAACCAGCCCACGTAAATGCAAACTAAACACGCAATGCCATAAATTCAGTCGCAGATGCCCGATTCAAAGGCTATGGCATGGAGCCGCTGAACCCTAAGTGGCACATATAAGTTTCATGGAATGTGATGTGATATAACTGAGGTGGAAAGAAATATAAAAGAAAATAAATATATTTAGCAAACATGTTTTAATCGGCTGGCTGGCACTTTCACTGCACCTCCGTGGTGCATTATACACATGGATGAGCAAAAGCAACAGATAGCATGAACAATGCATGTTTGTTATGTGTTCCTTTTCCCAAGCCAATGTGTCATCAGCACTATGAAGGCCCAGTGATAGAGCCAAATATGAAAGAAAAATTAGTCCATATATTTCTCGATAGTACGCAACATCTCTATGCGCAAGTCCATTTGCTTGTCAACGCTTACTAGTCTCATGAGCCGGACTAGCAACATTGCGAACAATTCGAGGTCATCTATTAGCGGGGTAACTTCCAGGGCACTGGACATGCGGGGCCCCAGCTGCTGCACCAGAACATTATCATGGTTTCGCTTTCTTCTTTTACTTGCAGGCGTGGCCTGACCCTCTCGTTTTCTGCACACGGACAATGTTGATATTGCCGCCACTGAGGATGCATGTAAACTAGGGGCAGGTGCGGCCAACGATGGCAGTGACACCCCCGTCACCACTGACTTATCCTCCTCGCCCTTGAACTTGAGTGCCTCGGGAATGTCCACAGGGCCAGACTGGGTCATGTTTTCTGGCGTTTCTTTTAGCTCTTCTTCATGGCTTGCGACAGGCTGCTGCTGGCTAGGCAGTTGAAAGTTGCCCAATGTGCTGGTACATTTGAAGAAATAAAAAGACGTGGTCTTGTAGATATTTTTGCCTGTACATATGTCCTCAGTATATGGCTTCAACAATATCAAAATAAAGTTCATTAACTAAAATGTACAATTCCTAGGAAATCAGTAAATATGCATCTCAGAATAGTGGTATAAAACATGACACATGAAGACACATAACACTTCAGTGTCACCCTTTTCTTTTATACTAGTTCACATTGTCATTCCCAAACACACAGCACATTCTACATTTCACTGACACATAACACTTCAGTGTCACCCTTTTCTTTTATACTAGTTCACATTGGTCATTCCCAAACACACAGCACGTTCTACATTTCACTGAACACAAGGTACGTCCTTGACTTCAATAAATGAAAGCTTAGAACTGCGGAATTAAAGGTGATTTGTCTGCAATCCTTTAAATAAGTCGTACTTACACTGACGAGCAAGACAATGTTAGCACAACCTAAGTATTTGAGTTTTCATAAACATGCTGCGTGCAGTAAAATTTGCATATAAAAATGGCACCTACAACTATTTTCTTGCATGCAGAACATAAATAACATAGCACCATTTGATGAAAGTGTATGCTTCAACTACGAAATGCATACTCAACTAAAATGCTTCCAATAAAAACTAACGATAGTCATAGGTCCCATCCATTGAGCCTGATTACAAACAAAACATGGAATAGATCACTCTTTTACTTGTCAAAACTGCTGTTCGATCCCTGAAAGTGACTTTCCATTGGCAAATAAAACTTATCATGCCATGCCCACTGCCACAGCTAGAGTGTTAAGCACTTAATCATAACATCTTTATTATACAAACAGAAGCAGTTCGAAGAGTCTACAACAGTGGTTGGTGAATGAAGCGAGTTGAGTGAGATTCTCCACCCGAGGTATGAAATTCGGGAGATTTCCAAAAGCCTGTGCTGACTTGCACATTGAAGTGAGGACGAGAAAGAAATTCCTTTGGGTTTTGCAGACTGAACACCACTATGTCGATTATCATCCTGCCATTTTTTTTTTTAAATTGTGAATCTCGCACTGACATGCAGTTTAATAGGATTGTTGGATATAGCGAGGCGATGCACGCGTTTTCCTTTGAACGACGCCATTACCAGGTTATTAAACTTACGGTTTTGTTTGCATGGTGTCCCAGCAGAATGTCAGAAGGGGGAGTGTATGTCTGCTTCCCTGCAGGGAGTACAGCTCAGAGCCCGAAATACGGCCAGGAACAAACGTCACAATCGCTCTCCTCCTCGGCTTCCGCTCCGCTTCTGCACAGCAGTGACACCGTCTGTCCAAAACAAAGTACCCATTGGGCAACTCGTAGCTGCAAAGCTTCACAAGCAACAGGGAATTATACCTTGCACACCGGAAAGAACGACCTCTGCCACTTACTTCCACAGGACCGTCTTCAGAATGCTGGTCTTCACTTGAGTTTTACGGTGCTTTTATTCGTGCCGTAGGCACGTTTTAACGCCTGCACGTGGCCTACACGAACCGCCGCCGCTGCCGAAAAGTTCCGGAACAGTTGAAAAACGCGCGAAGCACAGCGCTATCGCTACATGTGGCGCCACCTGGTACCTTATTAGTACGAAAAGCTTTTTATTGCACAACGTCGCACAATTACGTTTCTAGAAAAGCATATATTGTAATATGTTATTTTTGACGTACTATTTGCGGAATATTTAGGTAGCGCACCCCTTTGCGAGCTGCAAGTCACGGCATGTCATCGATATGGCGCCACATTAGAATCTCGAATGGGCGTGCTTCAAAAATCGCAGAATCGGTGTCCGCGCGCTCCAATCTCGCCGGGAGGGGCTGCACAGATATGCGCTGATTACGCTAAACGGCATTTAATGTACCCATCCATCAACGCAACTCTTCTGTCTACTTGCGTTAGTTGGTTTCAGTGGCGTAGCCAGGAATTTTTTTCGAACAGAGGGGGCGTGAGGTTGTCGCACGCCGTTTTATGCCTCGCATCCCTGGTACACAGACATTTAGCGAGGTCACGTGCCCAGTGTTGCGCAGCCTGTTAATTAAAAGACAGAATGAACAGCGAAGTCCAGTTCATTGAATTTCGCGCCGAAGCCTCAGCGCTGGTGCGACAATGTGGCGTCGCGGGCAAATATAAGGCAAGGCGTGTGACGTAACGGATTTAAAAGTATTTTCTCGTATTTTGGCGATTGTGGCTCACTAAAGATTACTGAAACTTGCAAAGTTCGGTATCTGGCTCTTTTAGAAAACAATTGTAGTCCAGCTTCAACGATAAAAATTACCCAGGCCCGTCAAAATCCATGACGTCAAAGTGAGCTGGTGCGGGAACATCAAGATGGCGTCGCCACTTGTCCTTGATTTTTCCTGTTTTTCTGCCTTGCCAAGCTTCTTCTTGAGAGTGGCCTCTTTGGCATTGTACAAGCCTTATTTACTAGGACAGCTCAAATTATATTTTCTTTACACACTGAAACAAAACAGGTTGAGGAATTATAAAAATAAGAGGCGGGGGGGGGGGGGGGGTCTGTGTGACATGTAACACATAAGCAAATGCAAAAGTAGGTATATGCACCGGCTAGGCGTTTTATTTTGCATGATATTCCTATGACAGATACATACTGACAGCTGCCAGTACTATATCACCACAAGCAAGCTGCAACTACAGCAACGCTCACAATAGCAAAATGACATTTGCATAGCTGCTGCCTGTAACACTTTGTTACACTCGATGCAACGCTCACATATCACAACACCACTAACAGTATGCAAAAACCACCGAGAATTGTAAAATGACATTAGAAACAGACACATGGTGAAAGTCAAATAACAAACTTTGCAGGCATAATTCTGCAGCTCACAAATAACAACAACAACAACAAAAAAATCCTCCAGATTTTCATTTGATGTCACATGAGATGGCTCAGTTCCAGACAGGCTTTCAAGCCTTTAGTAACAATTTCAACAAGTTTTAAAAACATCTTATGTCGCTTAAGCACTAATTAAGGCTTTTGTAATTAAGTGATCATAATTAGGCAGGCAGGGCATGCCATCAGTGGAAAGAAAAGGAAATTTCAGTGAAAATGACATATAACAAGTGAAAAGTTAGAAAAGTAGCATAGATGGTGACTCATACAACTGTTCTTGCAAATCTGACACACACTGTCATCAGTTTAGCAGGATACAGAACTATAAACAAAGATGCCCCCATGGCCTGTATCTTTCTGTTTGAATCTTTGCCAAAGAACTTTTGTTATAGTTGTGCACGTATGCATATCCATGGCAATAAATTAAGTTAGCAAGGCATGGTTTATTCAACTCCCAGGCAAAAGTGACTTGTAGCACAGTTAATAAAATATAATTTTTAATTTTCCTAATTTATTGCATAATAGATTGGCACATAAATTTGCCTTCCTTGCTGTATTTGTCCAGTGGTGTTGTATACATGAGTAACGGTCATGAGACCATCTATTGTCACTGAAAACCATAGGTATCATCAGTGCTTGTGGAACAGTGGGTGATAGCTCGGCCTGCCAACATTCTTTCTCAAGTATTCAAGTCAATAACATTTGTAACATTTGAGCATGGCAGCCAACCACCCACATGGCACCATTTGGTGAAACTCTTTCCTCCACTTTGTAGTTCATATAATTCGCTCACAACGTCATCATACTCAACAATGTGGAAAACTGGCAGCTCCCAGCAGCCAAGCTTAGGCGAGCTTATAACGTATCACTAGCGTGAAGTGCAAGCGGTAACATCTAACAGCCATGTTTGTGCAGGAACAAACAATTAGCATAAATACTGTATATATAGACAAAGCATCTGACCTACAGTAGCTGCAAAAAGCAATTTGGCAAATGCCTTTGACAATGCCTTCGTGGTAGCAAGCTTCCCAACACAAGGGCCAGGTTACGACCCAAGTCAGTGGCCAATGACACATAGCCTAGGGCCCTGCTGCCCTCATTACCTCTTTAATTGATTCACGACTCACATACTTTTGAAAAAAAGGAAGCTGGCTGAAAGAAATGATTACAGACACCACACCCACCACATGCAACTCAAAGGGTAAAGCTATGAGTGCGAACCAACAGATGCGTCATATCAGTTTTTTTGCAACATTTACTAGGGCTGTTGCAGTACAGCAATGTGTAAATTGTTCCAAAATCACTCGTACTCAGAGCAATTAAAATTGCCTAGTACAATTGCCTCAGGGATGTGCAAAACACCATGATGTCATTTTGCAATGGCTGCCAAACCACTTCACCTTGTTTGCCTGTCCCTCAAAAGAAAGTGTAACGTAATGTTCACACAACAGCTTTGTAGGTCTGTAAAGGCTAGAAGAAAGAACGAACTCTGCATGGTCTGCATTACAAGTCATTAGTCTGCAGATTCTTTTCACAAGCGCTCTCAAAAAAAGACCTCTTTCATGCGCTCTGCAACTATGATGAAAATGAAAACTTCCTGATTTTCCATGCTATCAACATGCGTTATTGCTCATGCCCCTATACACTCAGGCATAAAATGCATATGCTTATTTAATCAGTTTAGTTCACATTGACCTGATAGGTACGTATGAGTACTGAAAGTTTATCAGATTGACACCATACTTCTTATTTGGATATTCAGTGTTAAATATAATTCTTCCAATGCTTTTCCTTCACTTTGATCAATCAAACACTCTTTAAGTGTGTATTCAAATTTCTTAAAGAGTAAATCACAGTCACGTGGTGTCAACGCCTACGAAATGAGTGACTGGTTGTGTGGCACCTGTGGAAGACATAACTGAGAATTCAGACAGAATAGAACTGAGTGGCAGCCGAGGACTGTAGCTCGATCTGGCCCATCTTGAATTGGATTCGTTGTAGCCACTTCAGGAAGTTGCTGCTCACAAAGGTGGCTTCTTCCCGCGTCTGCATCGGTGGCAGCCAGTCGAGGCAAGCCTGCAGCCGCACCTTCAGCTGGCTCGGCAACTGCAGCATTAGCACATGAATTGTTACTGGCCACAAGCCATCCACAACAGGCGATAAAAAAGGGCATACTGGCTGGTTTCAGGGTTTACAGTAAAGGGCACTTAACCACAGCACTTTGACAGTAGTAAAAACTCTACTGCATGCTTCTCTCACGCAAAAGGATGATAGCTTTAGGAATAACTTTAGGAAGTATGAAGGTTTGTAAGCTAAAATTTTCTGCTGAGTGTTGGAGGCAACTCAAGAGCATAATTACCTTGCAAGTTGGTTATTTTTACTCACTGGTATGTTACAAACATGAAAAACCAGTTTTTTGTTTAGATATCCCAGTTAAATGCCAGGAGTAGGACCTCCATGCACGTGAACAAAGTGACCATCTACTCAAGTTTGTTATGATAAAAACAAACTGATATGAAAATGCAACATCATTTGGTGAGTTACTATGTGCGTGCTGCATCCCAGGTTTTCACGTCATTTCGCGCTATTCGAAACACACTTCATGGTTGCTTTTTGTTGTCTGTGAGGACACAATGGCCTATGTCAAATAGTGCAAATTTTCTTGGAAGCTGGTGGCAAGAAAATAACTAAACCACTTTCATACATTTGTGCATGCAATGGACTTGGCAATCAGTATGAATACTTTATGTAATCGTTTCCGAGTTAAACCATAAAAAGGATTGAGGTCAATCTGCAAATAATGTACAAGGAGTCTCAGGAGGATATTTCAATTTGATACTCAAGTTTGTCTTGAAACTTCAGACTGGGTGTCATTGTCATTATCGTGGCATCATGGCGCAGAACAAAATCTGCTGATATGTGGCAATGAGGCTAGGTGTGTATGATGATGCTATTCAAGAAGAAATAAACCAGAGCGCAGTGAGTGTTTCTTCTGGCTAGCTGGCATGTGTCATGCAAGGACTGACTGGTGGGCTACTTGGTTCATTATCCTAGAAAGAACAGTGCTTCGAGACAGGACACAAGTGAGGAACCACACATACCCTGTGCTCACTAAAAACGGCATGTTTATTATCTTGCTGAGCCTTTTATACAGAATAATAAGGCAGTACCAACAAAACCATGAAAAGAAAGCACACTTGGACAAAAAGTAAAAGAAGGAAAAAAGGAAAAAGGACTTCGTTGCCCAGTGCATTCTTGTTACAATGCAGTTTCAAGAAAATTAATTTCTTTCTTGGACAGCTTAAGAAATGGGATGGTGATGCAATCAACATTTAAGTGGTTAATCTCAAAAGCCTCTAAGATTTCGCTGGTGCATTTATCATGGCGTCTATGCAATGCTTCAATTTGCGACAACATAGGCTAACAACTACACTGCCGACAATGCAAGGCAAGGTTTCCACAGATTGCAAGTTTTTTTACATTGTTGTTACGCTCGCGAAGCCTATCGTTGATACAACAGCCAGTAAGGCCATTGTATCGTTTTCCACATTTTAAAGGCACCAAATACACTAACTCTTGTACACGGTCAACAAACGTTTTTTGTGCTTCTTTTGTCCATTTTTTTTTTACCAAACTGTGGTATTTGTGCATATTTTATTTAACACAGCAACTACTTTGACACATACAAGAAATGCCAACAGTACCCTAAAGAGAATGTGTGAGCTAATGCTCAAGCAGTTATTAAAGGGGCACAAAAGAAAAGTATCAATTATTAGGTCAAGCTGTATCTGTATGTTGTGGTTCTGTGCTGGCATAATGGCAGCTGTTACCACAAGAGGAGGCTGCCAGAAAGGATGCAAAAATGAAAGATGGGTAGCCGCACCACAACAAAGTTCTTGCATCAGTATGTTGCGACATTACAGATTTCAACAGTATCTACATATATACTCAGCTCTCAAACTACACTCAGCACTCAAAAAAGGACTACATTTCGTTCTGAAGGAACCAAAGGCTCGAACTAGCAAGTTCGGAGAAATCTGTCTGCTCGAAAATGGCTCAAATATGAGAAAATACAAAAAAAAAAAACTAATTTTAAAGGAGTCACATCCGGTGCTAAAATGCCTTCATTATATATCCAATATTTGCAGTAAGCATATATATTCATTAAACGCTCATATCAGCTACAGACATTTCATGTCTACTTTGTTATATCCAGTAATTTGCTATATCCGTGTTCATTTCTCCAGTAAAACTCAATCATGCTTTGCCAAATATAAATGAAATGAGAATTCAGAAAGGACGCTTTGCCGTACTAAAGTGATTTGATATATTCTTCAGTGGACCTTTAAGACTACCATTCGTGCAATAAAGTTAATTGTAGAGGGTAATTATATGGTCACGTTGAACTGTTGAACTATTTATTATGGTATACATACATAACTGCATAGTAGAGGCCCCATGAGCATGTCTGTTCCCCTCGAAAGTGTCTAGTTTGCTTTCCACGGCTCCCCGTAACCGGAAACCACGTTTATTTTTGTCTCGCCCTCCGGCAGCATACCAGGGCCATTCGTGGTTACCAGACGCCGAAGGCAAAACCGAAACTCACTAGACCGAAACTGTGCACTCCGCAAACTTATTTTTCCTTCTGAATGTGTCTTTTTGCTGTCTGTTTGCTCGACATGTGTCAGCAGTCCGAGCAATCAACTGTACCGAGCTTCAAGTAATAAAACTGAATGCTTGGAGGCACCCCAGCTAATGGTCACATCATTTGTAAGGTTGGTTTCGAGTATCCTTCAAGGAATATTACATCTGGAGGAGTCAACACATTCCCTACACACACACGCAGCCATTGATGTTACATCTAATGATGCACAAGAAAATGCCGCCTCTAGTGTTCTTATATAGATGTGACATTGACGGAGGACGTGAGTAATTGGAGATATCTTAGAGGCCTTTGTTCTGATCATGAAATAAAGGTAGCTGTGGCAAGTCCTTGCAATAAAGGCTTTAATAAATATGTCAAGAGCACTTAGGCATCCCTACGTGGATGAATGCAAAAGCATTGCGACATCTTCCCGATGACGACTCGTTTTACAAAACTTAATGGTACTGTTTACACATTGCCTTGTGTCACTTCTTGCATCATTTTTTAAATATTATTTCTTTTTTTATGCAGTGAATGAAGTAAACAGGGTCTTTATATGTGGAAGGATTTTAACATATAAAACACTAGCTTTTCCCGTTTTTGGCGTTCAACAAACTTTTGAAATAATAATAATAAAAAAATTCTTGTATCACGTGCCTCGGCCTCATTCGCATACTCGCGTGGACATCCAAAGGAACCAGGCGCAGCTACTGACTGAGAAGTCGAAAGTTCGCTGATTGGAGCCCACGACAGAACTCACTGAAATCACTGTACTGATCGGCAGTGGCTTAGCAGAGGAGGGGGGGAGGGGGGGGCGTATGGGAATGTTGGCATGATGAGTGGCATCAGAGCCAGCTGTGGTAGCAGCTGATCACAAACGTGCAAGCAGTGGCATGAGCGCGTATCTGTGACCAGGTGACTTTTTGTACCATCTCTGGCCACGCCGCTGGATTTTCCACTTCATGAGCCATATAATGCTTTCGTATTAAAAACTACGCTTTCCATATTTGAGAATTTTTAGCATGCCAGTACTTTTCATTATTACATGAGCACCTGCCATCTAGCACATGGAATGTCTAGCACATAAAATGCCAGCAATGGAATGTCAGAGCAATGAAAGTTGCGTTTGAGCACCTCCTCGGCTAGCTTTAAACCAGTGCAAGCACAGCTGAATTTCTAAGCTGTCATTGCTGCTTACCTGTCCCTGGTAGCTGTACAGTACTGGTGTCCACATAGGAAGCAGCTGGAAAAGTGAGCAAAAACACATTATTAAAATGCAGTGCTCCTTACACACATCAATAACACTTACCCTTGCGAGGACTGTGGAGTTGCATTCCAGCAATGCTTCCATCAAGCTCAAAAAATGCAGGCTCACCATTTCTGCCAGCTGGGAAAAATAGAGAGAGAGAGGGTTGCAAGTACTAACAGTTATGTAAATACATGTCGAAGTTACAAAAGTCGCCAAGTGGCCGCAGACACATTTTTTGTCGCATGAAAAGTACATTAATGAGAGCAAAGATGACCATTTCTAGAAATACAAGATAGCGCTGTTGTATTATAACTTAGGAGTGTGCAAATGTTTGAGATTTTCAATGCAAATTGAACAGTGCTTCAAATTGAAGAATCTGAATGATGTGAGTATTCAATATTGCATTATAATCAAATATGCAACTATGAATACTGGAATACTGGAAGGTGGAAAAAAGTCCAGGCATGTTGGCTATTCGGGACTTTGAGTGCCTGTTGTAAGCCAACCCAGAGCTGTGGTGACGTTCCAATCTTTGTTCATTTGCGAGCTGCCCAGTTTAGACTTCCATATAGCGTTGTGTGCAGTGAATGAAATAAAGAAGGTCTTCATATGGTGAAGGATTTTAACATATAAAACGCAAGTTTTATATGGAAATTACTGGTGCATTTCTGCCACCGCTGCCGCCGCGAGTTTCCTTATGAGTGAAAGCACGTGAGGCTGAGCCGGCAAATGCGGTTCAATCTCGTGTGCGTGAGCAAGGAACACTGCCCAGATGCGTGCCCTCTCCTGTGGCGCGCGAGGCAGGGGGGGTCAGGTGAGGGAGGAGGGGCATTCCTCTCCTGCAGCTGCTAGGGCGCCTGAATGTCCTCCTCGCCCACTGCTCCGTACAAAGTGTAAACAACCGCGGCGTCTATTATGGCGTTAGCCCTGTGAATCGCGGACACCGTTGTAGACACCTTTGGCGCATGCCCTAGGGATGCATTGCCGGCGCTCGTGTGTCTTGAAAGCGATCTGCGACATGGCCAAATTGCGCGCCCAAGCGGGCCTCATCCTCAAAGTGATCTACGATGCTTGCACAGTGAGCGTAGTGCCAGTAGCTTCATATGTGCTGTGCTTTCGACGTTTAGTTCACATTGAAGCGACAGATGCACGGAGATCAATTGACTCGCGGCTGCTGCCACAATTCCTAATTGGTATTCAAAAGTGTTTCACAGATGGTTTCCGCTGTCATCGAGCGAGATGTGTTCCTGTTTACCTGTGCGCGCGTGACACTGTGCTGGTTAATTTAGTTAAAACACGTTAACAGACTAGTTGGTTTAAAACTACAATAGATTGTGTAAGCGTGACTGAACAAGGACATAGAAAGAAGCCGACATACGAAGACAGCGCTGTCTCTATGTGTCTGTTTCTTTCTACGTCCTCATTGAGTCACGCTTACACATTCTATCATTGTTAATTTAGTTAGTAAGCCAATCTTTACAAGATTATACGGCCGATAAGACTACTATGTTTACTTCGTACAGCTATCTACTAATTTGCTATCACAATCATTCATATCGGTTTCGCCTTTCGGGTGGAACTGTAAATTTTTTAAATGCGACAGCATTATATGCTTCATTACACGGAAATGCTCAAAGCTGCTACCAAAAATGGCCAATGGCGCAAAGAGTAGAAACACGTAAAAAAATGCTCAGACTAATGAGAAATTTCTCAGAGAGGTTCCTGCAAACAAAGTAAATTAATGGTTTTGAAAAGAAAATCTGGTAAATTTCGGTCTGGGTGGGAATCGAATCCGGGGTTCCAGGGTATGAGACGAGCATGCTTCCCCGACACCATCGTGGCTACACTGTTCTGGCTGACTAAAAGTGTGCCTAGTGTGTGCCCCATTGCATATGTCACATCACAACCATCTTGCTGACTAAAGGTGTGACCTAGTGAATGTGTCATTGGGCATGTGATGGCGCAGCCATTGGGGAGGAGGAGACACGACGTAATGAGTGTATAACATGAGCATGCTCATGGCATTCCCAGGTCTGCTAACGGTATTATGCTTTTGCAGTCCTGCACATAAGCAGTTAAGTGTCTCTGCCAAATTTTCTTTTTTTTTTCGTAGACAGTATGTAAAGATCCAAAAGCATCATCATATCGTTCAGTACCTGCACATATAATGCTGAAGTGTCATTATATGTGGAGGTCTTCACATATAGTAACACTTTGCCTATGGTAGTGGCTCTTTCCCTCCACTGGCATTTGTGCTACATGCAGGAAGTTTAGGTACACCTTAAGCTGGTCCGTTACATTGTTATTCATATAGACACTAATTACAGCAGGGGTCTTTCTTTTAACTTATATCATGCTCACCTGGGTGAAGGTGTACTGACATCACCATCAAATCCTTCTTGATAGATCCTAGCTCTGCAGATGCTTTCTTTGAACCCCTGCTGTGACACTTGCTGTGACACTGGCAACTTTACAGTAGCACAGCTTTAAACGCACTTCGTGTACATGTGTTCTGCTTGGTATCAACCACAGCTGACGTCGACAACTGTTTCACCACAACAGGGCATCAGCTGTATTTTCGGTTCCTTGTCACACACTCTAATTCAGCTAGTCAACCGTTTTGTAGTGAAAAATACTACGCAGTTTAGCTACAGGATAAATATTTTTCAACGACCCTTAGCTCAGTTCTCTTCAAACCCTGGCAGTGCGGCATGGGCTAAGTCGCTGAGTGGCAGAGAGCCCACGAGATGAAAGAAAGCACAGTTAGAACAACACCTTGAGCAAGACAAATATGGCCTGCACACCTGAGAATGGCCTTCCTGCAAGCATCCAGGAGGGGAAGCAAGTAAGCAGAGAAGGGAGAGAAGCAGAACACAGACAGTCACCATTGAAGCGAGATACACACACAAGCCAGTGGGAAGCCAGGGAATGCATGCTGAAGCGTGAAGCAGTATATAGTCAAGACACTCGTCTATTCCAAGACCACATGCAGATAGAACCCTCACTGAGTTTTTGGGAGCTAGAACATTCATCACGATGACACAATAGATGAGTTGCAAAACCTGCGAGGAAAACTTTCCTGCACTGTAAAAATTCATGTACAATGGCAGCGCAAGCTGTCCTCGCTGCAAGTGTTATGTGCAGTGTGGTATTTACTAGCACGCGTTCAGCTTCCAGAGACGCATGCATATAGGGGCTCAGGGCGGGATCCTTTTGTAAACCCTCCACTGACTCTTTCACGCACTTTAGATTTTATTATTTCCTCTTGAATGGCGCTGTCGCTAGCCGTTTCTGAAGAGCAATGCAGGCATTCACAGAAGTCAAGCACGTGAGACGCTACACTGCACGTAACAATTGCACTGAGGACGGGCGGTGCAGCCATTGTGCAAGAATTTATGCAGTGCAGGAAGGCTGCCTTGCAGGTTTTGCAACTCACCTAGAGCATGAAGCAGAGGTGCATAGTCTGTCATTACAACTGTCATTGGCAAAAACGAAACTTCAATAAAAGTTAAAGTTGACAAGCAAGATTCCTCACAAGACTGAAACACTGCCAGTAAGATGGCACTATGTGGGTCAAGGCAAGGTACACCTGCTGGTTCCCCTTCCCTGCAAAGCTGCCTTCGCCCCGTTTTCTAAACAAGAGCTTGATATGCTCTTATTGACAGAGCTATGCGGAGAAGTCTTCTTGCATAATTACACTTTTCATACATGGCTACTTCAAGCAATACCCATCATGTCTCTTCAGATGAAGCATTGACAGCTATCATTCAGACTGGAATTAGAGCACCATTCAATGCCCTTCCTCCGCGCCCTTCAAAGAACTTATATTTGTTAAAGATTCTGACAACTTTTCATTTCAGCTAGTGAGTCTCTAGCTGATTTCTACCTTGGCAGACTAGCTGGCACCTTTAAAGGGCCCCTCAGCAGGTTTGGCCATTTTTAACAAACAAGCATAGCATGTACTTGACACGCTGACAATTGTGTCTGCAAGTTATTACTGCTCTGAGCGCTGCGAGAACAGCTGAAATTTCAAACCTAATGCCACGCTCATTCACTCTCATAGTAGAGTGCTCCCAGTCAGAGAGGCATGGTCACATGCATACATTCCTCTTCGTAGTGCGTGTTTCATAACTTGCCATAACTAATCATCCTAATGCGAATGCGCAACTCCGAAAGAAAGATGTGGCACTAATGCCGCAGTATGTCCCTCAACTCTAGTATGGGCAAAAACAGGGAAGGAACATCGCTTGGCAATGCTGCTAGAGGTAGAGGGAGAGAGTGTATCCACTGGCAGTAACGCTCGCCCCCTGGCTGGCATGATAATACATAGCACAGTTAAGTTCTACATCCTCCAATAATGAACCAATTAAAAAGCATCCTTTTGGTAAAATGCTTCTTAGACAGTGTTTTACAGCTTCCAGTGAGCTTAACTTAACCTGCCAAGACATAACGCACTGAATAGTTTCAATTGCAATTGCCATCACATCAAGCTCTCTGGTGGAAAACAAGGAGTCACTGTCGGCTACAATAAAAACTGTTGATGCATGGAAAGCACAACTAGCCTGAAATTGTGGTGCCTTTTATTAAACTATTAAAAGGAAGGTTAAGAGCATACTGGGAACCTCAATAGCACTGAAAAAGACAAGGACAGACATAGAAACGACAACACATGACGCTAACTTCAAAACTGTTTATTTTAGAAAGGCACATGTCTTTTTTATGGAATTTCTGCGCAAGTTAGTGCCATGTATTGTTTCGGTCTGTCCCTGTCTTTTTAGCCCTACTGAGGTTCCCAGTATGACAGACCAACAAGCTCAAATCAATGCCTTGATCAAACTTAAGAGCAGTAAAAGTTCATTTAGTATATTTTTCAGCAATCAGTTTGCATTTACTTGGCGGGAAAGGTCGGTTACTGGCACTATAAATGTAAGGTAAAGTCGATATTCTTGAATTCCACGCCCAAAATTTGTGTCAATTTGTGCCTCTCTTCTGAAAGGTAACTAAGTAACCTCTTGAATGAGGCGGAGTTACAGTGTCTAGCTAAGCGGAAGCAACAACAGTAAAAACGCCTACACATGTAAACACCCCAGCAACATGCACATATTGGAACACTACGGACATGAAACCAAAGAAAGCAAAGAAATAAAAGACTGATGGCTTTTGGCCAGAACAATGAAGATGTGACCAATAAAGGCTCATTTGCTCTACTGCTATGCAGTACACCCAGCAACAATATTAAACGACTCTCTACCTAACAGCTTAGATACAATACGTGTCTTGCGGTGCTCTCTCTCTATGGGTTTTCTGAGCTCTGCTTTCACATCCACAGCTGTGCACTACCATTATAGTGTTCCCTGCAACTATGGGACTTGTGTTTGCTACAGAGAAAGGTTTGGACACGAAATGCAACCTGTCTTTGCTAATGCTTCTCACAAACAATGATGGCACGTGGCAGAAATTCTCATGAAATTCGCAAAGTTCAGAAAAAGCACTTGCCACTTTGGAATGGCACACAAGTTGAAGGATGCCAGGTGTGATCTTGATCCAGAAGTCTGTCAAGGTCAGCGTGTACAGTTGGCTCTGTTCACTGCCCGGAGGGTTTAGTGACACCATATGTTCGCAGTACATGGTCCACAGCTGCACAGAAAGTTGCCAACTGTCGGGAAAGCACTCACAACAGGACGCTATCAGATAGTTGGGAAATTACTTGTAGTGAATTTCACTGGATGATGCGCAATGAAACTTTGCTTCTCCACACATGATGACACATGTTCTCCATGTGTTATTTCCATCGTTTCCCTTTAATGTTCTCCATGCCAATTCATTGAAACAACGCACATACAACTGAGGGATTAAGAATGGACAACTAAACATGCAATTTTGCACACACACAATTGAGAAAAAAATTAGTAAAGGCAAGGCGCAGAAGACCAGGACCCAAGAAGAACACACACGACAGGACCGGCGGATCGTGTGTGTTCTTCTTGGGTCCTGGTCTTCTGCACCTTGCTTTTACTAATTCAAGCATGAACCAACAAGCCCAAGCAAGAGTTTTACTTGAGAAAAGAAACTGGTGCTGTACAGCAATAAAAAGCCATAGCAAGCCGACAGCCAAATTCTCCGACAGGCCTGTTTGTTATCACTCACACATGACACGGTAGAAAGGCAATAGCCGTCACTTGCTTCACGGTACTCAGTAAACACGCTGACTGAATAATTTGTTTTTTTCCACCTTTACAGAATGGCTTCCACAAGGCTCTCTTAAATATTTTCCTCCCACTGTATTGCTCCTTTTTTTCTGCACTTAACCCAACTGCCTTCAAAGTGGGTGTTGAAGGCATACTATGCATGCTAGGTGTGGGGTAAGCGACCTAGTTAGGTGCTGTATGGTGCATTTTGTTCCCACGTGTGTTCCAGGCATTTCATTCCTGGATGTAGAAAACCAATAATGATAGCAAGTAAATTTTATAAATCTATATTCAACTTTTAGCAGTGCAATAAACTATGTTGTCATTTCCATTACAAAAAGCTTGCAGACATAATTTGCTTGAACTTGAACTAAACCTGACTTGATAAAGCCATGTAAATAAAGCCAATCATATATTCTGTCACATATTCAGGCTTAAAAATTGTATGCTTTGGATTAGTGGGCAATGCATCTGTCTAAAGAAAAAGAACATGACAAGATGACTTAGAAATCAAAAAGAAGTTAAAGGGCTCTGGCTAAGCTTTGACTTAGCGTTTTCTCCCTAACTTACGCACTTTCTTAATCTAGTGTCCCACTGATACTGCAAGCATATTGGTATGGAAACACATTTTCTGTATAGGACTAGAGTTCCATGCATTTTTGTTCTCTGTGAACAAAAACTATTATCATCAATAGCTCTTACCCCTGTAAGCATCATGCTCCTGTAAGCACGCAAAAAATGCAACAGCTCATAGCCCCGTAAGGCAGAGGCTACAAGCACTCGGCAAAGTGAAACGAACAGTGCTTAAATTCTTTCTAATCATGCATACAACATACAGAACAGTATGTCGAAAATTGTCATCATCAATGGCTCATACCCCCATGAACAATGGCTCATATTCCCGTGAGCAATGGCTCATAGCCCCTTGAGCAAGCAAAAATGCAAAGACTCGTAGTCCCATAAGGTTCATGGCTACTCACTTTGCGTGAATCAGCTGCAATGACACTACCCCTGTTGTCATTGTCGATGATTTCAATGTGGATGTGTTGGTACCAAAAAGGAAGCAATTTACGTGTTTCGCAATGCAGACATATCCCTTGCGATGCCACACCGATCCGGCCCAACCGACCACCCAGCAGTGTATGCGCATCGATTTGACATTATCAAGGAATGTGCTTGCAATTGCAAGTAAAATAATGACCATCGATCAAGACAATAAATGAGTGTGTGTAGATTTCGTCATGATGACCACCAATCAAGACAATAAATGAGTTTGTACCTTTGTTCAAAATTATGTGTTACCTCGGTGTCGTGTGCTAAACAGCTTCGCTGGTCAACCACCTTCACAGAGTGGAATAGCTCATGAATTTTTAGTCTACAGTGCATCTGTTAACTAAAGGGCAGCAGATGATCTTTTAGGAGCCTCACAGCATTTGTTTGGCAGAAAACGATGACCAGCTAGCCCGGAAAAACCACAAGCAATTTGACTAACTGGTTGTCAAATCTACTTTCCTCACAAAAATGACTAGCTTCAGCCAATCTACAATGTTCGAAGGAGCTGCTTTGGGGATAAGAAGCTGATGACTTCACCCATATCTAATATCCTGATCATTCTATAGCATACACTATAGAGCATTTTCATATATGCTCTATGAAAATGCCACCGCTCGTCTATTTTGAAATTGTAATCTGCAAAGATAGATAGGCTCAACATATTTCTAGTCAAGCTACAGAAACAAATAAGCATGACAAAAACATTAGACCATTCACTGCATTTAGTTCAGGTGCATCTTCTTAGACCCCCTGAAGACAATATTTAACACTTATGCCTGAGCATCTGAAGCATGCAATTTTAGTGTAGAAGCACCAACTCAATGACAATGGAAGTGATGAATGACTGGCTGCATTGGCACTCCAGTTGGACATTGCAGTTATGTAGTAGTAAAGTGAGTGTTCCCTTCTATTCACTTCTAGTGCCCCTAGTAAAGCTAAATATATTTGGCAGACAATATGGGAAAGCTAGAACTACATGCACTTACCTGACAGAGGATGAATGCGTGAAACAATGATGACATGTGGAGAACAGAAGCCTGAAAGAGAGACGTAAGTTGAAGTCACTTCGATTTGCAAAATATGTAAGTGTAGGGTGCTATTTCTAAAGCAGGGGCTCTGCCCATAAAAAATTTTGTCACGTGATAAACTGACGTGAGACAATTCTGGCAAAATCTGTATACAAGGTACCGTAATTATACATTATTTGAACTGATATTCTCTGGTGAGTAGACTGCATGGAAACAGTGGAGCCCGTGAATGCGCACGGCTGACAGAGAATATTTACATTGGCACATCTCAAGTACACACTGGTTATGACTGGTCACACCACCATCTAAGTATGCTGCCACTATGCAATTACTTCCACAGCACTGTTAAGAGTGTGTTTCAAGTTATAATATTGTTAGTACATGTTGCTTTTGCACTGCAAAATTTATAAAATTACATATACAGTAAAGTTCATGCTGAGAGAAAACACAACATAACTATTTGAATCAATATGAATTACATACAAGTGGTGATAAGTTTTTCGTTCGCGTGCCATAATTCGATGTCTTGTTCTTAGAGTCAAATTCCTTGCTTAGCCTCACCCTCGCATTTCACGTCAACAATTCAGCTCGAGTTTTTCTTACTGTCACGACTCACAAATGCCATCCTTTCATCACCCTGCATGACACGAGATCTTATTTCCTTTCAAGGCTGTCACAAAGCAATGCTGCATGGAGTGCTAAGGTCCTTGCCTTGGACTGCTCAGCAAAGCCAGCGAGGATGACTTGGATGTGGTCGGCTATGTGGCCATTGGCTTCCAGTGGTATGGGCTGGCACACAAAGTTTGTAGTGCTGCCAAGCAGGGCGCTGTGCATCAGCGCTCCGACCAGGAGCCATGAAAGCAGGCGGATGTGTGCTACACAGTCGATGAACTCCTTGGGGCTGCATGAGAAGCCCGTCGTCTTGTCACTCACAGTGCTTGCTTGAACTGACAACTGCCCTGAGTGGCACCAGTAATCTGCACTCTCTGTGCTTTATGCATCATCTCTTAGTGCTTCGCACACCATAACAACTCCTGCTAAACGAAATTTTATCAAAATTTCATTCTGTTTCCTTGAACAACAAAATCTTGCTTAGAAGTAAATGTGAGAAACGCTGAGCTAGTTCTAATTCCACAGCTTTTTATGTCAAAAAGCTTGATGTAGTAAAGGACATAATTGGAAAAAAGAATGTCAAAGAAAAAAAAAACCATGGCCCTGACAGTTGTATCTCAGGCCAGTGTGGCGGCAGTGGCGGCACTACTGTGCCAAGGAATTGTGTCCCATGAGTGGAAGTAGAAATAAAGCAGAGTTGATTTTGTCCTGACAAAAGGGGTACACATTCTCTCAGCCATGTCCCTACACCACCAAGAATGGCCTCCTAGGAAATGACCACTGGACTGATATCCAAGCTCTTCAGGTAAGGTGAAAACATGCCACAACGAGTGGCTGTGCTACTTTGGAGAATTAGATTAAACTACAATAGACAGCTAAAATTGGTTGTTCTTGCACCTCTCTGACCCCTGAATGCTGTGGTATAAATTAAGCTAATAGTTAGTTGCCAAAATGGCTGGTAGACAGGCTGGACTTGCACGCTATCTTAGAGCACTCACTTGTACTACACACCCACTCTTACAGCGTAAAAGAGTGGCTGGTCAAGCCAAATCTAATCACGATGGAGCCTGCAGCTAACATGGTGATAATGCTTTGACTGGCTAACTTGTCCACACCTATAAAGCTGCTTATGAGGCACAGTTATGAATATGGGTGAGGAGTTCCCCCATCAAGTGATGTTTATTTCAACTTCTTTTTGGCTTAAGTAAGGTTTGTTAGCAAAATGCAATTGCACTAAAGGTGCCGATGTGTAGAAAATATTTAGCTATGTCCATACTGACTTACAAGGGTCCACAGTATACTTAAGTTTACATTTCAGTGGAGTGGAGGAGCAAAGACAAAACACAACCACTTTGTTGTCCTTCCATAATCCAGTGTCTTCTGGCACCATATAGTTTTGTTCAAAATTGAATCATAAGCATGTCCAAACTGTGCTTTTGCCACAGTTTCTACTTTTCATGATACATTTACAAAGCTGCATACATACAAAGCTGCAACTAAGATATCACATGAATGTGAAGGTCATACGCGATAAAGAGCAACACTAGTCCTTTCAAAACATTATAACTCAGACCCCCTGAACATTCTTCTGATTTATTAAGATTAGTTGTAACTAAGATGAAAGATATCTCCCATTTACAGTCATGTCAGTCTATACAAAACCTAGGTAGGGATAACATTAATCAAACTTCATTCTCCCACCAATGGCACTAATATTGCCTGGATAGGCCACATGACACAGTAGATAACTAGGAATGATTAGAAGATAAAAAACTGCTGCATTGCAAAACCCTTAGACAGATTCCTTTTTTTTTTTTTCATTTCCTCAACAAGGACTCCACACAATCAGCACTTGACAGAGACATACCCTTGCTGCAGTGAAGAGGGTGGATGGTACAGCCATGGCAGGTACTTCCCAATCGCACGATTATCCCTACCATTTCCCCGTGTGATCTCCAAGGCCAGGTATTGGGCCATGCCCGCTTTCACTTGTCCTCCCAAGGTCTCTTCATTAAGACGACTCGCTGTGCCATGGAAGTTGCTCTGCGTCGAAGCGAACCACAGAAGTTCCATCATAGCCACGTCCTGGCTTTGGCTAAAAGCTACTAGACTGCTCCGAGGCTACAGCAGTCTGAGCAGTTTGGAGGACTAAAAGAATCTGAAACAAAATTTTTCTTCCTCTCTTCTCCTTAGTTAGATAGGTGTGATCAGCTAATTATGGCACAATGTCATACATCTTCCTGTGCATACAAAATTTGATTGATTGATTGATTGATTCTCAAAGTGACAGTGCAGAACCCCTTAATCCAGGTTTATCCTGTGAGGAACACACAGAAACGTAAAGAAGCGCAGTGAGAAGGACTGACTTAGCGAAACAAGGTGCTTGCTTGATGCCCATTTGAAGTCACTCTCAGTGAACCCAGCTTTTGGCAGCACACTGTAGCCTGCAACTGCTGGGCTGACTGGTGAATGCATTGGTGGTTTCTGATACCACATGAAAACACCCCATCTCCACGATGTCAGCTTTGTTAGAAAGCCATGCTACACTTGGCACGCATTCTGAATTGGGTGCAGAAAAGAATGATATTGTTCATTGCTTGCTGAATAAATTGGGGCTTCACTGAGCCAACAGATGTATAATAATTAAAAAGGAAACACGAGAAGAAAAAAATTTGGTGTTAGTGCTCATTAATGTGAAACTTTGACCCGCCGTGGTGGTGTAGTGGTGGCCGTGTAGTGTAGTGTAGTGGCCTCGTGCTGCTAAACCCGAGGGCGCAGGATCGAATCCTGGTTGCGGTTGGTTCATTTTCATTGGGGGAAAATGCATAAATGCCCATGTACCATACATTGGAAGCATGTTAAAGAACCCCTGGTGGTCAAAATTAATCCAGAATCTTCCACTATGTCATGCCTCAAAATAATATTGTAGTTTTGGCACGTAATATCTCAGAATTCAATTTTTAACGTAAAACTTTATTTGGCACCAATATCTGAAAATAATTTCTCTCTGAAAACAATGTAGCCTAGAAATTCTTAGGAATGCTTGACAACTGCTTAATGACGTCTAAAAGAGAACTAGCGAAGATTCAGAGCAAGAGGGTTAGGCAAAAAAGGGGCCTACATGCACAATCAGCCTGCTCTTCTAAGAAGCATTTTGACTGGGCTGACTTTTGCCTTTGTTTGTAATTTTGATCACTTAGCTTTCATCAGGCTTAGCGTTAGAGGGACCCGGAAACAATTTGGACTATCTTGTACAAGTTTACTGAGTCGTTAGGGAAGGTCCTTCTGATTGTTAAGTGACATATTTAGGCGCTCCACGTAAAACGTGTAATTTATTATAAGGTTTTAAAAATGCACATCACTACCGATTGCAGCGGCACTGCTCCCCTGAGTTTTCAGCCGCATCTTTGCAATCTACATAGCTGGGACGCGTGACGCGAGTTGGACAAGCTATCCAATTTGGCTACTCAGGTTGCATCATTGATATTTTTCCAACTTTATGGTGAACAATGTTGTTCCTAATAGTTGGAATGTTGGTTAATTTATTTCTGTAAAAGAAATGTAACAGAAAGAGAATACACAATGACAATTTTCACTACACTCAAGCACTTCTGGCCCACAGCAACTGTCTGCTTGTGTTACGATGTGCTCCATGTTGTTGCGAGCTGCATGGTCATTGTTAGTCTCGAGTTTTATTTTCACGAGCACCATGGATCACCTTCATTATGTTGTGGGCTACAAATCTAGCAACAGATGACATGTTAAGCTGTGACATCGTGTCCTTCTGCAAGGCAAGAGGCGAGCGCAGTGAATGTAGTGTATTGTGCTGTTGGTATCTGATTGGTGCCAGGATCTATGTGTTTGGGAATGTCCCTTCGCGCCAGAGGATTACTACCACAAAAGTGAGTTTTAGCATGTCCAATATTCTGGTGAATGCAGGTGGACTGGACATTTTCCCAGGTGGGCGGAGGCACAAACATGAGTGGCCTGCAGGGTGCAGCCATATGGTGGCACAGAGCTCAACCAGACAAATAAAGAGCTGACATAGCACTAACCAAGAGTCTTCTATTATGGTGCTAATGTAAAATTTTTGGCAAGAACATAATCATGAAGATGTTGTCGTTTCATATGTTTGAGATGTTTTACACTTGGTTACAGCAATATTAGCTCTGTGTTTGGCTGGTTGAGTTCTGCGCCACCAGGTGGCTGCACCGTGCAGGACGCTCACGTTTATGCTGCCGCCCATCCGTTGAAACGTCCAGCTCGTCTGCATTTACCGGAATACTTATACTCGGCACGACGACAGAACGCTCGATGCACACTGCTCGGATAGCTCTCACTGGAGATCAGCGGCCAGGTGGCTAGTGGAGATTTGGAGAGTCTTCGTGCACCTCCCCCAAAACACTGGAAGTAGATGTCACAATGTCACATCATGGCGCAGAGCCAATGAAGCCGGAGCTTAGCCCCAATCGCTCGGCGAACGAGTTGCGGAGGAAAAGCATGGCTAGGGAAAGAAGGGTAACCTTGTGATCGTCCGTAGCTCTCTATGAGACGCTTCACTTAAACTACGGTGTGATGTCACAACGTCACAATGTCACTTAAATTGTGGTGTGAACATTTTACTGTAGCTGTACCCTACGTGTCTACAAAATTTGTCCAAGCCATTTTAGGGACCTTTTAAAAATGGCACTACAGTCAAATCTCGTTACTGTTACGAATCTCTCAAATTTATGAATATATTAAAACTCCCTGCCAGATTGCCTATAGTTTCAATGTAAAAATATTTCAGAACTACGAATTTCAATACAGTGCATATTTCAGAATAACGCAAGTAATTTATTTTCTCTTTTATAACCAAGGAACATCAGTATTACGAATTCGGGTAAAAGTAACAGTGCCGCAACTCCCGCGTGAAACAGAAACCGCGAGTGCAGTAGCTACCATCATCACCATGTCGAGTGCCAAATGCTTCACCACCAACTTCACCACAAAGCTGTGGCGAAGTTCGCGCGAGATCCAATGATCAATGCAGCTAGCAACGGCATCAAGAAGAAGTGAAAGCAGTTTTCGCTGCAGAACAGATTGGACATATTGCAGGAAATCAACGCAGGGAAAAAGCAAATCGACGTGTGCAGACAGCGTGGCATTGCCCCATCGACCGTCACAACCATTTTGAAAGACCGAGATAAGATTGTCAAGCTTCACCGGGAGTCGCAACTCACTTCTACGTGCTCCTACATTAGTGCTACACAATTGCTCTCCTCGTGGAGAGTGACAGCGCAGCACTAACGGCAGTGGACCTGACAACTAAGGAGATTGTTAACTGCATTCGCAACATCTGCATTAACGATGACGACCTGAAGGAAGATGAATATGGGTCACTGAAAACAGAACATGAGATCGTGTCGAACATGCATGTTTTAGTGCACCTGAACAAGAACATCATTCGGTGCAATGACGTACCAGATGAGGTATTGTGCAAAGTAGAAGATGTAGGCACATTCCTAATCGGTCATGCATGCTGCATGCGCCAGAAGAAAATAGCTGATTTCATCAAATAAAGCAGCTTTGAAGTGAGTAAAACAATTTTATCTGAGAGTATGCTTGTCTGCACATGTGTTTACTGCCAAAGTTTTCATTCTTAGGTTTGACCACTGGCTTATAACCGCAAGTTTTTCATTACAATGATATTTCAAAATAACGGACAATTTTCGGGGGTCCCGCATGATTCGTTATATCGAGATTTGGCTGTACAACAAATCCACAGTTAGTGTTTCTTTACTTGTGTAGCACATGTGTGCAAACGTGTGCTAAGATTAAGAAAGAGGTAAGAACAAGGCTCATAATTAAACCAGATTTTCACAGCAATTCCTTACCTTGATACGTATAAGAGCATGGACATCGGCCACAAATTCCAGCACTTCATTGAGATTTTGGCGCATGCACTCACTCGCTCCTGTGTTGTACTGCAAAAGCAATGTAAAAAAAATACAAGGTTTCTGTAAATCGTCTGCTACCAGAAGGCTTTAAAATCGGTACTCACAGTGTTCTGGAGGTCTTGGGGAAGTAAAAGGTCTTCAACAATCACATTTGGACTTAGGACGCCACCAGTATCCTGAAGCACAAACTGTGAAAGAAAACGTACGCCCATGCATATTACCGAAGAGATATCAAACTGAAGAAGGGTAGAAATGCAAAGATTGCAAATGGTTTACCTGTACAAGAACAAGCAAGTTTTCATCAGGAATGGCAGACTTGAATTTGAGTGCCTGTACAAGCTCGAAAACTACTGTTCGGGTGAAGACAAGCTTATCTCTCTCCTGGAGATGAAAAAGAGGAAGAAGGTAAGGCAGCACTTCATCAGCAGTGTCAAGGCAGCAATCACACACTCGAGTCAGTCGATAAAAAGTTAATATGCTTTTTTTTAATCAGTTTTTAAATTTGCCCAGCAGCTGTAAAAGTGCCTATACAAGTCAAGCTCACCCTCGACATGTTGCGGTTACACAAGTGGCACAATTCCAGGAGTTGCTGGTATTGGATGAGAGAGTGCTGGATGGCGTAGCTAAGTATCTTTGAGAATGGGTCCAGGATAGACTGGAACAGAGAACAGACAGACCGTGTTGCAGCAATCCCCGACTCAGTATACCACAAAACGTCGGAAACACACACGCACGCACGCGCACACACAAACCTTGCAGGTGTTGACAGTGGGAACGCGCATCACGCAGAGAAGCAGCCTGAGCAGGGGCTCCAGCGGGGTGCCTAGGGGAGCCGCGCCGGAGGGAGCACTGCCACCCCCACTGCCCCCAGAGGAAGAGGGGGGTGCAGCCGGTGGCAGGGACAGCAGCAGCTTTCTAAGCAGAGCGTCCAGCTGTGGCAAGAAAGCGGTCCACAGGAGCGCATTCCCCTCGGGAGCCAGGCACTCCAGGTAGGTGGCCACATTGCCCAGCACCTGCATGGTCGTGGGCAGCTTCATGTTGCACCCTCCTAGTTATGATGACAACGTTGGAACAGGCAGTTTTAGCCTGACAGTCTAGGCAGGCAATTGCTCCACCTGTTGCACCTCTTTCAGGGTACATCGTAGTTGATCACCACACCCTCACGGAAACCCCAGCATAAAGCACA
The DNA here is from genome assembly GCF_050947875.1 of Dermacentor variabilis. Taxonomy (NCBI): domain Eukaryota; kingdom Metazoa; phylum Arthropoda; class Arachnida; order Ixodida; family Ixodidae; genus Dermacentor; species Dermacentor variabilis. Next base: position 154,033,172 of record NC_134574.1, read on the forward strand.
ATTTTTCTCTTAGAACAATCTGGTGGCCTTCTGGAAGCACTAAATGTTGCACACAAATGAGTGGAAATTCTCTTATCTGCAGGGCATCAAGCAATACTTTTCACTCTGCAGTAGTATAGTGCTGGCAGTTCCTGTTGGAACACAGTAGGTTCGTGCTGCTTAATATAAAATGTATAAATTATGGGGTTTCATGTGCCAAAACCATGATCTGATTATGACGCACGCCCTAGTGGGAGATTCCAGAATTATTTGAACCACCTGGGATTCCTTAACATGCACCTGAATCTAAGTACATTGGTGTTTTCCCATTTTGCTCCTATCAAAATGCCGCCACTGTGGTCGGGATTGGATCCCACAAATTTGTGCCTAGCAGCACAACACCATAGCTACTAAGCAACCACGGCGGGTCTGCTCAACATAATAGGCACCACACGCCACATGCAGAGGAGAACAAGATGGTGCGACACTCAGTGCTGAGCGGAAGATACAACCACTTGTGTTTAGACCAAGTACCAAAACACACAAAATTCTATGAAACAACATGTATTTTCTCCTATAGCTTTCCTCCTTACCTGTACTTTCTTCTACGCAAATATAGCAAATATAAGTGGAGTTATTTGTGCCTCCAGCCTGCCTACCTTATTTTAAGTGTTAGTTGAACTTATCAAGTAGATGACAGCTGCAGGCAATGTTTTTACATACTTGTTCCTGTGTTCGATATATCTTAGCTTGTCTTAAGATTTCCCGTACAACATTCAATTTGTCAGAACATAATCACCAGACACAATATTGAAAAAAAAATTTAAACATTTAAAACAATATAATCACCAGCATTACCATATAAGAAACACAGTCACAGTTTACCTATCAGTTGAGCTCACAGATAAATTTCAAAACTGATTCGCATGTCATGAACTCTTTTTTTTTTAGTTTAGAGATATCCAGCTCACCTAAAGGTTGCTCTATGATAGTTACATATAGTGTTGCATATAATTGCCTGTATGTAAAATTGTAGTACCGCAGCTTAAACACGAACTTCGCAAACTCCACAAGAATCTATTGCAAGGCATCACACTGGCTAGGGTATTGGTAATGTTTGAATGAGCAAAGAGGAACTGTAGACCTCTCTTTATTTTTCATTTTACAATAAATGATGCTTCAGAAACCATGCTAGCGGACATGCACACCACATGAATATGGCACCAAAGAGGCTCAAAGTGAAGATTTGTCCAATACATTCCACGGGCACACAGGCACAGATGACAATCTGAATCGCATCCAAATCATTTGGCCTTAAGCTGATATAGCACATTCAGTGTGTTGTGGGTCACCAGCCTCACCAGGCGATTATGTCGCATATTGGCACTATGTGTCAGCTAATATACAGGCCTCTTCTATAGCGCACAAGTGATATCGTTCGAGAAAGCTTTGTCGCACCCATGTGCAGTTGACATGAATAAGTTCTAAATGAACAGAAACATAGTGGCTATAGGCTCACACACAATGCAACATGAGAAAACATGACACATTCAGTCACTGCTAGCCAAATCTTACCGACCTATAAGAAAATTAACATAGTGAAACCCTGCTGTTTGGAAACCACAACTATAATATCCTTACATAAGAAGTGAAAGCTGGGATAGCTGGTGCTGATTCCTTATTTCGTCCTTTGTCTTCCTGTTGTACTGCAGTTAATAATGTATCATATCCTTGCTTACGTGGGTGAAATAAACGCTTAGGACGTTCAAGGAAAGTGATGAAACACCTTGGCTATAAGTGTCAAAGACAATTAAGAATAGTGGCAACACCTCTTGGGACCAAAGAACAGAAAAAGTGTGTGGGACTCGCTTACATACCTGCAGCAACTGCTCTCCAGCCACATGCTTGCGTTCAGTGAGCTCCTAAAACAGAAAAAAAAGGAAAGAATTGTCTATTATAGTACTGCACATTTTCTATCCACGATTACACACTATCTTGGAATAATATCTCATTCGGGGAATTAAAGGGGCCCTGAACAACTTTTTATGGAAGTCAAGAAACGTATTTAAAGTTCAATGAGACTATTTCAGGGATACCTCGCCGTAAAAAAGTTCTTCAATGCGTTCAACAGAAGTAGAGTTATTGGTGATCAAACATACCGTTCGCGGCGCTTCCGCTCCTTCTTTAATGATTTGCACTGCGAAGGCTACGGCGGAGCAGGGTGTGCTCACAACACTCCACCTACTGAACATCACCGTGGTGCACATTCCAAATTTGATTTTGGATGTTCACGTAGATACCGCTATTTCCGATTTTGGCCCCTATGACACACCAAACGGGGTTGTCCTCGGTGAGCCGCAGTGTGCTCAGCCAGTGGACTTGTCGCACCACCCTGTGGCAGCCGCAGTATTTATGCTACATAGAAGACCGTAGCTACATGCAACTGCGGTGTTTGCTTTGTGTGCGACAGGGCTAGAGTGCATGCTCGCACTCATATGCTCCTATTTGGCCGTGCTACGTGATGCGGAACGGCTTTGTCCTGAACATGCTTTGCCGACGGATAGCAACCACATACAACTTGTGCACTTTGAAGCGCTATCAGTAGCTCAATACAAAGCAAAGTCTGCCAAGGCATCTAACCAGAAGTGCCCAGGAGTGAGTGCATGCAGTCAGGCATGCGTGTGGTCTGTCCTTGACTTTTGCATGGTTCGAGGATAGTCAAGGGGTTCAAAACTGGTCGACATTAGTGAAAGCCGATGGCTATGACATCTATAAGTACGGTGGTCAAAGTTTTAATTCCTACACAGGCTACCACGGCCAAGCGTGAGCAGACGATAGTCGCCTTCTTCTGGAAGTATACAATTATTAGCGAAATTCAAAATAATATTTTCGCTTACTTCAGTGTACTTATTAAACGTCATCAATAAATATACACAGCCACAGTAGGAAGAAGCCCGCTGATCCAAACACCTTTCTTAATTCACTTCTGCTATTGACCAATGGCAGCCGCGTATGGAAATCTGCTATATTATGAAATAAAGCATCCAGAAAAGAGTGAGGAGCAAGCTTCTGTTGCAAAGAGAGTGTTTGAGAGAAAAGTGACTTCGCACTCCGCTTGCGAGATCCATGCACCGCGTATGACTGCAAAATTCAGACGAGATTTTCACAGCACCATATGCTATCTGCAGACGGTGTTCTTTCACTAAGCCTGAGGGGTGGTTCAGGGCCCCTTTAAGGCATCAAAATATCTCCATAACTGGGCACAAATCCTGCTCATACAACACTGCTTTAGGATTACTGGCGAGTTCATCATTCACAATGTCACAGTGAATTCCTTGGTCTGTCGCCAATAGAAGGGACAAGATTAGTGAGGAAAATATATAAACACTGAGCTGGTTACAAGGTGTCACTTAGTGAAGGGGCAAAGTGGAGCAGACACATAAAGAAACGCTGACCTTGTGGAGAAGCGAGGCACAGCTAAAAGTAGAGAATGCAGTGGGGAAGACAGTCGGACACTGCACAAGTGCTGAGTAGGTTATGGATCACCAGAAGAATGTTTTATGGGTTACGTCATTCACCTGAATTCTGTTCATCTAAACTTTCAATCAGCTATGAGACCTTTAACACTTGAGATTACAAATAAAAATCGAATAGTTTTATTGCTATTTCATTCACATTCTATTAGATAACTTGACATTATACATTTCTCAGTATACTTTTTGGATTGACTATTAGAGTTAAACATAGAGAAAAATTATAGCTGCATCGCATGTTGAAGTGCCCACCATTGACTTTTACTCAGCGAGAAACACTTAGTAATTTCTGCAAATTCTGTTTTAACTGGTAGTGCATTTGCAACTACACGAGGCACTGTTGCCGCATAGATGGAGTGCTTTCTGAGTGAGCATCTACAACTTGCGCTAGTTCAGCAACACCACCAACAAAAATAAGCCTATATTTGAAGTTACCTGGCAGATTTTTTTAACTTAGAATAAAGTAAAGGTCACCTGGCAGGGCAAACTTGTCATATTTGCATCACTGAAATGACGCATGGTGTTGTGTAGTTAATTCAGAAAAGAAATTAAATTTACAATCGCAGATTATTATATAGTATAGGAACTTTATGACTACATATGCATGTGAAGTTGTGTAAATGAGCATGTTTCATTGTTTTCATTTTACTTGTTACCGGAACAGCAGTAATTTTTCAACTGTCTCCCATTTGTGAGCTATGCAATCGGGCTTGTGTTAATTCCTCGCCGCATGAAGGGCAAGTGATCTTACAGGGTAGTTTTTTTCTTTCTTTAATCCATCCTGTCCTTACTCCCCCACACAAAACTCATTCACTATTCGATTAACTTTGAAAACTTAAATATTAAAACACTCTTAGTTAAATAGAAATTTGAAACACAGTTCAAAAAAATTGACACAAAAAAAAATAAGAATCCTAATGACAAAACACCATGTGAGTGTGGTCTTTTCTTCTTTGTGTCAAGGCAGTTCAAGATGCAAAACAAACAAATCATTACGGTTGAAGATGGTCATACTTAAGGGGAAAGGCTAATAAAAGAAGGACTGCTAGTATCACATTTGTTGCATAACAACAGCTCACCTCAAATAGTATCATCAGAGGCTGCATTTGGTTGAGTTCGTTGAAGTCTGCGAGGGCAGCAGCCATTACCTTAAAGAAATCTGCATCTGTGAAGCATAGTGAGAGATCAAGGTGGTGTCAGCATTCAGAAAATAAAATGAGGTATGCCAAGCAAGAGGGTACAAATCTAACAGCCAACAGTACAATACTTAAACTACAAAGAGCAAGAAATGAGAGGAAAAATGAAAGATAAGGGCAGCACACAATATTCAGCCACGCAATTGCTAATAGCACAGAAAATCTTGATGACAAATGCTCCTTTTGAAAATTTGAGGCTGCTCTAAGAATGTATGCATTGGATGTACGTGGTGGGCTAAGTCCCATGCGACGGAGAGGACACCAGATATGAAAGTATATTCAGCAGCAAAGAACGAAATCGGAAAGCAGAAGTTTAATGATAATTCAGAGGACTGTGTCTTACTGTTTGAAGCTACATCAAAGTGACTGAGAACATAGTGCTATAAGAGAAAATTTGCCATAGGTGACTATTCATGTGTAGCTATAGTGGAAATAGCACAGAAACCATTAGGTATACTTTGTAAGCCTACCGCAGTATCCATCCAGAAATAGATAAGTAAATAGCTACTCTTCTCAAAGCACCGCATTTTAAGGACAGTAGGGAAAAGGTGAATGAATCTGAGGGTGGAGAGTAGTGATTGTTGGCTGAGTGGTTGGAGGTGGAAAAGGTATTGAAAACACACAAAAAGAACATTAAATTTTCTGCAATATTGCGCTTCAGATTCTATGGTCTGCTCGAATGGACCATGCCAGTGCTAATGCAAAGCCTCAAAATAATATAGCATGTTCCATAAATGAGCAAAAAGAAGAACAATAGATTGAAACAAGAGTACACTTACCGAAATTACCAGTGAAAATCTGCTGAAAGATTCCATTGGTGGAGAGCTGGTGCAAGGTGCACCTAATGAACTGGCGTGCGACGCTCTTGCAACCGCCCGGCAGGTGAACATTGCTGTGTGGTAGGCAGTGACAGAGGTGCTGACTCATCGCGCATGCACATGATCGCAGAGATGCAAAATCTAGCTGAAGGCATGCATGACATATGCCTCTTGTAGGCAAATGTCAATTAAAAAGAAAAAAGAAAGGGAAAAGCCTCGGGAAATTCAGAAAATGTTGACATCAAGACAAAAACGTAGCTTTGCGTCTTGTGTGACCGAAAAAAATAAAACCGTGGCCAAGTGCCAGGGACACAAGCTGAAGCCAGTACAAAATGAAACGCCATGAATCTGTCACTTTATATGGCTTTCTTAAAAATGCAAAATTATCGTAAAATCAGACAAGAAATAAGCCTCCTTGGGTTCTGTACAGCAATATGCTTCAACAGAATCAGCCAATTCTGGAGCTTTCTCTGTAGAAAATCGCTGATCACAGTGTCACATAAAATGCACAAAACATGCAGGAAAGGTCCGTGCGTGTGCTGTTCTGGTAAGGGCAGAAATTTTTCACTGCATGCTACTCGAATAAAAAAAGAAACTGACCACTACAGTTGAGCAAGTTAAGAAAAAGATGCCAAGGGGTTGCCCAAGCAGCCAATCAACTGTATTGAGAGCGCAAACTACTGAGACACAGGCTAAGAAGGCCCAAGAAAAGACAGAACACGGCGCTACCTGCAACTTGCAAGTAGGGCCATGTCCTGTCTTTTCTTGTGCATTAGCTTGTGTCCCAGTAGTTCATGCTCTGAATTTAGCCATGGTTCCACACCAATTTGCCCATATTTCCCTTTTGATCAATCAGTTATGTGCCCATGAAAGCAAAATTGGCACGCTGCTCTTTAAGCAAAATCTTTTTGATGCGACAAAATTGTTCAAATACAAGCATAATCCCACATCTAAAAAAAGAAATAAAGAAGAAGAAAAAACATGCCTACATGTTTTCTACAAGCATGTAACAAAAGCAAGGTTGTTCTGCTTTCATAATTCCAATAAATGAAAGACTGGGACACTGCTGCCAGTCTGATCAAGGAACCACTAAAATTTTGCGTAAGAATTTGTTTGAAAAAGGAGGCCACTGTTAGTACAAGAAAAAAATTTAACTATAATGCGAAACATTTTCTGAACATCAATTTTTATCCTGTTCTCATGTGAACATGGTGGCAGAAATATTTGCATGCACAATACGTGTACAAGAAATGATGAGTCAAAGAAGAAGCAGTATGAAAGTTATAGGCAAGGCAGTTATCAAGAAGTTGCATAACTGTGTTGCGTCAAATGTATACAGGACAAAAAGCTCATGCAAATGTATGCCTTTCAACAATTCTTACCTTTCATGCTGCCATGGGTAGTATACTTGTGAAGCAACCCTAAAAAAGAATGAATACACACATGCACTCTAATAAACTGACACTAGACAAGATTAGATAGTGCTAGTTAGGGCATGTCTACTGTAGCTGTACTTCTACTTGATTCACAGACACCGTTAGCTCAAGTTATGCTGGTTTATTTAAGGTCAGAGCCTAGTCCAAACAAATCAACAATGGTTAAGCAGATAAAGAGTTCTACTGGCTTAAAGGGGTACTGACATAATATTTTTCTCTTTACCTACACTTTGCTAAACAGCTTCTGAATCTGTAAGAATAGTACGAGACCTCAATTTCTTCAATGTGCAGCAAAATCGTATACAATCATTTAACGCGATGAATTCAAAGCATATGCCAAAGCAGCACAGTTGTAGGCTTATTAAGCATGGCTCTTCCACACATCATAAAATTCGGGGGTGGTGGTCACATGATATCAATGCTTTATGATATCAAGATAGTGCAGCGGTCACACCCACACACTGGTTATTTTCCTAAAAGCTTTAGACAGTAAGGTAACAGGGGATAAAAAGTAAGGAAGACGCTGCATATTCTGAGAGAAGTGACGGCAGACAACTGAACTTGGCCTATGTTGAATGTGAACTGCACAGTGAAAGAAGAAAGAATGGCCAATGCAGCACACCTAGCTTTCCGTGACACAGTCATTGTGCAGACTGCGACCACCGCACCGGGATGACTGATGCAAGCGTCAGTGGTTTGCGATACTGTGTGACCACTACTTCAGATTCTAGTGATGTACTGACAGGCTCTAGTCAACACACGCTGTGCCATGAGGCTGCGCTACTATTGCTGCGTAATTTGAATCGGTCACATAAAAATGAGACAAATTAATAATTTGTTGTGCATCTGAGGAATCCTGGTGCTATACTATCATCACGGAGTTGCCAGCTATCTGACAAAGAAAAAAAATAAGGGGCGATACAATTTTTTCTTTTTTGTACCCATTTAAAATCTCTTATGCTTCCTACCAGTGTGCGTGCTCTGCATACCCTCCTCCAGCTGTCCTGCCTAATTATGTCATGTACCTAACCTTCAAAAATGTTATTGTAAGGAGACAAGGGACAACAGAGAAGCATACAGACAGTGGTGTCCATCTGCACTCCTCTGTGGTCCCTGCGCTTTTTGCATTGAAATTTCAGGGTGAATCAAGGACAACTAACACAGCTTTCAGTTCTTTCAAGTACCCAACCGATATCTGCCTCCCCAAGTACTCATGCTTGTAATGCCTCAACCACCAAGTCCATCTTCTGGAAGCATATGATCACTGATAATTTGATGCGAGTGCAGTTAACGAGTGCTTTTGTTTAGTTGCCATTACTCTCCATGACACCAGAAGGCCCCCGAGTCCTCGAGAGCGAATGACCAATTAAAATGAATATCATCACCACCACCACCACCATCATCATCATCATTCTATATGAAAACACACATGTCCAAAGGACATATAGGGAAATAGGGAAAGAGCATGCTGGTAACTGCCACCACGAGGGGCACAATGCATGCCTGCTCTTTAGGGAAGAGGGGATAGAAAAACAAGTAGAAGGTAGGAAGAAAGGAAGGAAAGAGGAAAGAAAGAACAAGATGACAGGCCTTCAAAGGGCTAAAGTAAAACAATGACAAAGAATAGAGTGCGCCAGCAGGAACTAAAGAAGACATGCAGGAAAAGAAGACAGGTGCTAAGAAAAGGACGTACTTGGCGACCAGTCGCAAAATCTCTGGAAGCAGGGGCGCAGCCAGGGCAGGCTGCCGGTGCACAAATGTGGCCAGCAGCACAATGCAGAGGCCCAGTTCCTCGTCGGTGTAGTGTTCCAGAGCGAGGGCACATTCGGGACAGCGTTCGGGAACAGCCTCCTCAACCGCCGCCCGCCCTCCGCCGCCGCCCCCACTGCTCCCAGGGCGCCGTTTACTCGGGGTTGGGCCACCGCTGCTTGGCTCGGACTTGCGTGCCCGCCTGTGCAAATGCACTCAGATGTGCGACATCTGTGCAGCACTGATTTAGTGACCCAACGTGCGCCACAGTTACAAATGAGTTGGTGGAAGAGAAGAAATAGTTACTTCCATCCTATGGTAATTTAAATGTTACTTTAACGAGCGATAAAACAGAAGGTAGCTATCAGTGCAACTCTTGCCAGCCACTTTGAACATATTGATACGGGGATTACGCGTCTGTCAAGGAAAATCAAGCGTACCGTATGTGTTTATACAATATATACAATGGGATAAAGCAGCCAAGCCAACTGCCAGCTTGCGCAGCGCTTCTTCACCACTTCATCTTTGTGTTCAAGGTACCACTGTCGCATTCATTCGCAAGCACCACGTAATAATATTACGTAATACAATGCAATAAGTTTTGACTGTTCAGGAAACAAAATCATCCTGATAACTAAAAAGTCATCAATGAAACAAGGTTTGTCACTGGTTTGAGCATTAGAGACTCCCAATTCAACTAATCAAACAGGCATTATTGCGCCAGGTTGCAGACACATTTCGAAGAAAAAAAAAAAGACCTGGAGATATTTAAAGACTGTGAAGAGTGCATCAAGGCTTTTCCAAGGACATCGAAAAAGCCTACATGTGACGGCTTTAGCTTCAATAGTTCAAGAAACTTACAGGGGCACTAAGGAGGAAAAATTAAGTAAGTTGAGCTGTATTAGTAAATTACCGTTCTACAGTTAAAAAGAAGCCACTCTTATTATGAGAAGAGGCTTGGTAAGACAGAAAAGACTAAAATATGAAAGGCTGATGGCACCGTCCCCTTCAAGTTTGCCCAAAGTAATACAAGAACAGAGACCATAGCTTCGTAAGAACTCAACACCATCATAAATACGAGGTGAACAGCAACTACCTAAGCACAGTCGCATTCAGTTTGAGCTGTAACACAATGCCTGCATTCGAAAGAGTCCCTACACTGCACAGTGGTGCTGACATACAAAAGTCTGGAGAACTAAACATCCTTCCAATGACAATTAAACTGGTTTACCCAATTTTTCATGTCAGCACTGCCATACAGTCTCGGAACGCCTTCGACCAAGGACACCATGTTGCAGCTCATATTGAACACGGATGTACATGCCAGTCTTTTTTTTTTTTTTTTCTAACAAAAACCAGCAGTAGCTTCGGTACAATCAGTGATCTCGGAACAGAAGCCGAATCTGTGAGAAGATGGAACAAAACAAGTTTTGCTAAACATTTGATACAAGGACAGGGCCAGCTGCCAGAAGTTACCCAGTGCTGTCCTCCCTGTGTGTGGTGCACAAGGAAAGGCTCCCTACCTGGCAGCCCCTCCTCGAGCTTCAAGGGTACGCTGAATCTCGACAGTGCTCAGGCCAGATTTGCGCTGCTTGCGGGGGCGATAGTGAAGCCGTGTGCGGGCTTCGTCACTTGCTCCTGCACCAGTGCAAGGAAAGACAATGTGAAGCGTTTGACGGTGTGCCATTAGTGTTCATGTGCTTGCAGCAACTCTGCTTTCTTCAATGTGCAACTGATTTAGTGTTTTGGATTAAAAAAAGAAAAAGGTGCCCGCGTCAAGTTTATCGGTGACTACATTTTTGCTCTGGAAAGTGCCCATAGGACTTGTTGCTGGACAAGCTGTAGTGCAACAATAAACATGATACATAAAAAAAGAACAGGGCACGAAGTAACGACATTTTTGCGAGTTAGCATCTTGGAGGCACTTTGGAGGTATTACGAAAGGAGGCCCACTTCACATTAATGATGCATCTATTCATCTCTTCAGCGATGAGCTTCATTTGTTTGGCAAGTTGTGCATGCATGTCTGTCAGACTTTGGCTTGTGAATAAAGCAGTTGAAATTAAGCACCTGTCCCATTCTCTTCTTTGTGTGTCATGTGTCATTGTTATGGTAATATGTACCCAAGTGCACATGAGTCCAACGAACATAACATTGAATGTATGCAGCAAAAGAAAAAAAAAATAATCATCACACTGGATTAATTAATTGTCTTATTTTCAGCAATAAGTTCAGTAGTATGCACATAAACCTGGCTGGGTCGGGTAATTGAGGGAGAAAGGCTTTTTTATGTGGCTGGTCATGGCCAAATACTCCTTTCTCGCATGGGTTGCCTCAACATGGAAGGCCACAGCTAGGTGACCTAGTAAAATAGTGCTTGTGCAAACGTGAGAGAGGTGAACTAGGTTAAAAACCCAATGACTGACCTGACCCATAGTGGTCAGCTTCATGCATACGAGACAAATCTCGCATTGAAATTTTCCGCACCGCAATTCCATGCATGCTGATGCAGTGGCAATACTTTCATGCTGTGTGGACAGTGACAGCCTGTTACGGCAGTTCACCTGGCTGTACTGCTTTGACTTCTGCTGACCACTTGTGCCCACAAGCTGTGTGTTACTTTTTCTCTGATATTTTTAACCCTTTTAATGATTACCAAAGCGATAAGGGCGCATGTTATAAGCATGTTAAGCTGATTGCATACGGCAGACATTGTCAGCTCCTGACTGAAGGCTTACCATTAACATTGAAAAGGAAGGTGTACAATCAGTGCATTTTACCAGTGCTGACATATGGGGCAGAGACTTGTAAGATTGACAAAGAAGCTTGAGAACAAGTTAAGGACTGCGCAAAGAGCTATGGAACGAAGATTGCTAGGCATAACATTTAGAGACAGAAAGAGAGCGGTTTGGATCAGAGAGTAAATGGGTATAGATGATATTCTAATTGACATCAAGAGAAAAGAAATGGTGCTGGGCAGGTCATTCAATGCGCCAGTTAGATAACAGTTGGACCATTAGGGTTACAGAATGGGTACCAAGAGAAGGGAAACGCAGTCGAGGATGGCAGAAGACTAGGTGGAGCGATGAAATTAGGAAATTTGCAGGTGCTAGTTGGAATCAGTTGGTGCAGGACAGGGGTAATTGGAGATCGCAGGTAGAATCCTTCATCCTGCAGTGGACATAAATAAAGCTACTGCTGCTGATGCTGCTGATGATGATCATGAAGCTGATTATCATAATTGGTCTATTTGATAGCTGGTTTGCAGCATTTCAAAATGTTTGCTGCAAATCTTGCCCTGCAAGACGAGTGTGCCCACCCAACTTAACATCAACTTTTCGGGGAAAGAGCACAGTATGTCCACTATGCAAGCAAAGACAGCACTAAAGACAGAGAAGACAATGTAGATTTCAGCTCTGTGCCACGATCAGACAGATTTATGGCTTATTCCTTCAAAGTGTCCTAGAATCTAAGGTAACACATCTGCTTAAACCAGATTCCATATTTCCAGCTAGCGATGGCTGTTTGCTAGTCTGACTCCCTGTAAAGCTAACACTATACGAATAATTTTTTACATCGCAACGTCACCACTGCCCTTTAACTATACACTGTGAATGGTTGCAAGATGTGTGCCAACCTTTCTCAGGATGGGGTGCAGCTTCCTCATCGTCCTTGACCTCGAGGCTGTTGGAGCCGTGGGTAAGGAAGGCGGTCTCCACCCTTCCGGCGGCGCTCAGCACCTTGTCCAGGATGACGTCCTTCACAAGCATGTCGATGAGGCCTCCGCTGATCGAGTGCTCCTGAGGACGCACCCGCTCCTTTGAGGCAGCGTCTGCGGCTGCTTCCGTGCCACCTTTGCTGCCTTTGCTGCCCTCTTCTGACGTAGGGGCGGAAGCACCGGCCGTCTGTGCTGGCGGTTGCCGCTGGGGTGAATTCGCGGAGGGGTGGGCTTTCTCAACCACCGGAGAGTCCTTCCGAGTTGTCTGCGGCTGCCAAGGAAAAAAAAAAGGCAGATGAACTATCGTTAATGCAACAGGATCAATGTCAAAAAACAAAACTTGATGTTTCGAGATCTGTACAGATCCCGAAACATCAAGTTCCGTATTCTCACATTGGTCAGTGACCAGTTGTAATAATGGTGCTTTCTTTCTCTTAACCAGATGTTGTTCCGTAAAACTCTTGATTGAATACACCGGTGAATGAGTACAACGAGAAAAACATATTGTGTTGCAAGGCCTTAGTGGTATCGACAAGCTATGAGCTAGTGATGCAACCAAATGGCTTCCACTCTGCACATCTCAGACCTGCACATCTGAGAGCTACACATCGAAATGCTAATGTTTAGAGGGCAACTCTAAACAATTGTACTTGTATTGTGGGTTTGATTACATAACTCCGCTGTCATTAGCACTTGATGTGTAGTTCATGCAATAAAGTTCTGCACCCTGTGCAACATCAGGTGTAAAATGGTGCATCCTGTAAAACATCACGGGTATAAAACGTACAAATTTATCCACCTCTCTCCTTTCAAAGTCTCCTTTGATAAAAAAGATGATCTCAATAAGTCACACATTGTATGAAAAGTACTTACAAATTCATCAGTTTCAAGTAATTCTATTTAGTACTTCAATTAGATCATTACTGACTACACCAATAATTACCATTATTAGAATGCGGAAATCTTTGGACCTGTCTCCACAACAGTAGGTAGCACGAATATCCACAATGTGTTTGTGCAGATGCATTTTAAGATCAGCATAATGTTATGTTTGCCAACTTTGATTCCACAAGTTATATGTACTACAACTTCTTGTCATGACTAAGATGAGTACCACCATCTATTGTGCTTCATTACCAAGACTAAGGCAGGTACAGTATGGTCCACTGTTAAAAAGAACAGCTGTACTTCTACTGAATGGAATACAACTTACATAAATTACATTTCTTCAACCTTTCTGAGAATAATACAGCTCATGGGAAGCTTTATACAAACATCCTTCGTAAATTTTGGAAGCTTTCATGTGAAATACGATCTCTATTCAGCCCTGGGATACTAGTAAGGTGTTCTCTTTAAGAGTGAATCATACTGTACACAGACATGCTGAACTGCTATGGCGTGGAAGGCAATGCAAGAGGAATGTGCAACTTAGGTTTCACGCGACCGTAAATAACAGTGCACCGGCAACAGTGCACCAGTCTGTCTGAACAATTGCATGCTGATACGCTTTTACGCATCAGCAGTAATGTGTAAATGTTATATAAAACACAGGTGATGATGTAGACAGGACATGTGCTCGTTTTTGTCTACCTTGTCTGACTGTCCTTTGCACCTTTTTAGAGCATTTACGCATGTTTGCATGACTATGTTGCTTCGTTCAGATTGGTTCCCAAAGATTAAGCCAAACGAATTCTTTGCACTGGTCTCAACTCTTTCCAGAAGTTTCTAGGCATCGCAAAGCTCTGAGTGGTTTTCAAGTTTTCCAGGCTAGTGAATAGAACGCACCGTAAAATACTTTAGGGCAACAAACGCAGATAAAGAAAGCAAACAGAAGCATAGAACTGGTGCTGTGTTACTGTGCCTTATTGCACTGAAAGTTCAGAGGGGACTAATCGGCCCGGAGCAGCATTTCACGCACCTCAACTGCTTGGATGTCAGGAAAAGTGAAGATGTGTTCGGTGCTGGCGAGCTTCACTCGTGCGAGGAGGTCGGGATCACTGTGCTTTGTGACCAGGTTGGTGTCTGTGCTCTGCGATCGCGCCTTAAGTCGGCGTGCGGGTGATCCAGGGCTGCTCCGCGTATCCAAAGGCTGGCGTGTGGGCATGGGCCCTACAGGCAGCAGCCTTTCTAGTGACGGAATTTCCATGGGGCCAAGAGGCTGGGGTCCGAGGAGCGCGCCTCCAAAGTGGGCACCAACACCTGGCCTCGTCTGCATGCCCCCGCCTCGGCTGGCTTCCAGGAGGAAGACGTCGGCTTGTCTTGGCTCGTGTCGAAAGCGGAAATCGGCTCCGGGACCAAGGCTGCCCATTGAGAGCTGCTTGGGCATGAACGGCTTGGTACCCTTGGGCTGTGGGCCAATGGGCAGCAGCCGCTCTGGAGTTGGCCTTACCTGCACGTGTTTCCATCGGGTGGCAATAGTCAAGAGTTTAAGAAATAGCACACCCAAGAGTCCATGCACGCACAAAGCCCCATGCCCTGCTTACGTTCTTTTGTACTCTTTTTGCATTCCTTTGTTTACCTTTTTCCATTCTTCTGTACACCCGAAGTCTCTATATATACTTAGCAAGCCTAAAATTTCTTTATGTCTTGGCTTGGGCCTGTTCGTTCTTGCCGAGACTCATGTTATTTGGTGTGAAAATGGCAAAACATAGAGACACATGAATAACACGAACTCCCAGGAAGTTTGAAGCAGCGCATTGTCCCGTGCATTTATGTTATTCGTGCGTGCCTCCGTGTTTCGTCATTCTCGTGCATTCCATCAGGTGGCTTGCACCGACTGATGAGGTTCGATGCTCTAAGCTATACACCTAGGCTGACAGGTACATCATGTTGAAGGGATCTATATTACTGCAACATGAACTAAAACACCAGTGCACAAGAATGTTTGCACTCTGCCCTCATCATGATCTGGTAACTATGGCTGGAAACCCAAGCCCATGGCCTAATGTCCAGCAGAAAGCCACAGCTGTGGAGAGAGCATGTTGTGCATTTTAGGCTGCATTACTTTGAATGCCAGAGTTCTGTATTTGGCCCAAAGTTATTATACCAGTTAAATGGCTCAATATAGATAATAAATACTAAAGCAGAAGCTGGGAAAATCACAATTCATAAACTTTGGATAAGTTCTAAATTACAAAGCAAGTTATAATGCAAGGCATGGAGAAAGCTGACTAGCATCTGCACATCATCAAAATTTATGTACCACATTTTCCAGAATATAACGCCGGTATTCAGAAGTGCGTCTTAACTTGAAGGCCATGCTTTACCTGATCCAGATGACGCCTGGCGTGAACATGCTCAAGATGCTCACTGCATTTCTTTTGGTGCGTTCATGCCTGGCGTTATCTTGAGCAAGTCAAGCACAAGCTTCAAGTTAAGGCACATTTTTTTTTAATATGGGGATGAGCTGCCGTTTTTCCCCAAAATTTTTTCAGTGCATCTCATACAATGGTTCAACTTATTTCAGCATAAGACCATGCACACAACCAATATAAGCGTTTTCCTTTCCTGAGCATGCTGTGCTGCAGAAGCAATGCAACATGAAAAACTCCCAAATATACAGCTTTCTGTTGCTCAATACGTGCTACATAATAGTGTTTTTCTGAAATTGCCGTGTGACTGGCCGCTCAAAGCACTTTGCGTGTATTCATGAGCTTCTTTCACGCTCGGAAAAACACATTTATGTAGCACGTATTGAGTAACAGAAAGCTGTATCAGGAGTTTTTCATGTTGCTCTACAATATTCTGGTTGAAACCTTTCACCTAAGTATAATATTTTAGAAGTTGATTAATTCATTAAGACTAATTATGTAATTATGTGGAATGCTAAATATAATCTGAGTGTCTCCAAGAGACGACAAACAACATTACTTTGGTTCTGTGCCACTACATGGCATTTGCATATTTTTAAATTTTAGTGCATGATAGTTGTGTGTGTGTGTGTGTGTGCGTGTGTGCACATGCGCACGCAGACACACACACATACAACTATCATCCGCTAAAATTTAAAAATATGCAAATGCCCTCGTAAACCTCACCCTCATAAAAGTAAGCCCTTCCTACACATGCTTCAGTGACCAATGGCATAAACCCTTGTCTTTACTCTCTCTCTCTTTCACACACACTTTCCTTTGTTCCCTTTTCTTATTTTTTTTATTCTCATTTTTTCTTTTTAAGCTGTGGAAACTGGTATAAGGACTGACTCTGTACATTTTATTTTCCGTCCTGAGAAACATAGGTCTCTGGCTGAAACGTCAACAATAAGCAGTTGTTTTTCAAGAAGTGCGTAAACTTCAATTCAATTATAACCTTGCGGCAACCAAGTTACGTCTCTGTGTGTGCATGCGCGAACGTGCGTGTGAAATAAAGGCCTCAAACTGCATTTTTTTGAATTCTGTTTTATAACGTGATTGTGAGCTGAAAGACACGGGGAGTAAAAATTGGCAGTTTCGCCCAATCGCCGAAGCACTGACTGCAATAGCAAGGTTTAGCGTTGCGCATGGACATCTCAGACGTCGTTCTAACTATATGTGATATGCATCCAGCTGACGTGGACTCAATATACCAGAGTGCGCCAAACTTTCTGCCACTCTTAAAAGCTTTACCACGCCATGTCATCGCAAGCCCTCACATCGCACAGGCCGTAGATATATGCCACCCGTAAAGAACCATGCCAGTAAAATTATATCACTTTCCGGTTTGAGCACTGATACTGTTTTGCACTTTTAATATTTAATAGTCTGAGAATATCTAGGACAAAAGGCATGTGCTGTGAGTGTTATGTTTCATGACACTTGTCTGTGGGCTGCCATTGTCAAAATTACGGGGAATAACTATTTCAAGAATGCAAGACCTGGTATGAGCAACTTTAGCGGTAGGTAGAATAGTGCAGCAATACAATTCACATATACAGCATGGCATACAGCATAACATGGCATATTCCATACATATATCTAAATATATGTGGAACCTCAAAGCAACAGTAACGGTGAAAATTCGCTTGGAGTGTCCTTACAATTGATATCTCGATAATAATTTTGATGCAAGCAATTTAACCATGCGACTAACACTTGCTCATTCCAGCAGTCACAATAACATGTTTAAACGAGGTGCTTTGACACATCGTAGCCAATTCAAGGAGGGGAGCCCTATACCATGAGTGGCTCCAGCACAATGGGACCATGTTGCCGTGGCACATTGCAGGCTGGTGGCAGTGGCCTTGGCACTGTCACCTGGCTGCTCTCCGACCTGGTCCTGTGAACGGTTTCCCTCGGCACGGCACTTCGCAGCTTGGCGGTCAGCATGTCAAGGGACCGTTGGGCAGTCGCCGGTTCCTTCACATACACGCCAGGTGACTTCGACTGTGTGGTTGGCTCCGAGAATGTCTTCTTGGGGCTCATTACCACCTGGTGAGATCTTGAATCTTGTGAAACCTTACTGGTTGTCGCATCAGCTGTCGAATCTTTTGGCACTTTCTTTGGAGACTTCACAGCTGCTGTGAGGGCATCGTCAGCGGAAGTGGCATCTTTGGGAGGACTAGGCTTTGGCGACCCTGCCTTGACTCTCAAAGAGCCAAGGTCGACAGCCCCCATGCGATGGATTCGAGGCTTGGGAGACTTGCTGGGACTCAGTGGCGCTGAACCTGTCTGTTCCCCATCATCAATATCAGTCGTGGACTTGGAAGTGAGAAGGGCACGCTCTTTCGGTGTCGTCATCAGTTTAGTATCCAGGGACACTACGTTCTTGCGAGAAGATGCGAAAGCAGCCGCCGCGTCTGATGTGGCTCTCGCTTCGAAGACCTTCTTCACAGCTGCAACTTTGCCCTTAATGTCGCTCGGGTGCACGTCCGGGAGGCGGATCTCTGGCCTCGGCTGAGGGGATCCACACTTGCCAGCAACTGCTGCAGTTGTGGCAGTTTTCTGGTCTGGCGGGACACTGGAAGAGTTCTGCCATTTTGAAGGGCTCTGCGATGCCTCTCTGCACCTGTCGTCGACAGCCTTTGTCTCTGCATCTGCCTCTGCTTTCTCAGGAGCTATTGCTTGTGGGGACCTCGGTGTGGGTTTCTCCATGGGCTCCGCTAACGACTTTTCAATGTGGACCTGCGAAGAGTCCTGGCCATCCGTACCTAATGGCACGAGAGACACCGGCTGTGAATCAACCGGTGTGCTGCCCACGAGCACTGGCTCTTCTGCCAGCTGCCATGATGTATCAACAACCTTGATTGATTCCTGTCCAGGTAGAATGTCCTTGACCACTCTGACTCTTGCCTGCTCTGCCAGCTCTGCCATTGGCACAGAAGGGGCCAGGGCCTCGAGCTCGCCTCCAAACTCGGCCATGTCTGAACTCTCAGACTTGGGACTCTCAGGGATGGCTTCAAGCTCTGGTTCTGCTTCATCTTCATCTCCGGAGCAGCTGAAGTCTGCCAACTTTAGTGCTTTCCATTGTGCACGGTCTGCCGTTTCCTTACCAGTGTCATGTATGTCGCGCACCAGAGGCTTATGGTAGCTGGCTTTAGCTTCTGCTGTGGTACCAGGCCCAAATGCAAACCTGATCTCATCTCCAGCAAGGCCAAGGTCAAGGGGAGTGCTCCCATCATGCTCTTGAATGTTTTCGAGGTCAACAGAAGCTGTACTTAGATCTGTATGAAAGAAAAAAGAAATACACATTGCTAATTTGTACCACACAGTACATTAAATCTTCCAAGCTATCATCATGTGACCTTCACTGCACAATTAAGTCAGTTTCTTTTAACAAAAAAAAGCTTTTTTTCATTGGTTTACATGAAAGTGCCCAGGATCTATTAGGGATGTGGGTTGCAGGCATAAAATTTACAAAGCTTGTGAATAAATTCACTAGAGAAGCCTTAGTGAACAAATTCAATATAGAAGAAATTCGGGCAAATTTTTTATTCATGATCGTCTAACAGCAGGAAACAAATGACATAGAAGAGACACATTGTATGTGTGTGCATGTTTTTTTTTTTTATGTCCCTCGTTTTGGATGCTGTTACGAAATCCGTTAGTGGAGTGTGCAGAGTAGTAAGAGAGAGCAATTTAAGAAAAAAGACACAGCTACATTCAGCTCAAAATTTTCCTTGTGGCATTTTTTTATTTCTATATAGCAATGTTGCAGTAAGGTTAATTAATCATAATGTAAAATTATAGAATCACTGTTGTTTAGTAACACAAGGTTTAAGCTGTAACCATAATCTTTAAAAAGACTTCAACAGAGCTACCACAATGAGCAAAATTTATGTCTTCGTAAATAGCACAAATATGATGCATCTCTTTGCAAGATATACAAAAGTACCTGAAATATCTGTTTGTCCTATCAAATGTTCAACTTCAAAGTTGCACAATATCTATAGGAACTAAATATTAGTACTCATACAGTTGAGCTTCATCAAAGAATTCACCTGAACAGAGCATGTCCCGAAGGTAGTCTACTATTAGCACAACCAACGCTGTAACTCTCTACATCATAAATGTTTGCACTGTAGATACTTCAATGAAAAGAAAGCAGTGGAATGACGTAAGAAAGCTGGGTCAACATAGCCAATGAATGTTTTACAGCCTACATCAGGCTAATAGGCCAAAGAATTCGGTGCTCATGTACAGAGACTCAACACTAACGTGGAAAGTGCATACAGAGAACATCCTCCGAGTAGTTGAGGATACTGCTGCTGCAAAATACAAATCATAAACCCCCTTTTTTGTTATTAGGTACATAGTGTGCTTACAAAGTTTCATACTTTTAGCAGAAAATGCTTATATCACATTGAAAGGATTTGAGAAGAAGCACAAGTTTCTGATGAGTGAGAAAAGCGAAACCTCACAAGGGCTGCTTAATGGCTCTGGCAGCAATGTATACTTGCTGTTGTATAGTGAGATACCTTCAGATGAAAACAACAGAGGTGTGTGATGCCAAACATGTGCCTTCTTTTGAGACACTCTGGCAAGGAAGCCAAGCTTGGCAAGTGTGATTGTCCTTCAAAAGAATTTCAACTTTTAAGGTTCTGTTACCAACACAAGTTCAATTGCTTTATATTGCCTATTTTGTGGACTACGATTTCATGCATGCAATATCACAGTACACTTGCTGGTTTATTGACAAATATCTCGATGTACTGAATGTGTGGTCATTGAAGAATTGACTCTATAGCCGTTGAGCTAAGATTGTTAATTTACAACCCAGAACACGACCTCAAATACAGTGTGATAAAAAGAGCATGCTTGCATGCTTGCATTCTCACCTCGAGAGCGTGATGGAACGGGACTTAAGAATGGTTCTGGAATGCTCTTGCATTGATGATTCTGAGCATCCAAAGTATTTAGCAAAATTCGCACCAACATTTGCACTTGTCTTGATAAAGGTGGCACTCCATAGTCAAACTGAAAGGCAAAAAAAAAAAGTCCATATTATACAACTGCATAATAATGTCCCTATATACTATATATATTTTAAGCTTCACAGTTGCTTATCTCAACATAAAAACCACATGTTTCTTTCTTTTCGTATAAAATACTTTTATGTGGAAGATGTAATTAATATACAAACATTGTTTTCATACAGTGCCTCGGAGGTAATTCCAAGTTTTAGAACTGTAAAAATAAAGAACACCCAAAACAGGCAACTTAACTTTTCTTTACCTTCAAATTCAGAAAGCAGCAACAAGTGCTTACAGACTTATCAAATAGATTATTATTCTTTAAACTGAAGAACTAAGGCCTGCCATAAGCAGTGTGCCGAACCGAAACTTTTTCATTTCGGTTTTTGTTTCAGTTTCGGTTCCACACCGGAGTGAAAAATAAAGGTTAAAATTGGTTCGAACCAGTTCAGGTTCTTTAGCATAACTGAAGGATAATGACAAGAAAAAAGCACAAATTTAATTTTTAATAAAACTTCACACTGCTGCTAAGCTGCCCTAAAAGATTATGCTTGTTCTTGTTCTTCAGGCCACACGTAGTTACAAAATAATTATGTAGATTCAGCTCCAATGCTGGGATATATGTGAAAAGAAGCCTTAATGAGGGAGAGAGAGAGAGTCGTCCAGAACTAGGGGACTCTGGAGTTATGATGAGGACAGGCAGTAGGATGCGATTATGCACACTTTCGTGTTCGAAGTGCCCATTCATAGCCATTAATGCTAACCTGTGTTAACTAAATATTCTAAGACAGCCCTGATAGCTCGTTTCATTGATATGTCCCATCAATGACCCAGTAACACTCTTTCACTGAGCAGCCTGTTATTAATTGACACCAATGAAGAGATCAATGCCTGCTGTTCACATCATACTGGGGACAAGCAACAAGTATATGTGCTCCGCACGAATCACAGTCTAGCCAGTCTACGTGTCAAATGCGATGCAATATTGCTGCATTGACACAATACATAGTCTGCCCCCTGACACAATATGCTAAAAACCGTTCTTACGGTGCTGTTCCTTTTAAAATCACGGGAATGTGGTGTGTGCTTACAAATGAGGCAGCACAGTTGAGCCACAATTGTAGGCAATGCATGGATGAAAATCTCCAGAAAAGGTGACCAGCCTTAACTGAAAACCGTTACTTCTGTCTTTTCAGTTTCACTCTGGAGAAAAAAAATTGTAACGTTCCAGTTCAGTTCAGGTCTGAACAAAAATAACATTTTCATTTTTGTTTTCGCTTTTCTGTTCGGTTCCAGCTTGATACCCTGGACAAAAGCTCCTGTAAAACTTAATGCCCATGCCCATCTTTGAAAGATTTTAGGAGCCTATCACAACTAAAATCTCGAAGCTGCACTGAGCCCATGGCAAGAGGTGCATGTGAGGCCTGCTTTAAGAGAAATGGCTTTTGTATGAAATTTTACATGCTAAACTGCAATGCTGGCAGTCACACTGGTTTCTGTAGAAGAAACCAATGAAATGAGAGGGATAAGGAGAGTTATACAAGAATTAAACGAGATTAACAAATAGACTACCAAAGTAAGCTGTTAAAGCAACCAAAGAAATACACAATGCTTGTATCGCCACCTTGTAGAGGACCACAAGCACAGCCCTGAGCCAGGAGTGCCGTGCAGGTGGGTCAAGTAGCCACAGCGAGTATCGAGGAGATGCGTGCTCGTGGGAGTAACGCTGTGGCGATGGGCAGTAGATGAGCACGGGCATACACGTGCTAAGCAGAATGTTGCCAATCTTGAAGTTGTAGTCCAGCACCTGCATTTAAACAGAGCCTAAACACTTGCCCAAGAATCCCCTGACTGATACTTCACAATCTGATTTTTTCAGGAAAAAAAAAAAAGATATCAGTACTCATACCTAAACTGCCAACTTATCTGCATTTCACTTAGTCCAGAAGAATTGAGCATTCTAACTCGATTTCTGTTGCAGCAAGTTAACTGGTAATGCTTGCCTGACTTATATACACGTAATCTGGAATCTCTAACCTTGAAATCAGGCAGAGATACTCACTATTTGAGTTATCATAACAAAGTGCTCAATATAACACTGCGGTATAGAATACATAAGCATAAATGCAAATGTTTCAGTGGGAATCGATATTCTCTATAGTGCTTAATGAGTGCTGAAAAATTAACCCATATCACTGATGGACAAAAGTGTTCACACAATTTTTGACAAAGAGGTTAAACGGGTAACAATTTAGGAAAGAAAGCAAGGATGACTCAACAAGGGCTACACGTTTTGCATATTCCTTGGCATAAAAGTAGCATGCTTTCACAATTTAGTAATCTATACCATTGCTGCTTGAAGCCACTTGCACAAAGCTCCTGTGGAATTCAAACTGACATCCTGCTATACATAAGCTCATCAGAATTACAGTATTACTACACGTTTCACAGAGGTGAAAGGACACTGCTGTTCTCTCAAGCTGCAGCACGTGCCGCACTTTACCAAGAAAATGTGCACATTTTACAGCCAGATTTAAGCACCCGATCTGCAGTTATACTTACCTTGCCAGCCAAGTTCAATCTTACCTAGCTGATTGCCAATCCCTTGGAGAATAGCTGTCTTAACAGCTCTTTCCTCCCACAGAATACAATGCACTTTCTGGACTCCTGCCTATGTCACACTACAATGCACAAAACCTTCAGGGGAACAGCTTATGGTAGCTTCAACTTGCCTGCGTGCTAGTTGGGGCAACAGCCTCAATCATCACATCCTTTGTTGTGAATCATTAATGTCTTTTGGGCAGAGAAAAGGTACATAGACACTGCTGTGATGCCAACCCTGCCTATTCTGCTGTGATGTAAGTTGAGCAACAGTGATAGTTACTGACAAGTACAGCATGCACTATCATTCCTAAATTTGCGCACATTTTTCATGCTTCACACAGTAAAAAATTACGCTGTTGGCTTGCGCAGTCCCACGAGAGCTAGTGCCCATACCAATGAAAAGTTAGTTCCATTAACTTGCACTAACAGTTGAATGCAGTTCACTACAGGTTACACAAGAGAAGTATTTTATAGGTAAGCATAATGGCACAAAACTTCCAACTCACTTTCGGCATTGATGCAAGAAAAGCATTGAACACCGGTGATGCCCTGAAAAAGTGTTAGGCATGAGTGGTAAGTACGAGAAAGTGGAACATGACACAGCTACTGTTTGGCAAGCTGGCACTGTAATGCTCAAGGCACTGCACTGCACAGAAGTTAGTAGTAGTAGGAGCAAATGTAAATTCTACACATGGTAGGATCCATTAGTTTAATCATTAGCTGCAAAATAAGTTAATAGTTGCACAAGAATAACACAATCACTGTGAGTTATATGAATGTTACGAAAAGGCTAAATGCTTGAAAATAGTATCATGTGTAGGCACAATGCAAGCACCAGGCGTGCCTACTGTTTGAAACAGTTCCCAAGGAACATTTTAATCTAAGCTCTCCCTCTAAAACTGACTGTCAAGACGCACCAATGCGCAACCTTTTCTGTATCCTCAAGGAGACAAAGGAAGCCAGTTCAGCTCCCAGTGATAAATAAAATTTACTGTAACTGGCCAAATAGCATGCACTATTTGGGAACATGATAACAATGTCAACTGCACAAGTTACTATGCCTACATATTTTGGATATTACTGCAGAGCACGTAAATAAGAAGAAGAAAGAAAAAAAATTGGAGAAAAAAAAACATTACATTCTGGTGAGTTTCCGCAAACTTCAATACCTACACCAGTTTTTTTTGTCTCACATATATATAATGAAAAAAAAAAGAAGTTGCCATATGATTCTGAATGCTTCTAAAATCGATGAAAAATGTTTCCTCTAGACTAGAGTCAATACAGCATCAAGGCGATCGAAGCTGGAAGTAAGCTCAGGTTTTTCATAAAGCACTTGACCATGAAGCTTCAGATTTTAGGTTGACAACAAAGCAAGAGTTGTTATTGCTGTTTGAAGAGTCTCGCTTACATGCACAGCTTTCATTGCACACTGGGCCTAACTACAATCTGCGCACAAGTCAACAGAGACAGGAGCGTCCCTTCGGCATGAAAGGTGTGCCAAAAGTTATCACAGGTCAATGTGCACCCCCTCTCCAAGAAGAAAGGAAAGGTGCCCATGCAGAATATTTGGCTTAATTCACCCTGGTTCGCCTAGAAATAAGGTTTAACGCTGTCTTTTCTTTTATCTTGTGTGCACAAGGCAGGGATGAGTAACGTCCTGACACTTTTTGGGAACAGTCAATATGCACTGATTGGAATGCTTCATGTAGGAATCAATGATTTGCCAGATAAGCCTGCTTCAGCTGTAGCAGTTTGTAATGAAAAAGCCAGAGTCCTTTTAAGACGGAAAAAAAACACACACGCACACACGTGCACACACACACACGCACACACGTGCACACACACACACACACACAAACACACACACACACACACACACACACACACACACACACACACACACACACACACACACACACACACATGCACACATGCGCATATATATATAATCTGTATCACAATTGTGTTAAAAAAATTGTAGAAAACATGTTGCTTTGTGAACAAAAGCAGTCCCAGGATCACACTGTTATTTTATACAACATTTGCTGCAGTAGTATCTGAGCAAACAAGATTTGTTTATTCTGAATAAACTCGTTTGACTACGAACAGTTATATACCTTTCGTGCAAGTAACACAGGCTCATAAGAGCACACAGAGAAGCTCACAAAGAGTACGCACTGGAAAAGGCCAAGAATTTGCTCCTGAATTATGAGAACAAGACTTTACAAAGGCGTTATGGGGCAGTGAAAGGCTTCCAGAAATTTCCAGTAGAAACTAATGCGTGACAGCTGGCTCATAGGTCTCAGTGTTGCAAAGCAAAACTAAAGCTGACGTTTTTCTTAGGCAAACAGTTTTTATTAGGGACTGAAGCAGCTCATCGACAGCACAACCACTGATTCAGCATTTACTCAACAACTATACCCTGCAACCACTACTACAGCGGGGAAGCAGTTTCTGTTATTGTGAACGTACCTCAACTTGTTTGGTGTCACCAGGAAACCCTTTTCAGCCTGGCTGTAACCCAGAAGAATGTTCAGGTGTCGAAGAACTATCAGCTAAAAGGCCAAAAAGTTGATGTATCTAAGTAACATTTTTTTTCTCAGCACAGCAACACAGAAACATCAGAGACAAAAGAGCACCCAGAAACAGCAAGAGAATAAAAATGTTTGTAGATCTCCTAGACAAACACCTTCTTTTAAAAGAATGGAAGGTGCCTGTCAACAGCGCCAGAAAGACAGTCCTTCCTAATTAAACATTCATTAGCAAGTAATCGAAAACAAATACAAGACAATCTTATAACGCACAGTTACCTGCATCCACCTAAGGTAAGATATGTATAAATCTGGTGCTGGTGTAAGTACAAGCTCTATTAGCTTTGATTATCCCACACAGAACTTCCAATAAATTGTCTTGTACCTCTGCCTCTAATGTTAAAACCAAGCATCGTAGGCACTGTACTAGCCTCAGCAAAGCCAATAAAGAAGAGGTAAAACAAGGTGGAATAAAAGAGAAAACAGACATACCTGGTTCCTTGCCATTGCTTTCTCCTCAGTTGGGTGTGACTGGTCAGGTCTAGAGAGAAACTTCGGGTTGTGAACATAAAAGAAAGCAGCAAAACAACAAAGCAAGAAAAAGGGAGCCAACCAAACAAGATAAAGAAAGAACCAGTGAAAAAAGATGCAACAAAAAAGAAGCAACGGGTTTTCAAGGGTTGTTGAGCATTCGAAAAAAAAAGTAAATAAACCAGTACGTGGGAGGCATTGAGGGGAAAGGAAGAAATGAGCCCAAAATCAGCAGTTAGACAGTTTCATAGAAAAAAAGTGAGTGTGAATCTGACATGAAAGCAAGATGTGCCACTTGTAAATGCGCTTAGGAAAATATTGAATTGAATACAAATTGAATAGAAATCAAATAAGAAATGTTATATTTGTGCGCACAACTTGGAATATTTGTACATCCATGCTGAATAGTGAGCCTAGTGCTTAAGCTTGTGATAGAAAACAGCACCAAAAGCAACCACACAAGAAGAGCGGATAGCATCAGACCAAACTGTCAACTACAACATTTACTTAAAAAAAACCCTAAAAACTATCAGTTTACGGGGAAGTTGGTCATCCAGAAGTAGCACAAACCATTCAATAGCTTTGATTAGCTATGGTGCACAAAGCCAGTAACATAGTGACAAGGTTGATATACTGTCAGCCTCCATGAAAATAATTAGCATCCATGTCGCTGCTCAAAGTTTGCTTTCCGGCTAAGCTATCTTTATTCTAATTATTCACTGTTTGCCAACTACCCAGTGCCTAAGATGCCAGCTAGAAAACAAACAAAGTGTATTTATTTAGAAATGGCAGCTGTTCTTTTATCAGCTGTGTGCATTCGATTTGGAGTTGTTTGGTGTGTGATGTTAAGTTTGCGTTCACAACTATTTACGCTGTTTGATTTTTGGTTCGACTCAGCTTACAGATTAGTTTCACATTTGTATTTGAAATGAGGACATGTGACAAGGAAGGGAAGGCAACCAGAAGGACAGCGTGTGTCCCACGCAATTCCAAGCTGACCTCCATAAGCAGAAAGATGAGAAGATGAAGTGTGTCCTTGTCATGGTCTTCCATGTCCATCACCCTGTGCACAACATGCAGAAAGTGGCCTTCCTCTTGCATCATATCCTTCAGGTTGCCATCTGCAACAGCAAGTGTCAGGCAATGCAGCCTCTTTTCACTGTTCTGAATAACTGTAGCAAGCTAGGCTCTTCTTTGCTCAGCTTATGTGGTGGTGTTATTTGCTGTCAGGTGTTGGTAATGCATGAGCTAAACATGTAATAAACTTGTGGTCGTTAGTCAGCACTTCTGTGGCATGTTCTTTCTTCCATGCCATGTTTTTTGTGTTCGTGCTGCAGTTAAATGTATCATCGCAGTTCAGCATTATCGCACAATGCACTTGCACTTGCAATGCACTTGCATAAGAGAGCCCCTGACTACTTATCGACTAATGATTTGCAATTCCTTTGCGGTTATGTTGTGCTAGCTGTCATGTATATTTTAGCCAGTCCTGCTTAAGAACACGCCGGTCTTCTCTTTGAAACAGGAATGATGCAAATGCACTGGCATGTATGTTGGGGCTCACCTGGAAAAAAACTGTTCGGAAAATGCTGCATAGAAGGGTATCCACTAAATGTTCCAGCAGCGCTCATCCGAGAGCTTTTCCTCTTGAGCACAGGGGCTGAGGACTGGCGTCCATAGATCTTTTCTTTGTCCACAACTGAGAAACGAGAGAACAGTGCAACAACTGTCACTCCATTCTTATCAAAAGTCCACTTTTTTTTTACATTATTGACATCACTTCTGGTATTGCATCTCCGTTTAGAATTTTGACTGATGACTGTACAGTGCATACAGAGTATAGAGTTATCAACAGTGAATTTGATAAACAAGCACTACAGCATGGTTTCGATTAGATTGCCCCATGGCGTGGTAATTGGAAAATGTCACTTACTATCAAAAGGGTGCACACGTCGCCTTTATCAGGAAGTGCTCACATGATAACACATTATTACACTAGAAACAGTGTTCCTATTAATAACATAGTAGCATATAATCATCTTGGTGTCCTTTTCACGGCTTATTCAAAATGGAATATGTATGTCACTAATATTAGAAACAAAGCACTTGGGGCTATGGGTTCCTTAAGGCAAATTTCTGGCCGGTTACCAAGGGAACAAAGAACAGTTATATTTCTCCCATGTGAACAATTCACTTGATTATGGGAGCATTTCTTGGGATCCACACCCTGTTGAGCTTCTAAGTAAACTTGAAAAAGTGCAGAATAGGGCAGTCCAGTTTGTTCTTGGTAATTATGATAGGACGCTTGGTATGATGGAGAGTAAGAGAGCACTAAATTGGGAAAACTTGAAAGACCATAATCGAAATTTTGTACAAAATTTTTTTAGTGAGATATATATACTGCCCTAAAACTGGCAGTGATAGAGGCCCACTTATGTCTTGCCAAGATGGGATCATGACTGAAAAATTCGTAAGATTCCTTCTAGGGATGACGCGTCTATCGCTATTCCTTTTTTATCTTTTTGTACATACAATAAGAGATCTTTATGTCGCCCAATATTGTTCATATTATTCCTAATAATGATTTCTTCAATTCTTTAGAAAAGTGCTTTTGTGTGTCTTTTCTGTCATCATTTGTACAGCTCTAGCTGCAATGCCTGCAATAATGAAGCAGGTAACAAATAAATAAAGAAATGAATCAGGTCACAGCTGCTTCTGCATCGCTTGCCGGAGACAAACCACACTTGCTAACTCAGTTTGCGCCTTGCATTTGAGTTTCAGCACTTGAACATATTCTTCTCTGCTTTTGATTCCTTTCATTATCATCTGTCCAGATAATTACGTTCAAAACTTGTATGTTTGCTGAAGGAAAGTCTTTGCTTCTGGTCAGACATATTTCATTAATATTTTAGGTGATTAAAGGAGACAAGCAACGCATATAATATATTATCCAAATTTGAACATAATGCAAACTGATTTGCTGGAATTCAAATATATTAGTAAATTTTGTACATTGTCTTACGAAAGAACTTGGGAGTTAGAGTTAAGGTAGAAGAACTGGAAGCTGGATGGGTAGGTAATTATTCGTGGTAAAACTGCAGTGCATAAGGGATGAAGGGCTCATTGCAGTTAGTTGGTGGTATATATGTACGATCTTATCCTGAAATAAACTGAGCTGCGAGTCAGTGCTCGTTTGTTAACTTCCTGTGTCCTTCGTCCTTTGTGCACACTACAGATTTACCAAGACTCCAAACAAACAAACAGACGCACCCATCTTGTCCTGGCGTGAAATCATGCCCCCAGGGGCAGACATAGCACGCTTATAGGGCCATTTGGTTCCCAGGCTGGCTGTCAGTGTGCGCCCAGTTCGTGTTAACGACAGGGCCTCGTGGGCTCGGTTCAGCTTGCGCTGAAACACCTCACTGTTCTTGTTGCTGTTTTTCAGGTCTGTGCCACAAACAACAACAACAACAACAACAAAAGTTCAGTTAACAACCTTTCTATCCCAGAAAACACTTGCCTCATGAATTCACTTGAGTCAGTAAAAAATTGACACCAGCGGCTTCATCACTTCTTCATATTTACACTAAACCAGAATTTTAAACTTGCAATGGTCCTCAACTCTAGCGCCTCTTGGTGGTTATTTTCCCACACAACAAGTGTACATGGCAGGGACTGGTTTATATTAGTGGCAGCAGCTGTAACAAGAGGTCACTGGCACTAGATTACTGATTCCAGCGAATGCTGAATCTAATTAAGCAGTGTGAGAAGCTATGCTCCTCCTCTGTCCTTGGGATGTCAATTAGTGTGCATTTATACATGCATCTTTCTTTTATTCTGAAACGCATGCTCACAACATGTACGTAGTACTTGCCTTGCTTTGTTTTGGAATTCTAATGCATTCTAATTTAGTGACTTGTGTACCAGCAGTCTTGTCAAGTAACATTTGATAAAGACACGATTTTGTCAAGATTTTGATAAAGACAGCCAGAGAGTATATATGGGGGCACTGGTGATGTCACATACACTTCTGTAAATGGACACTTAGGGGCGCCCTGTACCATACCTAGAACTGGCACCCTTGAAGCCCTTGGGTTCAGCGAGAGCAGGGGGAAAGTAAACATGTCCGCAATAGAGATTAGTAAGAGGCGATTGGAAGATTGGTGGAAGAAAAGTAGGGAAACGACAAACAACGGAGGCGTACAAAAACAAAGTTCACAATAGGGTTTCAGAAACTGTGGTTATGGGAATGCATTGTTTTTTTTTTTCAACATAGGGAGGACATTAGGCAATAAAATAACGCAACCCGCTGCCCCGTTCCAAAGGGGACGCTCATAACATCCATCCATCAGCCAAACTGTAACCTACAGTAACTGGCGACTCTCAGCACCACACAATGCCTATCAGAGACCAAGGGTAGGGTATTAGAGTGCCAAGGGTAAACAAGGGCTGTATGCAATGTTCCAATAAGCATGCTTTTTAAAGAAGCTGCAGTGGAAGAAAACGAATTTCACTTTTTCTCTTTTTTTTTTGACAAGTTGAGCTGCTGCTTTCACAAATGTGCTATAAAGGAGCACATGCAACCTTACTGGCAAACCTGATGACTCAACAGCAAGCGAAGGAACTTTTCATACTTATAACAATTTCATGTATCAGCTATTGTGCTTGTATGTGCGACAGTTCCCAAGTTGCTGCCATTACTGCAGCCTCCTGTAATTTTTCAATGCCAGCCCACTGACACCAAAACTGGAAGTCAACTTAGAGGGTTCCACTTTCCCGACAGTTGGTCACAGTTTATGGGGCATGGTTAGGGTCACGTCAACCATCCTTCATCACATGTCATGTGAAATCTGAGGACTGGGCACAGAGCGGCAGCAGCGCTCAGCAAAAGTTGGTTATTCTCTAGCAACAACAGGTGTGAAATGACTGGGAATGCGGAGTCCCTGCAGCAGACAAATGGCTCCCACGCATTGCCCTGGAGGGACTGGGTAGGCATCGTAAAAACACAGGAGGCTAAATACACTAATCGCACAACCCAATGGGGACGCATTATAAATGGCGACACATTTAGGCCACAGTGCACACACCTCGAGTGTAGCTGATCTCGCCACTCCTCTCGAGGCTGATTTGAGCCTCCATGAAGAGGGCATCGAAGCGGTTCAGGAAGAAGTCCCACGTGAGGAAACGTCGCTCGCTCAGGTGGCTGTACAGCTGGAACACAGTCTGAAGGATCATGGGCCGGTCCAGGATCACTGTGTCAAACTGCGCCTCCAGGCACCACACCAGTAGCTGCACCGTGGTGGAGAGTGACATCAACAGTAGCTGCCTCACGACAGGATCACAGTCCTCGACAAGTCATTTTTTATATCTATATTTTTAAACACATCTACATGTGTAAGTATCTAAATGTGCTGTGTAACGAAGCCACCATGACAAGTCTTGTTGCTGTGCTTGACGGCTGATCCTTTCCTAGGAACAAGTTAGTGCTGAGAGAAAAAGACAGTATGACCAATGGGACTGGCGGTGCTATTGTGAGCTACTCTAGAAATCTGTTGCGTAAATGTCAAAAGTCCAGAGAAAAAATAAATCTACTGGCATGTTCAGGCCCATTAACACCAACACACTAATGCAGTGTTCCTATGAAATCATACTCCCTCAGCATTCCCTACTTTTTTTTTTAGTTCAGAGCAGCTGAGCAACTGCAAATTCCCGGCCATGTGCTCATTCATTATTGAGTGCTGCTGGCTTACATTAAACGAGGACAACAGAGAAGAGAGGGTGCAGGACAAGCGCTTGTCCAGTGCACTTCCATTTCTGTTATCTCACAATTTTTTGTAAGTGTTGCACAAAGCGCAAGATAAATATTAACTGACTCAGTTTATATCCTTAGTTTCTTTTCTTGCGCAGCTTAATTAGGATAGAAAACTGGGCAAGATGTTCATTATGTATCAGTGCAACAAACAGACACAGGCCGAAAAGAAGGGACATACATGAGCACTGTCTTTCAACTGAAGGTTTACTACGGACACGTGACAAATATATTCAATGCAGATTGCACAAAAATAAAGAAATACAGACAAATATTCACCAATGCTTTTAATTAACAACAGCACTACACCAACCACGTGTGATTAAGCATGATCTAAAAAAGCATATTCATCATGTGTTAGGGAGATAGAGGGCTGACTTGCGCACTGATAGGCACCTTCTCTCAAGCATATATATCCATAAAAATAGGCAGAAAAATTGCACGGCCATTAAACTTGCACAAGGTTTCATACTGTATATTACACATTTGGGCTTTTGCCTGGGAATCTGTCTGCATGCTTCGTATTTTCCAGACTGGCCAGCTCGAGCTTGTGACCTACCTTGAGAGATGATGTCTTGATGCTGTCGAGTGAAAGCAGGGCCCTCTCAGCCACTGAGGCCTGGATGTCGTCCAGGCAGTGGACCAGGTAGGAGAACGCATTGGCCAGTGATGATTGTAGCAATGGGCTGTTCTTGACCGTGTTGGATTCCACAAAGTGCGCTATCATGGTCACTTTCTCCACTGTTTTAGACCAAGAGAGAGACGACAGTAAGAGAACTGCCAGAATTCCAATTAATTATCTTTGCTGCCCTCACTTTCTTACATGTATACATTTAGCCATGCAATAAGAAAAAGACATGGGCATGATGTGCATATTAACTGACGGAACTAAGACGAAACAGCGAGAAAACGAAACACGGAGTGAAGAAATGACACAACACACCACTTTGCTGAGTTGTTCCTTCACACCTTGTTGCACCCTTGCACCATTTCTTTTTCTCAGTAAGCCATGTACCAACCACCTTATGTAAACACACTCCAACTGGCAGAAAAATTAGCTACACATACACTGCAGAGCACACGCAAGTCATCATAAACATTCTTAAAGCACTAGTACAAACGAACGTTCTGCAAGATGATGTTCTAGCCTGAATTAATTCATACTGACCAGCAGCAAAGCGGTCCCTCCAGTTGTCGCTGTGAAAGTCCGCCTCAACCGCTTTCCAGAACATGTCCATGCCGCTGGGGAGCGTTACACAGTGCAGAAGAAGCGGCACACACAGACGTGCAATTTGCGAGAACTCTGCCTGCAGCAACTTCCAAAGGCTGCGCAGAAGAAACACACAAAGTAGTGGTCTTTGAGAAGACTGTCTCAACTCAGAGTGCAAGGTTTCACTCAGAAGCAGGTGTGTACACTCATATGCTTTAACCATGAACCAATTAGACAGTTCATAAAAGTGCAATGGAATTTCTGTATGCACTGACCACTGCCGTATGTACATATAAACAATTCTTACGTGAAAGCCTGTACAACTTTGGAAATTTAATCAGATCATGTAGCATTTCTAGCAATAAACTTGGCAC
Source organism: Dermacentor variabilis (assembly GCF_050947875.1). Taxonomy (NCBI): domain Eukaryota; kingdom Metazoa; phylum Arthropoda; class Arachnida; order Ixodida; family Ixodidae; genus Dermacentor; species Dermacentor variabilis. The sequence goes on from NC_134574.1 coordinate 154,067,049, forward strand.
ACAAAGCGTGAGGTGTGACATGTGCGAGTGTGGAGTGTAGGTTGACTGTTAGCAATAGAAGATGACGATGATAAGTCATAGAATTCGGTGCTAGCACTCCACGCGTTGCAACAACAAAAACAAAGCACCAATCAGCAGGAACCATGATGCACAGCAAATTAAAACTAAAGAAAGAAAAGAAGAGAGTGATAGAAGCGAAGCCAGCAGGGACATGTTCGCTGGTCAAACAAACATAGGTGATTTCAAAGCGCGGCAACGACTTGTGGAGGAGTGGAGTGATGCGTGCCTGGACCTGTGCCCAACTTCCACTTGAACACAGCATGCCTTCTAAAGAGCATGGGGACATCCAGCTGTGAATGTTTCTCGATGGCAAGGCGACATAAATTTCACGGAGCTTGCTGTTGCCTTCCGACTCTTGCATTGACTGAATGGTGCCTTCCCAGATTAGACTTTATCAGGATGACCATCATCCTAACCGTTAACTCATTTGGCTGCAGCTGGTATGTTCAGTTGGTACGTTCTGTTCATAGTGGGTTAGCTCAATGAACTCTCCGTTGCTTCAGTACATTCTTATAACATCCCGTGTGCTGTAATGATCGTAATGTAACCTTTAGTGTGTATAAGGTTTCGTAAGTGTAAATGTTGTTCTCTTCCATCAATAAGGGTTATCTACTAAAACTGAACTAGATGCACAGCATGAGAGGAAGAAAAACTGACAGTATGTTTTTCTTCCTTTGATGCTGTGCATCTAATTCATTTTGAGTAGCATTTACCAACTAGCCCAACAACAAGTCAATATCCTTGGGTTATCCTTGTGCCTGTGTTTTGAAATCAGCCTGCTCTCTTTTATACCAAGGCAGCACTTCAGGTGTGTTTCATTGTATTCTCAAACAAACCTAGCATAACACTTAGCAACGTGCTGTGGTAGTTTTGTCACCAGGAGGGGTAGTTACACGGCTGTGATTGTACTGAATGCTAAATCATCGGTAAAACTCAGTTAGAGACTGTATCTACCACATTCCTGTGTTGGAAGAAGGACAATCGCAGAAACATACATATACATTACTGCCACATTTCCCCCTTAATTAAGCGAGGTGCTCCATACAGTTGGACCCAGATGTATCGAACCTGAATGGGACTAGAAAACAAGTTTGATGTGTTAAAAATTTAATCCACACAAATGGGACAAAAACTCCCATGTTTCCATATAAGGGCTGCACTTTTAATTGGAAGCATTCTTTAGCTACTTCCATGGGTTTTTCACATCATCGTTGATCATCAGGGTAACCTCTGCACTGCACCTGCATCCACGCAGCAGCCAGCTGTGTTGCGAGAAGGTATTTTGCCATGACGTCATACATTCTCCAATCTAGTATACAAATATATAGCAGTATACAAAAGATGGCACGTCTAGCTTAGAATTTTTCATTCTATACCACACTGCATTATTTAATGAACAATATTCTGTGCCTCGTACGAGGCACTTTGCGGTCGATGATTAAATAGGTAGGTTCCTCTCACAGCATGCTTGAGCTCTCTAATAAAAAAAAGTGAAGCGTTCGATGGTGGGACTTGAACCAAGATCCTCCATCGCAGTAGCCCAAACCTCTACCCTGTAAGCCGTGGATGCTTGCATGGCACCTAAGAATAACAACCTTAATAATCCTTTGCTCGTGCAAACAAGCAGTTTAAGTTCGTTAGTGGGTATGTCTCGTTGCACAAAACCACTTTACTTATGTGTGAAGCGAGCAGTTATATGTGATTTTGGGGTGCATATTCCCCATTGCACAGTAGCAATCTATTTACTATATGTGAGAGTGCACCAGTTTCCTCCACACTTTCTCGTTGCAGCTAGCACCTTGAGACATTGCTTTACCTTCAGGATCAGCCCAGTTTACCTAGGCCCAGGTCACAACCAAACAGGTTGTCACATTTTTTTGTTGGAGTACAATAAATCAGTGATAATGCCATCTTTATCACCATGGCATTGCTGCTGCGACCAAACGCACGTGTGTGTGCTTGTGCGTATGTGGTGGCAAGGCAATAAAGTTGCTCAATACAGTCTCTAGGGTATTTTTCTCCCGTTCCACATTGACAATAACTCAAAATGCCAATATAGGTGGATTCGGCTGTTTTCACAACTAATCGCATATTTCCCTTAGGGCTGACGTCAGAGCATCATTGGCGATGTTACTGTGTGATAACTGCAGGAGCAACGTGCTGCCGCTAGAGAGGGAGCATGAAATATTTTTGCTGTGTTGCGACTTCCTGTGAAGGGTCAAGCAATTTTCGACCCACACGCCACAAGTATGTGTGCTTTAGATCCTGCAATTGCATGTTCAAAATGTTCTGTGCTATTCTGGGGCTCTTTCAAGCTGCCTCAGAGGGAGCTGCAGAACAACAAAAGGCAACGACGAAAGGTTAGCAAAGGTTAAAGGACTAACTTGGCAACCAGGAGGTTCTCCTGGCACCAGATCAGGAATCCACGGTGGTCATGTGCTGCTCGGTTCAGCACTTCAGCATGCAGGCTGAGCAGCTTGAGGCACGTCAGCAGATGGTACAGAACATCAGCGTCCTCGTGCACAGCCATTTCCTGTGGGCAGACAAGGTGAAGGTCACTCAGCACCAGAGCGAAATTCAAGGACAAAACTCGGAGAGTGGCTCATAACACTGAAGTAATTGTAACTGTAGTTGTAATTTATTTTGCACAAGGGTGAGTCTGCACTCAGTGGCGTGCTTAGGCAAAGCAAATAGGCTAGACTCCTTGCGCATGAGTGCCTGGAAGCCTGACACCGTGTGCAGGGAACACACACACACTAGGAATGCTATTTTTACACTGTTCTTTTATTGCTATCTCTGCACGCTGTTAAGGGGCAGGTATAGACAACTACTCTCTGTAATGACCTAAAGGGGAACATCTTTTTTGTTCATTCGGTCAGGGAAGCAGCGAGTATTACACAGTGCTCGTAGGCACAAATAACCTGACATACTGCAGGCATTATTAAGCACAGTTATACATATACCTTCAACAATGCATAGGTGAGGCGGAGCTGAGGTGGCAGTTCATCAATTGTGAAGCGAAATTTCCCTTGGCTAGTGTGCCAGAATGACGAGTCTTCGGGTGGTTCAGGGGCCAGTACGGCATGATCGTTCTCATCAACCAGGGTTGCTGATGCAACTGTACACTTTGCCTCCGCTGCAGAAACAGAGAGAAAGAAAATACATCTTGGCGAAACAGTTGATGTCTCAAATTCACTTCACTGTTCAGCTGGAGGCTATTCACAACTCTTCTGTCCGACTTGTCATCTTGATTGAATTAAGCAGTCTAAAACCACCACACTAAAATGGACACCCTATGTGTGGTAGCTTGTATCAGACTAAATCATATCTTGCCTTCATTTCATCCACTTCTGTCTCTACTATTACTAAAATTTTTTTACAAATTCTTACAGCAGAATGCTTCCTAAATGGCACTCTACAACTTCCAGTGCATAAATAATATTTTCAGCAGGACCTGGCAAGGAGCCCTTTAATGCTTTTAACTAGTTATTGACGAAAAAGTGACAAACCCTTGCAGCAACCCCAGCTAAGGCCACGCAAATGAACATCATTTGAACTAGAGTTAATTCCTGAACCTTCGTCTAAATGTAGCAAGTGTGAAGAGCCATGGAACGGTTGTCAAATGGAGCACTTACGAACATCATCTTCGGTGAGCGTGACGGCACGTGCGAATGCAGTGACCACTTGCTCTGTGGGCATGATGGCCACTGTGTCCAAGTGGCCCGTGCACTCTTCCAAGGTAGCTGTCATTAAAGTCTGCACTTCAACAGGCTGTGATACTGATTCAGTATCCACCAGTGATTCAGGACTTTCCTGCACACATATACATGCACAGACAAGGAGAATGCAGCCAAACCTCGCTATATGGGAACAAATTATAATTAACTATTGAGTGTAACAAAATATTGTAATTTCCCTAAGAATTGCCACCACAGAAACGTGTGCATGTGATATCTTGTCTTAACAAAACAAAAATGTTCCTAAAATGGATAAAATGAGCCATTTTTAGCTCTTAGCAACTTAGCAATCATTTCACACCAATAAGGCTAAACCATGAGGCACACAATGCTGTTAGTATTTAACTTGTTCAATGCAGCAGTTCAAAACTTCAGAGGTCTTTTGGCCACCTGGAACCGTACCAAAGCAGCTGTACTGTCAAGTCAGTGACCTTATTTCTGCACTCTACTGCCACCAATTCCAATACTCTGCTCACAATGCGCTGCACTTAGGTCGAGTGTCATGAATGCCAGAATGAAGTACAGACAGAAGAGCGCGTGGCTCACAGTACACGCTGCTTGGTGTAACTTCAGCTGCAATAAACTTCTGCACATGTATACTTAAGGTGATCTGCGGCTTCGCACCCTGCTCTTACGTTCTTGGTGACCACTCATTTCTTTTGGCATTCTTTCAGTGCAAAAAGTTGATTGTGTTGCTTAGACGAGTCCGCTCCCATCCAGCCACAAGGGTTATAGCAAATCAGCAGACTGCTGTGCTCTGTAAGCTTGATCATGAAACTTGAATAAGTCGAGTGATATCAGTTTCATGCTGGGAGAATAGATCGGGACATGTAATACTCTTTTCTTTTTTTCGTCTCTTTCGGTGTCCACAATCAGCTTTTGTATCAGTATCAGATCACATGGTGGTAGCTTCACCCATTCCCAGTGCCCCATGGGCAATGTTGGCAATGTTTATATGCATATATTATGCAACACACTGAAATGTCCCTTGGTCTAGAGACTGGTATCTAGAAGCAACATCATATCAAAAAACACATAGCTCTCTTCTACAAGCCAAGTAACATTTACGAGGAAGTATTGCAAAAACTAAAGGACCAGCAATTATCACCAACCTGTAAAAAAGCAATAAAAGCGATGTTCACATGAGGAAGCCATCGACGCAAAGGGTAACATGACGCCATGAGCCATTACGCTGCTTCGTGTCACTCACCTGCTCACACGGGCTGTGTGGGATTGGTGCGGGGATTCATGGATGTCAATGACGTCAGACAGTATAAGTGGCCTATACTCTCGACACTGAGTGTACATGTGGGCATGAGCATGCTGTTGTGAGCAAGATGAAAAAGAAAGACGCTTTATCGCTGAGCTTTGGCATGTCGGCAGCTGTTTGTGCCACTGAAAAACTATCGTTGGCCAATGAGCGAGACTGCCAGGCACCTGCAAAGCTGGCAGAGATTTTTATGCCACGTCTATGCTATCGGTTAGCGCGGTGTGATAGGTTGTTAGACCATTTGGCAAGGTCCCTGCTGTCTCCTCTGCCAAGAAGGAATGTTTTGTACTGGTGCAGCAAAATGTCTCTCATCCTTGGTGATGTTTACATCAGCCCCCTGGTCCCAAAGAGGTGTGACGTCATCATCAAGTGATGTATTGATGTGCACTCCCCACTGCAAAGCAAGGGATTTCTCCCTCATGTGAATACCGCTTCAGGATCAGCAATACATGCATTACTGTATTTTCCAGTGTAAGTTGCATTTCTTTTCTGAAATTTTCATTGGTGCGTCTTATACACCGCTGCGACTTATATATGGCTTTTTCTTTCTTTTCTTTTTCCGGGGGGGGGGTGAACTGCTGTCAAAATTAATTTGGATGACATGGCCACGCGAAATGCACTGGGTTGACCTCCTCGGGCAGTTGCTACAGGTCGTGTGCATGCTATGGAGGCACCAGGTTCTTCGGGTGATCGAGTTGCGGAGCGCAGCGCGAGAAGGACGGAGCAACAACACAAGCGGCGGCAGTACTAGAAGAGAAACTTGGGTGAGTTGGTGGTGTTTCATGTTTAGGAAATTAACAGCGCGAAACAGACAAGGACAAAGCAAAAGACAGCGCCAGTGCCGTGTTCTTCTTTTCCTTCGTCCTTGTTTGTTTTGCACCGTTCATTTCCGAAACAAGCGGCAGCAGGCTGCGAGTCGACCAACTCCGAAGTCGTCGCATCTGCAGATCGTTTTCAAGATACGGCAGGCACCGCTGCACACACTGCGCACTTGCTACCAGAGTACAAGACGTCCCCCCTCCCTCCTGCGCTGCCTTCAGCGCTTTCCACCGTTGTACGTGATTGGGCTCATCGTGGCACGCTTTCGCTCGCACATAAAGTATATATGGCACGCAGGGACAATGTTATCGTCCTTGTACTCTCTATGGTACATCGCGGTGACCATAACCGCAGCAATGCACCTGGAGTGTCCATGTCATCGCTTGCGTATGACAAGAGTTCACGAAGTGAACTCTGGTCACTGTTCTTTTTTTTAAATAGCTTATAGAATGAGCAGGTGCGTCTTATACACGGTGTGACTTATATATGTTTTTTTTTTAACTGCTGTTTTGAGGTGGGTACAACTTATACAAAGGTGCGACTTATACACCGGAAAATATCGTACATTCACATGCAGAGCTACACCAGCAGGCAGAGGGACTGACTTGGCTTTCAGGGACAGTTGGTATCGCAGGCTCCTTTAGAGGGGCTAGTGATGGCTGTGTCCTGTGTGGAGGAGTGGCTGAAGATGACCTCTGTGAGTCGTCCTTGAGAAGTGGCTTAGGTGAGATGGGTGGATGACTGTTGGCTATGTTTGATGGATCCGTGGGGATCTACGTAGAAGAGTGTGCAAAGCAATGCCATGTCAGTATGTTTCTTCCTTCAATTGCAACGCAATGCAACCATGCAGTGCAAGTGAAAAGAAACTGGCTGTTGAAGGTGTCAGCAGGTTTAGTTATTCAAGCGAAAATAAAACAGGAGATGTGAGGCACTGAACACAGCTGTTGCAAGCCCTCATTGAACACTCAGTGATGTTAGTTGACATAGCCACCCCATTTTCACTGAAGGTTTTCTTGGCTATTCTTCACACAATATTCATATTAAAGACTTGCTTATTTTAAATACAAGGCTTCACAGTACCTTTCTGCACACAGACACAGCAGTGCCCTGCATTAGCAACATTACATCAAACAGTGTTTGCGTTGTTATGTTAACAGCAGTTCGTTCCCAAGTACAGTGCTGCTCCTAAATAGCTTTAAGAATTTCACAGCAAGGAACTGACAATTTGCGCAGCACCTGCAACAACAGTACACATTTCTAAAAATGCAGCTTGGAATTGTTTCCATTCCAATTCTCTTTTGCACAAGATATTTTAAAAGCATTCTTTTTAATCTCATACTTGTGTGGAAGTTAATGGAAGCATTTTAAATCAGAATAAGAATAAAGGAAGCTTATATCAGTGACACATTTGTAATGTTATGAAACAGTGAACAAAAGTCTTTAGAAAAACTTCAGTGATTTGGTTGTATCGCTAATCGGCAATAAAGCCAAGTCACTTGTGATCTTCCGCCCCACTTCGGTGTGGTGCAGTCTCCACACCTCCCTTGCTGCTTTCTTTATGTACGTTGTCTGCTTAAAATAAACTTTAATTACAAGTTATTGCTAGTCCTGCGTCTTCTTTCTTTCATCCTGCATTATGGTGTTCACACATTAAACCAGCGTGCATAAGATATATTTTGGGGGACTCTTACACAATCGCAAGCACAAAAGTGTCACGTGATGCAGGTGAAGTGACCAATATGCTGCTTACATCAGCCATGGCAACCTCCATCACGGGGCAGAAGAACTCTACAAGCGCCAGTACCAGCTGGTACCAGATGGCGGTCATCTCACAGGTGAGGCATGCTACGGGCACTGCCCCGGCTGCACCTCCAGCACAGCCAGCTTGGCAACATTGGTGCTGTTCACGTGGGAACCTCAGCATGGCATGCAGCAGGGTCAGGATCTCACGAGCCTCATTCGTGGCCAGTCCCCGGTGGGCGGTGATCTCTTGAAGCTCTAGCTGCACAATCCCGGAACAAGCACACTCGTACTAAACCTTCAACGCAAACATTAGTCAAACCTCGTTGCAACGGAACAATGCACAGTGAAGTATCAATATACTATAACAAAATAATGGATATAACTGTACCTCGCATGAGGGCACTTAGGGGCCCTTATGTTCACAGTGATTCGTAGTGCTGTACACACTATACTATATAATGAAGTGATGGACATATCGAAGTAATTATGGCTCCCCCTCCAACATCACTATAACAAGGTTTCGCTGTGTATAAACATGGAACACTTCCTGAGCATATGGAAGTGCTCCAGTTCACCCCACAGAATTTTCCATTGGAGCACCAACAAAATAAGCATACCATGTGCTTATCACTAAAGAAGGACAAGGACAATGAAAGAAATGTGAACAATGACACAGGCTGTATTCCATAACACATATACACCTTGCCTGCAAAAGGTCCCAAGTACAGCGTCGAGCCTCATGTTCCTGCCCTCGAGCTGGCTTCACTAAACAGACAAGTGGCAAAGAAGGCTGCACAAGATTACTAGGAGAGGTGTTGGATGGCGGTGATTTAGTTCCACCCGTGCCATTGTTTGTGTTTCTTTCATTGTCCTCATATTTCCTTATCTGTAAACATATGCCAAGCAGTAAATACGAAATAGGAAAAGTTAAAGTTCTTCTCGGAACAAAATAAATGTTGTTCCAATAATAGCACTTAAAGCATCAACACAGTTACGAGAACAAACTCTTTGCTGGGTTAAATGGTTTATATGTAGAGAAGGCCTAAAAGTGTGAACTAAGATGACCGAACAGACAGAACATGGAAGCACTTGTCCCCATGCTTTTTGTGTTATTATCTTAGTTTGTGATATTACGTCTTCTCTAGTTATGAGAACAAGGTGGAAAGCTCTATTTTTTACACTAATTAACGTAGGTGTAAACTGACAAACACAAAGGTCGACAGAAATAGGAGGAACACTATTGCCAAGTGATTTTGCCGAATGGCGAATGCTGCCTATACGTTATGCAACAAGTGAATCACATGTGTAGGGCACATCAATGCACAGCTGTAAGATCATAGGCATCAGTCTTACATTATAAACTTCAGCAAGGTATTTCCCAAATCCTAAACAGATGTGTAAGTGGCATGTTGTTCCTTTTTTCCTTTATCAGGTGGACTTAAAAGTACCCCAGGCTAAAATATTCCTGTTTTCTTTTGGAAACAATGATTCAACAAAGAAAGAGGACACAGTAGTTAAAGGAGGCCACTGGATACAAAATGTAAGCACTTCCCACTTGGATTAGACTAATATATTTATCAAGAAAGAGCAAGATGAGAGGAGCTTCCTCTACCCTTGTCTTTCTTTCCTTTTCGCTGCAAATTGAAAGCAAAAGGAACACATGGTGTACTGCATTTTTATGCAGTGGCTCAAGTGACAAACCACACATAACCAAAAGTGAGTTCTGTGCCAAGCTAGTTGGTCAACAGGTATGACGGAACTAGCACGAAAATTTGGAAGAAAGAAGAAACGCAAACAGAACAGTAATGCTATGTCTTGTTGCCCTTTTCTTTAATTCAAATTTTCATGCTCCTTCCATCATGTAACCAAAACATTTTCACGTCTAAGTATATGCATGAACGCACTTGGTTCCACAGTGTTTAAAGTTTGCTTGCCTGCTTGATGAGTATGTCGACCATGAGTATATGGCAGCTGAGGGTGACCTCGGCATCAGACTTTTCCTCGCGAGGAGGTGCGTCTTCGGGTAGGAAGCTGGGCAGCTGGTCGCAGTCCAGGCCAAGGCTACCAAGCATGGTACCTGCACAGAATTACGAGAAGGATAAGAAAACAGTGATGCATCGTAGCAAATGGTCAACAGTGTGAAAACAAGAGAAGCCTCAAATGAGGAGATTCTTAGGCTTTTCAATGAGAAAACAAATCAATATGTTGACTCCGAGCTGAGGCTTCTCTTCTGCGCCCGCACTGCTGGTCAATTCAAATCCTCATTTTCTTGTGGCATTTTGATTTGTTTGCAGTGGCCACTGAGTTAATTAAAAGAAAAACCTACATTCTGACTGGGCCAGTACAAGGGCTCACAAGGTGTAAATGTTGATAAGTAAGTGCTTGTCAAGCTCGTTACACTGTTGCTGACACCCTTTGTTAGATTCTAGTGTTATGGCTAATTGCTTATAACGCAGCATCAATTTCCACTTTTAAAGGAGACTCAGGATCATACGTGGCAGCAAGAAAGCTGGTTCCATTTATATTCTTTAGGTGGAACAGATTGCTTTCCACAATATATGAGTACTATTAAAGTGAAAGTGTGGAGGTCCTCCTCTCAAAAGAATGGCAGCAGTGACATATAGCTATCTGTTTGATCAGTCCGAAGCTTAGGAGCACTGAATATTCTCTCAAACAGTACACATTCCTGGGCAAGGCCACAACATATGGTGAATGTACACTGTAAATGCTGGACCAAACTTTTGACAGCTCACAGGCCCTCCAGGCTTTATGCTGGCATAAAAGCTGGGCCAAGTCAAGTTTACTTCAAAAAGAATGGTGGCGTCATCTGTATATATAGTGAAAGAATACAGCAAGAGGTTCAGGTTTAGAAAAAGAAAAAACTGACATGATGGCCTCCTATATTTACAAAGATCAGGTAATTATAAAAAAAACAGAGCAAGCAAGTAATAAAGGTGTGGACATGCGAACAAGCACACAAATACTAACTACAAGAGAAGTAGATCAGGTCTAAGAAAAATAACTCGGTGCATACAATAACCACTACTGAATACGGCTATTGAAGAACTGCCTGCACACCAGTGGTGTCCTGCCTCAGTGGATGGAACCTGGGTGTGAGACCAGTGACTTGGGCAGGTCCTTCCTTGGCAGTTGCATCACTTGCGGTGGGTGGTGCCCCCACTTGCACCCCAGAGGAAAACATGGAGAAGAGCAGGTTCAGGGGCACCGGAACCTCCAGCATGGTCAGGATCTGTCCACACAGGCACAGCAACTTGCATCGGTTACAAAGGACAAGCACGCTAGGACAACTCAAGCTCGCAAACTACTGACTTCACAAGGAAAGAACAAGACCTACTAGGCAGGGCACTAATCATCAGCACAGAACTCCGTCATGAATGCCTTTTCTTCTGGTCTCTCAGTTTTTAATGAATAATACTATCAACACAGGACAGACTTGTCTTAAATATGGCCAGAAGCAAGAGGCCTAAGCCCCATAGATCAATGCATGGCGTACCTGTAGCCAGTACAGTGCTTGCTCCTGTACTTGCACAGTGGTGTTCTCAAAACGAGCAGTCAGGAATCCATACATCTGCTTGATGTTGAACCCCAAAGGGCTTAGGTCTGGATCTAGTATTTTGCTGCAATGAAGGAAACCGCCAGTTAATATTACGCAACGTGAGATGCCTCTCGGCAACCACTGCAGAAACTGCTGCCTTTGGCACACAATAGTTGTGCACACGCTAAGAGCACGTTGGTCACGTGAGTGGAAACGTGGGCTCTCGGATTCGGCTGTGGCCCTGCCACTCAGAACAGCCAAACTTTCGTACATATTCTGGAGAGACTGTATTTCCGCTTTGGCTTTCTGGTTGCTCTATAGTTTCTGCAGCAGGTGCTAAGAGTAGGCCCAGGACAATTAAGCACATGCACAAGCCATTAGCCAGGCAATGCCCAAATTTGAACCTTACATATGCCATATTATGATGGGGTGCCATACCTGAGGAGGATTTTGAGTTCAGAAAGTTCTTCCTCTGGTATTTCAAATCTGAAGGCTTCCATCCAATGTGGCATGATGTACTCCCACACCTGAAAACGTGACAGTGAGTCTCTTTGCTCAGCCAGAAGGTGCTGCAAAAACTTAAGTCTGCATACTGTACATCAACATGATCAGCCATAACAGGAAAATTACATCTTGTTATTTTCCAAACCTAGGTCTCGTTTTACTGAAGGTACACAAGTTGAGCAGACACATGCCAAGATGAACGTGCGGCAGCTGCTTCCTTCACAATTACTGTGATACTCTGGGTCCCCAGGTCAGCCAGAATCAAGATGAGTGCTCAAAGAAATCTCCAAATTTATAAAAATGAAAGAAAGCCAATTTCTACGTGATATGCCATACAATATGTGATGTACCAGCTACATTTCTCATTTTACGGCTGTGTCTCCAAGCTTAACTTGCCAAAAGATGTGTGTACAAAATTCATGTGAATCCTCATTCCCAGATGTTTCAAGGGGCACTGAACAAGAGAATAAGACTGTCTAGTTTGGCAGGCTACTTTTGAGCAAGCGAGAAAGGGTAACCAGACGTGGTGTCAACACCACATTTCTCAAACATCTTCCAGTCATGAGGCAACCTCACAGTGGCTTTCATTTTGTTTTGTTCACACATCTACTTGTAGTACTACTAGGTGCCTGCTCACAGGTATGGCAGCACATCACCTTCTGGTACATGTGCCAATACTAGCTGGTGGCTTTCATTTTCTTTGTTTATGGTCTCTCTTTTCAGAAACACTGACATGAAAGTTGCAAAGGCGACAACACAGTTTTACTGCTACATCAAAGTATTAGAAAAAAAAAACGCCCTTCAATACAGCAATTACACATATTTATACCAGTTATTAACATGTTTGACACATGCACTGTTTGAAAACAAGCCCAAGTACAGCAACACAAGCTTCAAGACAAAAGAAAACTCAGCACTTACATCTCTGTTGATAATGTCATACGGAACGAGGCAAAGGAGTGTCTTGAACCCCTCCTTTATCTGGTCAGTCTGGCATGGCCAGTTATCCCTGGCCACAGAAAGAACAAAAAGATGTTGACCACTGGTGGGGCACAAAAACCAGCAAGGCACGACACGTTTGGTCCAGGAACACACTTATTGAACTTATTGAACTTATTGAACTTTGCCACAGTGTACAGCTTCTAAAGGCTAACTGCAACAAAGCTTTGGGCTGAATAAAAAGGCTACAGTTTCAGATACTGATGATTTAGAGCAGCCTCTAAGCAAAATTTTACGTTTGAAATGCAGGTAGATGCGCCGCGAAAAGCTAGCAAAAATGTACATTTTTGACACCAAAACTGGGAACAAATGCTGCCGTTACCTTTTAGCAGAAATGACACAGAATGTGGAACAATAAGAGCCAGCATGGTGGTTCCTCAATGTAACCTCGAAGATTAGGCGGTACATGTTGCACACCGAAAATCTTGGAGGCATCCATGGTCTGGGATTTGCATGTCATATTCACTAACCACCAGATGCATGTGTCATCTGCTTAGGTGCTAATTAAAGGTAGTTAATAAAAAGATTTGACAATTACCAGCTCAGCAGCTTTGCCATGATTGCTTCAATAGTACATCTACTACACATTTGTAGCCAATTTAGCCAAAGTTAAACTTGGTTGCAATTGTCATTAAGAGCATGAACTGCCTTTACCTCAGCAAAAGGTGCTATCATGTTACTGCTTAAAACTTCATGCAAAAGTTGGGGTGATTTTATGGGAAAGAGTACACAGGAACTTACCACAGTCTGCACACTTAAAAAAATAAAAGCTCTGAGATCAAAGAAAAGCACATGAAATATGGAAATGAGCAACACAGAAAGCTGGTGTGTCATCAGTCACAAAAAAATAACAGCCAGAGAGGGACATTACTGCCTTAAAGACATAAGTCAGGGTCATCAAGTAACAGTAAATGTTGCTAAGGGTTGGCAAAGCCAAGGCAAGCTTCAATGACAGGCAACTTCTCCAGCAGTTGCGCTATTAAATTCTTCCTTGTGTTTCTATTACTGATTCATCTAGCAAATGAATGACTCAGCACCAAAAAGAGTGCACAGGATTCCAAACAGCACAAGGACTGACCAGTGCCCTCCAACTTGAGCATACTCTGCAGGGTGAGGCAGGAGACAGGACACAAAAACATCAAAGTGGGTGCGCGCAATGTCCATCAGCCAGCCATGGATGTACTGCAATGACAAGCACGCACGACAATGTACCCTTTTATGTGCATCGTGTCACCAGCATGTGTGGGTGACCCCAGAAAACTTCCGGGTGCACACTTATGACACCTCTGTTTGCAAAAAAGAAAAAGTGTTTTCGCCTGTAATCAACTATAGACACACGCTCTTGGTGTGTCCAAATATAAGAAACACGCCTCGCACATCTAGCTTTCCTGTGCATTTCGGAATAACATTCATTTACCAATATACGCCTTAATAACATAGAAATACTGATGCCATGTGGAGGGTCCTGTATACTTCCAGGTTTTGTAACTTGTATTGCTAAATTTAGTGGGCCGTTCCAGATGGTGAAACTCGAAGTCTTTTAGAACCTATGTGAGTAAACATTAAAAGGATCTATACTGCGTACTGCTGCATCAGTGAACACTGCAATATTTTACACAAGGTCGGTTTCGCTTGCATCAATCGGAACACAGTGCAGCAGTTTTTTTTTTTTACATAGGTCGCAAGATTAGCAGGACTTTTTGTTACTGCAACGACAAAAATGTTAATTTGTCACCTCATGGCTCTGCATTCTCTACACTTATCAGCAAATAAAACAGACCCAAATAAATTATATTCCCCACCCATATCGATATTCAAAAGCAAAGAATTATCAAGATGTAAAGGTAACTGCATTGTTTTAAGGATTCCCTTGGGCATAGTAAATTCACGATATAGCAACTTCATTTATTGGGCTAGTAAATTTTAAAGCCAAGTTTTGCTATGGTGATATAACACCAGTCCAGGTTCATAAGAAATCAATTTTGATTTTTAACAAGGAAGCAAGCATATTCCTGTACTAGTAAGCAAATTTCGAATTATTCACCAAACAATGCAGACCACCTTAAATGGGGCTGGTAAAACGGTGGAATACTTACCTCTGTCTTAAGCCTTTCTAGTGAATTTCCTGTCTGATCTGCAATGATAAATAAAGGAAATTAAGAAACCATGCGCAAAACACTGGCCTATGGGATGTACCATCAGGCAAGCAAGCAGTGTAGTGGAACCACTGAAACAGCATTCCCAGGAGGCGGCCAAGGGTCTCCTGTATGGGAGGATTGGCACTATTTAGACAATACAGAAAGACCTTTCTTTTTCTACATTTTTCAAGCAGTTATGCGACAAATGCTGAATATTCTATGCCAGGTATAAGATAAGTCAGGTACAAATGGCATTTCTGGCTAAAGCTATGGCTCATTCGAACATAAGTTCCGCAGCAGGGCTTTTAGGGCTACAACATTTTCACAATCAACAGACATTGCTTGATACCTTCCATCTTAAGTGCAACCAGCGTTACAGAAATTGAGACATCCCTTGAACTTCCACTAGGTCGGTTGAAAATAGTCTTTTTAAAGAAAAGGATATGTCCTGCAATGATAGAAGACCTATAGCTTACGTGCCTACACTAAAGGTTTGATTGAAGATTATTTAGTTCAGTTTCATTATTAGTACTTCCCAAACAGACATGCTTCCCACTGAATAAAATTATCCAACATTTTGCAAACAGACCAAGAAATAAATTCGAGAACAGATTACAGGAAGAGTGTTGTCTTCGGGTGTGCAGAGGCCGACTAGGAGCCAAACACCATAGCGGCTCAGCAATTGACGCTCTTCCTGGGCCATGCATTCCAGAGATTCCTCGGGGCCTTCTGAGAGTAGGCCACCTAAGCGTGAGTGGCGGTCAGTCGTCGATTCCTTCCCAGGAATGCCCCCTTTGTCTGACGAGGGCTGTGCCTCCTTCAGAAGACTGCATTACAG
Source organism: Dermacentor variabilis (assembly GCF_050947875.1). Taxonomy (NCBI): domain Eukaryota; kingdom Metazoa; phylum Arthropoda; class Arachnida; order Ixodida; family Ixodidae; genus Dermacentor; species Dermacentor variabilis. The sequence continues at coordinate 154,082,713 of NC_134574.1, forward strand.
GTGAGAAGTGCCGAATGCAAGGCTTTCAGTGAAAATGAAGTTTATAATCAGCTTTGGCACCTTTCTGCTGGAGCAACATTTGATTATAAGCGAATGACGAACTGTTAGGCGCCAATTTCATGAAGCATTTTTACATGCATCATGCAAGTGTCACATCGCAAGGTTGTCATGATAAGGCGGTAGGCTTAAAACTATGGCTAATAAGTCCATGTGACATGTAGGAGTGCCCAACAAAAAAACTTGATCATCAGTTGTTTTCGCAATGCCGAAAGATGGGCCGATGCGAAAGAAAACAATCGAGGTGGTTAGACTTTTATGTGCTTTGTAGAATGAACAAAGCACTCAAGATAATGTGAGAGATGAGGTGACTGACCTCCACTATCTGATACTTTTCCATGACATTGTGTAGTATGTTATCTACACCGCTCGCTTTCCTTTTATCTCGTATCCCCCCTCCTCTTTCTGCAGAGCAGTAGGCCAGAGACAGCTCCTCAGGCCAACCTCTCCACTGTTCATTAAAAATCTACATATGGTATGACTGCTAAGGTTCTGATTATTTAAAAACTGCTGTGGCCACTGCACTTGACTACTTCTTATCTGCTAATGTATCGATTCGGAGTCACGTAACAGTACAGGATGAGTGGTTCAGCCTGCACAACTATGATGGCATTTCATTTCTCACTGACTATACATCCAGCCAGTTGTCTATCTTTTCACATTCTTTTGTTTTTTCACTAATTCTACCTTTTTTTAATTCTCATTCTTAAAATGTCCAACGCATATACTACCTTCTTATTTCCTTGTTTCTCTGGAAAATATGCCCACCTGTTTGACGATGTCTGCTTACACGTGTAGGCCTTTTTCTGTTTTTCTCAACCTACTTGGAAATACCAACAGCAGTACCCCTACATGTTCCCTCACTATCACAATTAAACACACACTCCCCCCCCCCCTTTTCTTTAGGGCGACATCCTTTAACCTGCATCATGCACCAGCTTACTCTTTTCCCCCTCCCCCATTGTGGGTGGGGAAGTGCAATCTATGCACACATAAATGCTGCTAAGGAAAGCAGTTGCCGACCTGAGAAACGCAAGTCCACTTGTCAAACCGTTGGTTCCACCGACATCCCTCGTTCAAACACTGATAATCACACACAGCAAGTGTAAGATTTATGGAGCCACTGTTTATGCACCTGACAATGGCTTCAACAAAGTAGAGCTGTGTCTCGCGATCCATGCTCCAGGGACTCGGGATGGGCCGCAGAGCCACGTGCTGGCTGGCACGCTCATTGTTGCCAGCATGCTTTCCCTGGAAGCACTGGCCGCAGTAGCGAATGGGCCGGTTGCCGTTGAAGCTGGCGCACTCCATGGAGAAGCAGGTCACGCTGGCAGACTTCTCACGGCCGCTGCAGTTCTGCACACCGGGACAGCATCATACATTAAAGGAAAGCCTTAGCCTCGTGCGCCGCGCACTTCTCTGTAGCACCTTCTCAAGCATATCTCATTCAAGTGCTGTGCACATAACTATGCATACCAAGGTCACAAATAAAAAGGAAAACCACATTGACAAGTATATTGATATTTACAACGTGTTGCATACGGTAGATCTCGAAACACTTCTGATTAGACCTGCACTGCAAGTTTGAATAATATGTGCGAAGTGTTTTAGTAAAACGAAAAGGAAGGTAGACGTCCAATCGCTTGCTCTTGGTGCCAGTATGTCGTCAGGTGGCAGGTTAACTTCTTTCACGTTTTTAACAAAGTCAGGCATATTTTGCAAGTGGTTGAATGAGTGCTTTCCAAGTATGCTAGATGTAAAATAGTCAATGTCCTTGTATGCGATGTTCCTGTTGGGAGTTCTTGCATAGAAGCACATGCTGCAAGCCTGTCCAAACTCTTTGAAGAATTTAAGGATTCTTAATCCATTCTGCATCTTCCGTAATACGCTTTTCGTGATTCTGAAGCTGCCAAAAATGTGGCGAAGCTACATTTTTAACGGACATAATTAACTGGTGCCTGGCAGGGCTATTATCAACAGTGGTTAAAGAAGGAATGCTGCAGCCTTCAGCCTGAGGCATCCCTCGTTCAGTCACTCTTGATTACTTCGAACCTCTGCTTTGTTTCAACTTCCTAAGCATATAACTCACGGTCCAGATAACTGCGCTAAAAGAAACACCAACAGCACAAACCAAGAAATATACTGTTTACCTCAATGACAAATTGACACTTGACAATGACAATGACAATGGCCATTAACCCTTTAAGGACAGTAAAAAAAAAATGAACAAAGCCTTGCAAATACAGACAGTTCCCATTTTGCATGCACAAAATTGTTATGATAACATAAAGCAAGACCATGCGAAACATTTCTATCAAAAAGGTGAATTTTATAAAGAAAAATAACTTTTTACACTAAAATAGGTGGGCTTCACCGCACACAAGTGTGTCTACATTCCAAAAATCATGGCAAACAATTCTGATGAATTTGGTAAATTTTGTAGACCTTTTACGAGAGAACTTGGGAGTTAAAGGGTTGTGTTGACCTGTTTCACTCCTCCCTCCCTAGCAATATGCACAACCAACCTTGTTTTCGCAGTGAAGTGAAATCTCCTGCATTGGCAGCAGCACATCCATCAGGTGGTTGGGGCCGTGTTCCCGGCGGATCTGGTCAGCGCACCCCTGGCACACGAACAGGGGTGGTGGCCGCTCCCCCGATGCAATGGCAATGGAGTGATCAAGGCACATCTGTTCACGGAAAAAGTGGTGCCAGTAATGCATGTACTTATTCCCTTTAAGTAAATAGGTTTAAATTGTTTGTTGTTTGAGAATGGTGCTTTGACAAACAGCCACGGTACTGACCTAACTTTATTGGTAAGGGTCTGAAATTTAGGGTGTAATTAACGCATGGCCGTTATTAATGATGGAGTGTCATGGGTAGCATTGTTAAATCTAGTTTTGACAGTACATACTACTCTTATATGATAGGCCAAATTCAGAAGTGCAAAAAGAAAGCCTCTTAGTTTGGTGAAATTGCAATTCATATTTTAAGCATATAGTTTTATTGTGGTGAGGCAAACTAATGGTGACCGACTATTTTTTACGCGTTACTAAGTTGTTTTTACAATATTTGACAGCAAACTGATTTTCCAAACCAAAAGAAAGCTTTTCCTTCCGCCTTGAGAACAATGACACAGAATCAAGCATGTCTGTACTTCACAAGTCATGAAGTTGTATCATTCATCAACTCTTCCTTCACAAAGCATCGAAAACTAGCCATGCTGCCAGCTCCAGCATTAAAGAAAAAGGCATCTCACCTTGTAGGCTTCTTTGTTTTCGATG